>NC_138058.1:21801369-22401369 GCF_964194185.1 Rhinolophus hipposideros | reverse complement strand
TTTTTTTTTTGTTTGTTTTTGTTTTTTTTACAAATTTGCGATATTAACCCCTTATCGGATATATCATTGGCAAATGTCTTTTCGCATTCAGTAGGACCCCTTTTTGTTTTATTGATGGTTTCCTTTGCTGTAAAAAAAGCTTTTTAGTTTGATGTAATCCCATATGTTTATTTTTTTCTCTTACTTCCCTCACGCGAGGGGATATATCAGTAAAAATCTTACTCCGGGTAATGTCTGTAAACTTTCTTGCTATATTTTCTTCTAGGAATTTTATGGTTTCAGATCTTACATTTAAGTCTTTAAGCCATTTTGAATTTATTTTTGTATATGGTGTAAGAAGGTGGTCCAGCTTCATTTTTTTGCATGTGTCTGTCCAGGTTTCCCAGCACCATTTATTAAATAGACTGTCTTTACCCCACTGTAAATTCTTGCTTCTATTGTCGTAGATTAAATGGCCACATAGGCATGGATTTATTTCTGGACTCTCTATTCTGTTCCATTGATCTATGTGTCTGTTTTTATGCCATTACCATGCTGTTTTAATTACTGTAGACTTGTAGTATAATTTGATGTTAGGTATCATTATACCTCACACTTTGTTCTTATTTCTCAAGATTGCCAAGGCTATCCGGGGTCTTTTATGGTTCCATATAACTTTTAGGATTTTACGTTCTGTTTCTATGAAAAACGTCCTTGGTTGTTTGATGGGAATTGCGTTGAATATGTATATTACCTTAGGCAGTATGGACATTTTAACGATATTAATTTTTCCTATCCATGAACATGGCATGTGTTTCCATCTATTTGTATCTTCTTTAATTTCTCTCTTCAGTGTCTTATAATTTTCTGAGTACAGATCTTTTACTACTTTGGTTAAATTTATTCCTGGGTATTTTATAGTCTTTGAAGCAATTGTAAATGGGACTGTTTTCTTAATTTCTCCTTCTGATATTTTATATTGGTATATACAAACGCAACTGATTTCTGAATATTAATTTTGTATTCTGCTACTTTACTAAATTCATTTATCAGTTCTAATAGTTTTTTGGTGGAGTCTTTAGGGTTCTCTCTATATAGTATCATGTCATTTGCATATAATGACAATTTTACTTCCTCCTTACCAATTTGGATGGCTTTTATTTCTTTTTCTTGTTTGATTTCTGTGGCTAGAACTTCCAGCACTATGTTGAATAGGAGTGGAGAAAATGGGCAACCTTGCCTTGTTCTTGATCTTAAGGGGAATGGTTTTTAACTTTTCCCCATTGAGTATGATGTTAGCTGTGGGTTTATCATATATGGCCTTTATTAAGTGGTATATGATCCCTCTATTCCCACTGTCTTAAGAGTTTTTATCATAAATGGCTGCTGGATTTTGTCAAATGCTTTTTCTGCGTCTATTGGTATGATCATGTGATTTTTATTTTTCATTTTGTTAATGTTGTGTATTACATTAATTGATTTGCTGATGTTGAACCACCTTGCATCCCACTTGATCATGGTGTATGATCTTTTTAATGTATTGCTGAATTCTTTTTTCTAATCTTTTGTTGAAGACATTTGCATCTATGTGCATTAGGGATATCGGTGTGTAGTTTTCTTTTTTTGCAATGTCTTTGTCTGATTTTGGAATCTGGGTGATTGTGCCTCACAAAAAGTGTTTGGGATCCTTCCCTCCTTCTGGATTTTTTGGAATAGTTTGAGGAGAATAGGTGATAATTCTTTTTTGAATGTTTTGAAAAATTCACCTGTAGAGCCATCTGGTCCAGGGCTTCTGTTTGTAGGGAGCTTGATTACTGATTCAATTTCCCTGGTAGTAACAAGTTTATTCAGGTTTCCCGTTTCTTCTTGAGTTAGCCGTGGAACTTTGCATGCTTCTAGAAAATTGTCCATTTTTTCCAGATTGTCTAATTTGTTGGCATATAGTTACTCATAGTAATTTCTTAAAATTTTTTGCATTTCTGTGGTGTCTGTTGTCACTTCTCTTTCATTTCTGATTTTATTAATTTGGATCTTCTCTCTCTCTGTATTTTGATGAGTCTCACTAAAGGTTTGTTGATTTTGATTATCTTCTCTAAAAACCAGTTCTTGGATTTATTCATCTTTTGTATTTTTTTTTTTTTGTCTCTATTTGATTTATTTCTGCTCTGATCTTTATTATCTCCTTCCTTGTACTCCCTTTAGGCTTATGTTGCTGTCCTTTTTCCAGATCCCTTAATTGTAAAAATAAACTGTTGATGAGTGATTTGTTTTGTTTCTTTAGGTAGGCGTGCATTGCTATGAATTTCCCTCTTAGAACTGCTTTCACAGCATCCCATAGATTTTGGGTCATTTATGTTTTCATTTTCGTTTGTGTTGAGATATCTTTTGATTTCTTCCTTGATCTCATTGTTGACCTATTCATTATTTAGTAACATGTTATTCAGCCTCCATGTATTTGTGTGTCTTTCAGTTTTTTTTCCTGTAGTTGATTTCTAATTTCATAGCACTGTGGTCAGAGAAGACAATTGGTATGATTTCAATTTTCTTAAATTTATAAAGACTTGTTTTGTGGCCTAACATGTGGTCTGTCTTGGAAAATGTTCCATGTGTGCTTGAGAAGAACGTGTATTATGCATCTTTGGGGTGAAATGCTCTGAAAATATCGATTAAATCCAACTGGTCCAACGTGTCATTTAAAGCCATTTTTTTCCATATTGATTTTCTGTCTGAAAGACACGTCCCTTGTTGTCAGAGATATGTTGAAGTCCCCTACTATGATAGTGTTACTGTTGATCTCTGTCTTTATTCAGTCAATATCTGTTTTGTATATTTAGGTTGGGTGCATAGATGTTTACTAGGGTTATGTCCTCTTGTCAGATCAATCCCTTTTTTATTATGTAGTGCCCATCTTTGTCTTTTAATACATTCTTCATTTTAAATTCTATTTTTTCAGATATAAGTATTGCAACTCCAGCTTTCTTTTTTCTCATTTCCATTTGCATGAAATATCTTACTGCAACCCTTAACTTTCAGCCTGTATGTGTCTTTTGATTTGAGGTGAGTCTCTTGTATACAGCATATGCAAGGGTCTTGTTTTCTTCTCCACTCAGCCATCCTGTCTTTTGATTGGAGGATTTAATCCATTTATATTTACAGTGATTATTTATAGGTACATAGTTATTGCCATTTTGCTGTTTGCATTTCTGGTCTTCTTTAGTTAGATTGTTTCACCTTTCTTCTGTTTACAGAAGCCCTTTTAACATTACCTGCATTGCTGGCTTGGTGGTAATGAATTCCTTTATCTTATTCTTTTCTGAGCAGCTCTTTATCTCTCCTTCAATTTTAAATGTTAGCCTTGATGGATAAAGCAATCTCGGTTGTAGGCCCTTGTTTTTCCTCACTTTGAATACCTCCTGCCACTCCATTCTGGCCTGTAAAGTTTCTCTAGAAAAGTCATTTGATAGTCTTATAGGAGTTCCCTTGTATGTAACCTGCTGTCTTTCTCTCGCTGCTTTTAGGATTCTCTCTTTGTCTTTAACCTTTGCCATTTTAACTACAATGTGTCTTGGTGTGGGCCTATTTGGGTTGATCTTGATTGGAACTCTGCACTCCCTGGGCTTGTATGTCGGTTTCCTTCACCAGGTTAGGGAAGTTTTCGGTCATTATTACTTCAAATATGTTTTCAATCCCTTGCTCCCTCTTTTCACCTTCTGGTATTCCTCTGATGCACATGTTGTGTGCTTGATGTTATCCCAGAGGTTACACCATTTTAATTGTTTTTTATTCATTTTTCTTTTTGTTCCACTTGGGTGATCTCTACTAACTTGTCTTCTAAATCACCAATTTGATCCTTGGCCTCATCTAACCTGCTGGTAATTCCTTCAAGTGTGTTCTTTATTTCAGATTTTTATTCTTCAGTTTTAACTGGTTTTTCTTTATGATTTCTATATCCTTCCTTATGTCGTCACTAAGCTCATTAAATGTTCTTATCATCAGTATTCTGAACTCTATCTCTGATAGATTGGTTACCTTTATTTCATTCGGTTCCAATTCTGGAGGTTTCTTCTGTTCTTTTATTTGGGATATGTTTGTTTCCCCAACAAACATCTGTTGTTTCCCCAACAACAGAGAGTTCTGGCTAACTCTCTGTGTTTGCTTCAGTGTATTAGGTAGATTCCCCTAGGGTTCTCAGTCTTTGCTGGGTGGTGTCATGTAGTGTGTGTCCTTTATATTTGACTTGCACCACGTCCATGTTCTCCTGTGCATGTGCTCCAAAGGTAACCTTTGTTTGTGTGTATTCTCCTGTTAAAGTTGGGTTTCAATTTCTTGTGGCTTGTCAGTAGGTGGGATTGACTCCCAAGATGTCTATTTGTGAGAACTGGCTATGTCCACAGTGGACGAGCTGCTGTGTGAGGGTTGATTGCCCAGATGAGACTTGGCCCCTATGGGCTCTTGTGCCTATAGAGAATTCCCTCCTGGTGTGTCACTTGTTGGTCAAACCTGGTAATACTCTGGTTTGGTCTGCAGTTGGCCTCTGGGTGTGTTGTAGGGCCCTGATGTATGGTAATTTCAGAACAAAGCAAATAAACAAACACAACACCAACAACAAAGAAAAAACCAAATACACTCACATATAAAAACAATCAATAACCACACTCAACACAGGCAAAAAAAAGATCAATACAGAAAAATGGAAAGAAGGAGGAAAAGTAAGGCAGGGAAGAGAAAAAAAGAAGAGAGAGAGAAAGGGGAAAATGTGTATATATATGATATATGCTAAAAATGATAGTAATACATTTAGTAAAAAAATAAAAAAAGGCAGCACCACTCTTGCCTTAAGCCCACCAAACAATCTCCAGGTTGTCCTCTGTTGTACAAAGAGTCCTCTACGTCTTGTAGAGGCAGATCCGGCCATCTGGCGCCCAGAGTGACACTGGAACTGCAGTTCTATATGAGTGGGTCTATGAGGTGTGGTTGGTAGTTTCTACAAAATGCAGTTTCTTCTCTGGCCTCCACATCTGTGCACTGAGAGCGCCACAAGCAGCCACTGGGATGTGGGTTTCTTCCCTGTGCACAGGTCTCCTGAGTCTTAGGGCACTTCCTCCATCGTGTGTGTGTGTGTGTGTGTGTGTGTGTGTGTGTGTGTGTGTGTGTGTGTAGGGCTCGAGATTTCTGAGCTGCTGAAAGCCCAGAGCTGCCTCTGTCCCTGTTGTTAACCCCTGTGTGTGTCTCTGCAGCTATAATTTTTCTGCCACAGCAGCAGCCCATAAAAGGTGGGGGCTGGGAAGGGAGGTGTCTGTCATATCTCAGCCCAGCAGTGTCACACTCTTCCCAGCCTCTTCCCTAGGTCACAGTTGCAAAGCGGCTTTTTCCAGGTCCGGAGCACTACAGCTCCTCTGTCATCTGACATACTCTTCAGTTTAGGGACCAGCTTGAGACTCTGGAAGGGCAGGGGTAAGACTGCTGTAGGAGAGCGGGGGAAGGGGCCCAGGTATGGCTTTTGTTTTTTTGTTTGACCGAAGGCCCAGCTGGAGGTCTCCGATGAGTTTACTGCCTCAAACATGGGATAAGCTGCTCTCTCCTCAGGAGAAATCAGCTGTAGGATGCAGAGAAAGAGCCTACCTCTTTGTTCTGTGTCCCGGGGCCCCTGCGTCTCCCCAGTCACAGGATGCAGGCCACGTCTCCACACCGCTCCCTTCCCTTTTCCTCTTCTTGTCTGGTTTACCCACCTTTGAGTATTCCTCGTCCAAGCCTCTTAGCTGTTCTGTGTGATGAGCAGAGAGTCCTTTGATGGGTTATAGATGTTCAATTTGTGGTAAGTTCCAGAGGAGAACTCAAGAAGACCACCTCGCTGCTGCCATTCCTCTAGACTCCATTCTTTGATTCAGTTGAACTGGTGGTAGAATCTAGTGGAATCTAGATGAGGATTGTGCTGAATGGAGTGTTAAACCATTTGGTTTATTCTTGCTCTGTGCTCTGACACACCATAAACTGCGTCATCCGTCAGTATTCTGTTTCAGTATATGTCACCTGTAATTGTCGAACCGTTTAAACCTCAAATTGTGACCATTTTCATTCATCTGTGTCCCTTACCTTGGAGGCTCCTGGTGGCACTGTGGCAACGTACCGGCTAACTATTCTCCTTAATCTACTATTAATTAGCACCATTCTAATCTCAACCCTGTAGCAAGAATTATTTATTTTTAATGCAAATTGGATCCTGTGAAATTTGTATTTAAAACTCTAAATAACTTTGACATACTTGTTAGTTCAAGATTCTTAATATGGGGAAACTAGATGATACCTGGAGTCTTCACCTTTTCAAATCTAGGGAATATTACATTGAATCACTATGTTGTGCCCTCTGGGAGTCCAAAGAGTCAGATTTTTTAAAATTTCCCACATTGGGTGATGACTGTATGCTGTCAGAGTCATGTGGGTTCTAGGTCGAATTCTGTGAGGGGCTTTATCTTTTTTACTTCGGGTCACTTACATGTGAAAATTGAGCTTTTACTTAACTCCCATTAAATAGCCTATTTCCCCTGCAAGGGGTGTGTGTGTGTGTGTGTGTGTGTGTGTGTGTGTGTGTGTGTGTGTGTGACTGAGGGAATTTACTAAAGACTTATGAATAAGTGTGAGACGTGGCGGTGATACATATCAAGGTTTATATTATAATAACTCTTAGCAATTAAAGTTGTGCGTCAGGCTCCTGAATTTCAAGAAGTTGTCTTCCCCACTTCATACCTGAGGTTCTAATGAATGCTTGATTCTTTGTAGTTTCCAACATTTTATTATTTTGTTGATTCCAATAGCAGATATTTCTGTGTTCTATGCACATCTTCTCACGGCATCTGATTTTATGCAGGTGTTGTGGACAGTTACTTGTGTCTTTCAAAGATCTCACCTTTCCTGCCTGAGTGCTTTCTGCAGTGCCTTCTGAAGCAGCTCAGTCTCTGTCCTGAAGCAGGCAAAGGTGTGGGGTGTTAACTCCCTTGAAGGAAACTTTTAACAGAGATCATCTGAGGTTGATTCTTCAAGTTTTCTCAGAGAATCCTGGCAAGATGGAATATGGTGTTGCATCATAGCTATCAGGTCCATAACACTACTTTTATTGGCTTATCTTCCTTCTGCATCTCACCCTCTCCAATCCCTCACTCTGCTTCCTGAGGTCAACTCCCAAACAAGCTCCTATGTCTAACCCCATGTCAAGAGCTCTGCTTTAGAGAAATGCAACAGACGTTTCTTTGTTCTCTTACTTCACTACACCTTTCTCTCATCTCCATTCAACCAGAAAGAATTAAAAAAAAAATGGAAAGAAAGAAGTAAAAATAACCCAACCTCCTTTCTCTCTCAGGTGAAGCAGAAGTGAGAATAACTCTGCCTTCAGTGGCTCCATCTCAACACCAACAGGCTAATCAAGGAGCTTCTCCAGATGAAGATAGTTTCTCTCCCAGAGGACATTCTGGTACCAGGTAAGTAGAATATTATTTACCTCTTCACACATGTTTGAAAAATGACTTTGTAAAAGCTCCCTGCCTCCTTCCTTAGGTTCATGTAAGATGCCTCATTCCTGTATTTGCTCTGCCTCAGCCAGACACACTGATAGTTTTTCCTTAAATATGCTGGTCCTTGTCAGATTCTGTTGAAGCTGCCTGCAGCTCCTCCTGGCTTGTAGAATTCTTACATGTTCTTCATATCTCAGCTTAAATGTTACTGATTATTTCTTGACCTCCTTACCACATTCTTCCGTATTACATGAACCTTCATAATGCTTTTCCCATTTTAAACTATTTCTTTTGTGTTAGAACATAACATTCCATAAGGAAAACGCTTATGTGTCCTCTAGATCCCATTGCTCGGTTCATAGCAACTATCCAGCAAACACTGTTGAATGGGAATGATCAGTTTGAATCGAATGGAAAGACAGAGGATTAGGATGAAGAACAAATTTGATGGTTACAAAAGTAGTGTTTACATCATAGTTTCTGGTGATTTTATTGAAGTAATATTCAAAAGAAAATTTAAAAAAGGAAAGAAAGGAGTGGTGATGTTTGCAAAGGTAAGCAAACAAATAGAACACTGTTAGCAGAAGTAGGGTGAAATAATTGGTTAGAAGGTTGCAAAAACTCTCTGCTCCAAGTGAAATCCTTTTATTTTTGATTGCAAGAAAAGCTGTTTCTTTTTTAATTACCAGCTTTGTCCCATCTCCATTATTTTCACCAGTATTTTTGTTTATAACTTAAACATTTTGAGACCTCTGAAATAATTACGCCAAGTTGTAGAACTCTTGTGAAAACTGGTTATGTAGGAAGTCCAACAGAAAAGAGGAAGAAAATAAGGAGGAGTCACACTATTTAAAATTCTGTGAATCTAATTTGCCTTTAGAAGTATTTTTTTTCTTCTGTACTAGAAGTAGTCTTTCTAGTTAGAGCAATGTTGAATGAAAACTATGCCTTTGGAAAATTATTCTGGGTATTTGAACACTGTAGCAAATAGCTGATATGAAAGGACACTGAGTAAAACATTTGTTTCCCTTTGACTTATAATGAGTGGACAGTCATGGTAAATAATATTCATTTTCCTTAACCAAATATCTCTTTCATCTAACACATTATATTAATTGCTACTGATGTTTTGGATTTTGCTAGTACATTCTAAACATTAACATCACACAGTGCAAAGCATTTTCATTTCAACTCGTCAAGGTTATTAGCTTGCTTAAAGCTTCAATTTATACACCTTGCAGTTTTCAAAATAACATTTAACTTCTTGTTAATGATAGATAGAACACTGAAAATGACCCAAAGGAATAGAAAAATAACAAGAAACTTTCATCGTGAGGAGCAGATAAAGAAGTAAGCTATTAGTATGCCAGAAATTGTTAAAGGAATGTAAGCAAGACATACTGCCGGAAAGGCAAGAGTGCACTAAAGAGCTTCTACCTACTGATGTGCCACATAAGAAATGCCTTGGAATGGATACAGAAATGTCCATAACTATTTTTAAGATTATGCCAGAAATGGGGTTAGAGGAATAAGGTGGTAGCAGGAGGGCAAAGTGGAATGAAAAGAGGGCTTATGTAAATATTCCAGTGGAGAGGGAGAAAAATCCAAAATGGAGGAGAGAGAGGGAAATAGTGGAATAAGTGTTCCTCACAGGGCTAAAGGAGATACAGCCTAGTGTGCATGTGGAGGCCTTGGCCTTTGACAGGCTTGTGAGCAGTCCATTCATTGCACAGAAGGAAGATTGAGCAGAGAGTTACAGGTGCTGACAGGTAGGCAATTGTGGCAGGAGCTTGTAGAGGCTGCTTTCTCGTTGTTATAATTTTCATTTTTTAAAAAAAATTATTGGGGTGACAATTGTTAGTAAAATTACATAGTTTCAGGTGTACAATTCTGTATTACATCACCTATAAATCCCATTGTGTGTTCATCACCCAGAGTCAGTTCTCCTTCTATCACCATATATTTGATCCCCTTACCCTCATCTCCCTCCCCCCACACCTCTTACCCTCTGGTAACCACTAAACTATTGTCTGTGTCTATGAGTTTTTGTTTCTCATTTGTTTGTCTTGTTCTCTTGTTGTTTTTGGTTTATATACCACATATCAGTGAAATCATAGGGTTCTCTGCTTTTTCTGTCTGACTTATTTCGCTTAGCATCATACTCTCAAGATCCATCCATGTTGTCACAAATGTTCCTATATCATCTTTTCTTACCACCAAATAGTATTCCATTGTGTATATATACCACAATTTCTTTATCTATTCATCTATCGAAGGACATTTTGGTTGTTTCCATGTCTTGGCCACCATAAACAAAGCTGCAATGAACATTGGAGCACATGTGTCTTTAGGGATAAATGTTTTCAGAGTTTTTGGGTAGATACCCAGGAGAGGGATTGCTGGGTGATATGGTAATTCTATTCGTAATTTTTTGAGGAACCTCCACACTGCCTTCCATAGCGGCTGCACCAGTCTGAATTCCCACCAACAGTGTATGAGAGTTCCTTTTTCTCCACAGCCTCTCCAACACTTGTTACTATTTGTCTTATTGATGATAGCCATTCTGACTGGGGTGAGGTGATATCTCACTGTGGTTTTTATTTGCATTTCTCTGATGATTAGTGATGTTGAGCATTTTTTCATATGTCTATTTGCCATTTGTATGTCCTCTTGGGAGAAATGTCTCTTCAGGTCCACATTTTCAATTGGGTTGTTTGTTTTTTGTTGTTGAACTTCATGAGTTCCTTGTATATTTTGGATATTAACCCCTTATGGAGGCACTGTTTACAAAAATCTTCTCCCATTCAGTAGGTTGCCTCGTCATTTTGTCGATGGCTTTTTTGCTGTACAGAAACTTTTAAGTTTCATATAGTCCCATTCGTTTATTTTAGCTTTTACTTCCATTCCCTTTGGAGTCAAATTCATAAAATGCTCTTTGAACCCAAGGTCCATAAGTTTAGTACCTATGTTTTTTCTTCTATGAAGCTTATTGTGTCAGGTATTATGCTTAAGTCTTTGATCCATTTTGAATTAATTTTGGTACATGGTGACAGATAGCAGTCCAGTTTCATTCTTTTGCACGTGGCTATCCAATTCTGCCAGCACCATTTATTGAAGAGGCTGTCTTTTTTCCATTGTATGTTTTTAGTTTCTTTGTCAAAAAATATTTGTCCATATTTATGTGGTTTTATTTCTGGGTTCTCAATTCTATTCCATTGGTCTATGTGTCTGTTTTTCTGCCAATACCATGCTGTTTTGATTATTGTAGCACTGTAGTAGAAGCTAAAGTCAGGAAGTGTAATACCTCCAGTATTGTTCTTTTTTTCTGAAGATTGTTTTGGCTATTCAGGGTCTTTTGTGGTTCCAAACAAGTCTGGTGATTTTTTGTTCTATTTCTTTAAAAAATGTCATTGGGATTTTGATGGGGATTGCATTAAATCTGTATATTTCTTTGGGTAATATGGCCATTTTAACTATATTGATTCTTCCAATCCATGAGCACGAAATGTCTTTCCATTTCTTTGTGTCTTCTTCAATTTCTTTCAAAAATGTCTTATAGTTTTCAGCAAAAATGTCTTAACATCCCTGGTTAAGTTTATTCCTAGGTATTTTTTTCTTTTTGCTGCTATTGCAAAAGGAATTGTTTTTTGTATTTCTTTTTCTGAGATTTCATTGTTAGTATATAGGAATGCAATGGATTTCTGTATGTTGATTTTGTAGCCAGCAACTTTACTATATTCATTGATTGTTTCTAACAGCTTTTTGGTGGAGTCTTTAGGGTTTTCTATATATAGCATCATGTCATCTACAAAGAGTGACAATTTAGCTTCTTCATTCCCAATTTGGATGCCTTTTATTTCTTTCTCTTGCCTGATTGCTCCGGCAAGGACTTCCAACACTATGTTGAAAAGCAGAGGTGATAGGGGACAGCCCTGTCATGTTCCTGAACGTAGAGAAAAGGGCTTCAGTTTTTCACCATTAACTGAGATTAGCTGAGGGCTTGTCATATATAGCCTTATTATGTTAAGGTATTTTCCTTCTATACCTATTTTATTAAGTGTTTTAATCATAAATGGATGTTGTATCTCGTCAAATGCTTTTTCTGCATCAATTGATATAATCATATAATTTTTGTCCTTCATTTTGTTTATGTGATGTATCACATTGATGGATTTTGTGGATGTTGAACTATGCTTGTGCCCCGGGGTTGAACCCCACTTGGTTGTGATGAATAATTTTTTTCATGCATTGTTGTATTCAATTTGCTAGAATTTTGTTTAGGTTTTTGCATCTGTATTCATCAGAGACATTGGTCTGTAGTTTTCTTTTTCTGTGTTGTCCTTACCAGGTTTTAGTATCAGGGTAATGTTGGCCTCATAAAGTGAGTTGGGGATTACTGTCTCTTCTTCAATTTTTTGGAAGAGTTTGAGCAGGATTGGTATTAGATCCTCTTTGAAGGTTTTGTAGAATTCACTAGTGAAGCCATCTGGTCCCGGACTTTTGCTTTTGGGAAGGTTTTTGATGACTGATTCAATTTTGTTACTAGTGATCAGCCTGTTTAGATTTTCCAGTTCTTCATGGTTCAGACTTGGAAGGCTATATGTTTCTAAGAACTTGTCCATTTCTTCTAGGTTATTGAATTTGGTGGCATATAGTCCTTCATAGTATTCTTGGATGATCCTTTGTATTTCTGTGGTGTCCATGATCACTTCCCCTTTTTCATTTCTGATTTTGTTTATTAGTGTCTTCTCTCTTTTTATCTTAGTGAGTCTAGCCAAGGGTTTGTCAATTTTGATAATCTTTTCAAAGAACCAGCTTTTTGTCACATTAATTTTTTCTATTGTCTTTTTGTTCTCTATTTCATTTAGTTCTGCTCTGATTTTTCTTATTTCCTTTCTCCTGTTGACTTTGGGTTTCACTTGTTCTTCTTTTTCTGATTCTTTAAGGTGTAACATGAGGTTATTTATTTGGGATTTTTCTTGTTTCTTGAGATAGGCCTGTAATGATATAAATTTCCCTCTTAAAACTGCTTTCGCTGCATCCCCAAAATTTGGGTAGGATGTATTTTCATTGTCATTTGTTTCTATGTATCTTTTGATCTCTCCTCTAATTTCTTCTTTGACCCAGTCGTTCTCTAAAAGTATGTTGTTTAATCTACATGTATTTGTGTTTTTTCCTGCTTTATTTTTGCAGTTGATATCCAATTTCAAAGCTTTGTGATCAGAGAATATGCTTGTTATGATTTCAGTATCTTAAATTTGCTGAAGCTGATTTTATGTCCCAATATATGGTCTATCCTTGAGAATGTTCCATGTACACTAGAAAAGAATGTATAGTCTGATGTTTTAGGATGAAGTGCTCTATATATGTCAATTATGTCCATTTCATCTAATGTGTCATTTAGGGCTGCTATTTCGTTATATGTTTTCTGTTTGGATGATCTATCCATAGCTGTCAATGATGTATTTAAGTCCCCTAGTATAATTGTGTTTTGGTCAATTTCTCCCTTTAGTTCTGTTAGTAGTTGCTTGGTATATTTTGGTGTTCCCTGATTGGGGCCATAAATATTGATGACTGTTATGTCTTCTTGTTGTACAGTCCCCTTTACCATTTTGAAATGTCCATCTTTTTCTCTTGTTATGTTTTTCACCCTGAAGTCTGTTTCATCTGATATCATTATGGCTACACCTGATTTTCTCTGGGTACCATTTACCTGGAGTGTCCATTTCCACTCTTCCACTTTGAGTCTATGCTTGTCTTTGTATCTGAGATGTGTCTCTTGGACACAGCATATGGTTGGGTTTTGTTTTTTGATCCAATCTGCTACTCTGTGCCTTTTTATTGGTGAGTTCAGTCCATTTACATTTAGGGTGACTATTGATATGTGAGGACTTCCTGTCATTCTATCTTTAGTTTTCTGGTAAGGCTGTGTCTCCATTGTTTCTTTGCCTTTTTGTTGTCTATTATTTCTGTGTGGTGGTATTCTATGATATTTACCTCTGTTTCTTCTTTTATTACAGTATACATTTCAGTTCTGGATGTTTTTTGAGTGGTTACCCTTAAGTTTATGTAAAAGAAAGTTTGATATTTAGAGTATTCCATTTTCTTCAGCACGCTTACTTTTCCATTCTCATATTGCGGTCCAGGCCTTTACTCTCCCCCTTTTTATTTTTCAACAAATTGTCCCTGTTGATGATGGTGAATAGCCTCCTTTAGTATTTCTTGTAGTGCAGGTGTGTATTAGAAAATTCCCTCAGCTTCTCTATGTCTGCAAAGGTCTTTATTCCTTCTTCATATCTAAAGGGTATGTTTACTGGATATATTATTCTTGGCTCATAATTTCTCTCTTTCAATAGTTTGAATATTTGGTTCCACTCCCTCCTGGCTTGTGTAGTTTCTGCTTAAAAATCTGATGATAGTCTAATGGGCTTTCCTTTGTAGGTTACTGTCTCCTTTTCCCTGGCTGCCTTGAGGATTCTTTCTTTGTCCGTGATTTTAGACAGCTTCAAAACAATGTGCCTTGGAGAAGGCCTGTTGGGATTGAGGTAATTAGGTGTTCTGTTTGCTTCTTGGATTTGAGGATCCAGTTCTGTCCACAAGTTTGGGAAGTTCTCATCAACAATTTGTTTGAATATATTCTCTGTTCCCTTCTCTCTTTCTTCTCCTTCTGGTATGCCCATTATTCTTAAATTCCCTTTCTGATAGAGTCAGAAAGTTCTTATAGAGTTCTTTCATTTCTTTTAAGTCTCAAGTCTCTTTCTTCTTCCATATGTGTAATTGCCAGGTTCCTATCTTTGATAGCACTGATTCTTTCCTCTATCTGGTCAACTCTACTACCTAAGCTGGTTATTTCATTCTTCATTTCTTGTATTGAGTTTTTAATCTTCAGAAATTCTATTTGGTTCTTTTTGAAAATTACAATCTCTTTCATAAAATGCTCATGTTTTCTTTGATTGTGTCTCTGAGTTCATTAAACTGCCTTTCTGTGTTTTCTTGTATCTCGTTGAGATTTTTCAGAACTGTAATCATGAATTCTCTATCATTTAAGTCACATATTTCCATATCTTTAAGTTCCTTTTCTGGAGACTTTTCACTTTCTTTCTGAGCTGTCTTGTTGCCTTGGTTATTCATGGCAATTACTAATTTATTATTTTTCTTCCTAGACATCTACAGGAGTGGCTTCTGGAACAAGTTGATAGGAAGAGGTCTTTCTTTTGTTTTCCAGTAGTTTTTGGTAGAATGTTTTATTTTTTCTCCAACCGCAGCCTTTTTTTTTCTCTCTCACACAGTAGTGCTATGTTTTCTCTGCACTATTCTAGCTTCTCACACAATGGGGGGATTCCCTGGGAGACGGGCTTCTCCTCTGTTAATAGTTTGCCTGTGTCACAGGGCGCGGTGTCTGTGTGGGTATGCGGAGATCTTTTGAAGTTCCAAAGCTCTTCCTGCACCAGATTCAGAGGCATTTTGTTTGAGCAGTTCTGTTTACTTCTGCAGGGATCCACCCAGATATGTGGGGTCAGGGGCGGGGTGAGTTTTGAGAGGTGGCTCAGAGCAATGACAGCGGCAACCACCACCACAGCTGGTCCTGCTTCCACAGCTCCCTCCCCTTTGTCGGAACTAGTTGGGCTGCAAATCTTTGTCTGCGGTCCACAGTTCTCAGAACAGGAGATATTTTCTTCTTTTGATCTGACACTGCTACTGTTCCACTTCTAGCATCGGGCAGGTGGGGGCGGGGCAATCTCTGGCAAGGTAGAGAGGGGCCGGCTAGTCTCAGTGCCTAAGACTTCCGTTCTCTGCTCGGCAGTGAGGGCTTAAACCACCGTTTTCAGCCTTCTTCCCTCAGTCTTTTCTCTGAGGTCTCTGCTGTGAGCGTTGGGTTCAGCCGTATTATATGCTGCCCGCTCAGCCCTGTGGGCCATAAACAGAGCCCTAGCATTCCGAGTGATTCCCTCTCCTGCAGTTGCGGTAGTTCCGGGATGCAGTGAGCTCTTGGCACTGAGCTAGGTCTGCGTCCTGCACCCACGTGGCTCCCTCTCCACACTGCTCCCTTCCCTCCCCCCCTGCTTGTGCGATTTGCCCACCTTTAGGTGAATTCAATGGTGGGCCTCTTCTACTTGCCTGTCGGTTTTGCAGGAAGTCCTTTGTGGAGTTATTGTTGTTCAATTAGTTGTAAATTCCAGGGGAGTTTTACAGAGGCTCACCTCATGCCGCCATTTTGATGACGTCTGTTTTAATTTTCAATAAGAATTTAAAAAAGTGTTAGTTGTTTGAAAAAGAAGTGGTATCAGGTAATTGAGTTTAACACTGGGAAAGCTGAAAAAAAATTGGAAATATTACAGAAAGTTAAAATGATCAATATGGCCTATATATAAAAACATAAGTAGAACTCAGAAATATGAAATTAGGTGAATAATCAAGATGCAGAATAATATATTGAGTATATTATTTATGTAAATTTAAAACATTCATACATGTTTATAGGAATATATATGTATGCAAAGGTACATTTAAAGAACCTGTTGGAGAATGCATACCTGAATGATGGCACTGCTGAACTGGGTGGAGGAGGGCAGCTGAGGAAGGAATTGTGCAGGTGATGAGCGAGTAGAAGCAAATGTGGGTGTCTAATGAGGGATTTCACTTTTTCTGAAATATTTTATTTCTTTAAAAAAGATTTGCTGCAAAGATGACAAAGATGAATAACTAGTAATTCAGAATGATGGCAGAGATTGAAATATGGAGATATAATCATTTAATGTATTTTTTCTGTTGTTTAAAACAAAATGCATATAAAATGGAAATAAATGTTGATAGAGACACAGACAATTTGCATATTGTACACCGAACCCTTGATCTTAAAATTGTCCAAAGGAAAAAAAAAATTAAGTAGTTATTCAAAATAATATAATGAATACTGTTAATTTTTAAACTACATCCTTTTCACACATGCTTGGTTTATTTATAGTAACTACTATACCTTTAGTAAATTTTAAAAGGCAAAATAGTACAGACCACATATATTTTTTAAAATGCACATAAAATATAAAGAATGGCACTGCTGTAAACAGTTTATAGAAGGACTTGTTTGGGCATCTAGAGGCTTATTCTTGGAGAAAAGGATAGTGTTTTAGGCTAGTATGATAACAGCGTGAAAGAACTGGATTTTTGACATGTATATGTAATCAGTAAAATTTGATGATGGATTGAATGATGTGAAGAGGAAAAGGGAAAAATTACTGTTTTCTCCTAAATCTCTTGCTGGGTGAAGTAATCAGATGGAGATATCATTTGGTAAGATGGGAAGGATTGGAGAGGAACATGTCTTCTGGAGAAAGATATTTAAATTTTGTTCATGTTAACTTTGAGATTCTTTTTCAAAAACTTTTTACTTATGTTATTGGGTGACCTTGGTTAGTAAAATTATATAGGTTTCAAGTATACAATTCTATAATACATCATCTATATATAACAATGTGTGTTTTCCACCCAGAGTCAGTTCTCCTTCCATCACCATATATTTGACCCATTTTTCCTCATCTATCATCCTCCTCCTCCCTTACCTTCTGTGAACCACTAAACTGTTGTCTGTGTCTATGAGTTTTTGTTTCTTTGTTTGTCTTGTTCATTTGTTACTTTCAGTCTTATATCCCACATATGAGTGAAGTCATATGGTTCTCAACTTTTTCTGTCTGACTTATTTCGCTTAGCTGGATAATCCATCCACGTTGTCACAACTGTCAGTATTTTCTCTTTTCTTGTAGTCAAGTAATATTCTGTTGTATATATTTGCATCTTTTTAATCCAATAATCTCTTGAAAGACATTTTGGTGGTTTCCATGTCTTGGCCATTGTGACTAATGCTGCAATGAACACAGTGATACATATATCTTTATAGATAAATGTTTTCAGGTTTTTTGGTAGGTAAGGGGCTAATATCCAAAATATATTTAAAAAAAAAACTCATAAAACTCAACAACCACAAAACAAACAATCCAATTAAAAATGGGCAGAAAATCTGAATAGACACTTCTCCTAAGAAGACATACAAACGGCCAACGGATATATGAAAAAATGCTCAACTTCACTAGCTATTAGGGAAATGCAAATCAAAACCACAATGAGATACCACCTCACACCTCTTAACACTTTGAAATTCTTATCAGACATTTATGCCAGATTGTGTTAATTGTTCTCAGCTATTTGCGGTCATCACAGTAGAAAGGTTATGTTCTGCCGTATTGATATCAGTCTTGCCACATGATTTGCTTTGGCTGATGAAATGTGATTAGAAGAACATATGAGTATGCCATGCCTAACAAATGGCTTTAAAAATTATTGTGTGGTTTCCCCATCACTCTTCTCCCTTTGTAATGAAAGCAGCATACCCCAGATAGAGGTTGTCTCTTCAGCCTTGATTCAAGGATGAAAATGACACATAGATCAGAGCTCTTCAGCTGACAAAGAGGCAACACTTAATGAGGAGGCAAATACACCTTTGTTTTAATGTGCTGAGATTTGGGGGTTGTTTTTACTATATCATAACTTAGCCTAAGCCAATTAATTTAATGTCCTGGTGGATATGTTTTATAGGTGCTTGGAGACACAAGTTTGAGTCTTAAGAAAGAGGTCAGATTTGGAGATATAAGTTTGAAATTGTTCAGCAAATAGATATTTGCCAAAGAATTGGATGAAATCTCCTCATAAATGTGTGTACATGGAGAAATGCATGGGTGGGAAACGCTTTTAATCAGTTTGAGTTGCTATAACAATACCACAGACTGTGTTGCTGATAAACAGAAATTTATTTCTCATAATTGTAGAGGCTAAGAAATCCAAAATCAAGGTACAGACTTGGTGTTTGGGAAGAGCCAGCTTCCTGAGTCATAGATAGTTGTGTTTTTACTGTGTCCTCACAGGGTAGAAGAGATGGGAGAACTCTCTGGCATCTCTTTTATTAGGACAATAATCCAATCATGAGGGATGCTGATGAACTAATCACCTCCAATAGGCTCCACCTGCCGTTGCCATTCATTGGGGATTAGGTTTCAACATACAAATTCTGGGGGGACATAAACATTCAGTCCACAGTAGGAACCAAGTCTAGTGACACTCCAACATTGGATTTTTCCCCCCATTTTATCAATTATTTATTATATTTTTTTAAATTAAAGTTTATTGGGGTGACAATTGTTAGCAAAGTTACATAGATTTAAGGTGTACAATTCTGTATTACATCACCTATATATCACATCGTGTGTTCACTACCCAGAATCAGTTCTCTTTCCATTACCATATATTTGATCCCCTTTACCCTCATCTACCACCCTCCTTCCTTACTTTCTGGTAATCACTTTGGATTTTTAAAGAAAATAAGTGGCCCCTAAGGAAAACATAGTGAAAAGCAGCAGAAGAGGTAGGAATCAGCTGTGTCTAAAACTGCAGAATTGTTAAAAAAAGAAAGTGATTATTTAACTCAGAATCATGAAAGTCATGTCCTTTGTGACCTTGAGAAGATCAATTTCATTTGAGAAGTAGAAGCATGTTTCAACTGCAGTTGACTGAATGTGGGATGCAGATTTTCCCTATTTTTATATATCTCTTGGTCATTTCGGTTAGGATTTAGATGAATAGATATTGATGTTCAAGCCTTCACCTAAATTTAACACAAAACAAGGAATTTTAAATTCCTTAACAGGGTAGCATGTGGAACTTCTGCTTGTCAATATTCTATAGACGTATTTTTCTAAATTAAAATGGTTATTAGTTTCGGATTTAATTTTTCTTTTTCTTTCAAAAATGCTGTTACTTCCAGGGATGCCAAAGGGTAACTGGATCTATGTTAATTCCCTTAGGTTCACCTCTTTTGCCTGGAAATACTTTTGTGGACATTTCCAGACTTGTGCTTAAAGTAAAGCTACAATTTCAGAAAAATCTCATTATGTGGGATATGTCCATCAAACAATTTTCTTGTCACTAAGTACTCCATAAATACACTTAATGGGCAACCTTGTAATAATAGCAGTAGCAAACCTAGCACAAAACTGGTTATTTATGCACTTATCTTGCAAAAATGTTTTCTATTAGATTTCTCTCTTCTTGAAGAAAGAGCTAATACAAAATTCCCATTACTATTTGCAGTGTAGTCTTTGCTGATAATAATGCCCCTGCCTTGAATCTCTCTCTCAATTGGTAAATAAGCTCAAATGGAATTTTCACATCTCCTATAGTAACATATTCTTTTATGACATTTCTAACAAAAGCTTTGCAGGTTTCTGTGTTATGGATTCCTAGTTGAGAAGACAATACAGGCACAGAAAGCAATAACAAACACACCTCCAGTGTTGATAATGGCTTAAAAAGTGTACTATATTCTTTTGAATAGAGATTATGTGTGTAAATACTGCAGTTCAGAAGGCAGCATCAGAAATAACTGCAATTCAGGACAACAGAAGTAGGATGATTTTTGTAAACAAAAACTTAATAGGAATTTTTTTTTTTTCCACAGAAGATAGGTATCACAGCAGATAAAACCTATCATGTAAACACTGAAGGTGCTGGATGAAATAATTTCCCCATATCATTTCTTCTAAAGGTTTCCCAGGGAATTGTAAATTTTATGGGTCATGAAAACTGTCAAAACCAACACCTTGGTTATAAAGCAATCTCAGCGGTAGAAGACAGAGTCAAGAGCCCAGAAACGTATCAGAAAACCTCCATCCAGCAGAGCAAATGTCATAAACGTTGCCTATTCATCTCATAAGTGTTGATTACACACCTACTGTGTGACTATCAGTGTGCTAGGTGCTGGAACAGATGACTACTCAGGATTTTTCTCAATGATTCTACCACTTAGTGAGGACAGGGGAACGGATATGCTAAAATAATTACAAATATTGCTCAGGAATAGGTAGTAAATTTAATTAGAAAATTTTATGCAAGAGTTTTAGATGTCATTTTAAACCTAATTATATTATTATCTGATTATTTCTATGACATAGGTGAATACAGACATGCAATTGCAGAGGAGAGAGTGACAAAAAAGCGTTTGGGACATTTAGAGATGAGGCTTCATAGGAAAGATAGCATTTACAATACAAATGAGGCAAGGAAAGGCATTCTTTGACTTTTTCACACTAAATAGATATAATAGAAATAAAATAAGTTGCACATATCCCAAGAATTCATTTTGATCAGTTTTGATAAATGATATCACTACAGTCAGGATAATGAGCATTTCCATTACCCCCCGAAGTTTTCTCATGCCTGCTGGCAATTCAATGTGCCCTCTATACTCCATCCCCAGGCACTACTGATTGTATACTGTCACTACAGATTAGTGTCTGTCTTTTTTTTTTTTTAGTTTTTTTATAAATGGTGTCATATAGTATGCACTCTTTTTGCCTTAATTCTTTCACTCAGCATGATTTTGAGACTTATCCATAGTATTGTATGTATCAATAATATATTCCTTTTTGCAACTAGGTAGTAAGCAGTAAGTGGTAAGTCATAGATAAACCACCATTCGTTTCTGTATTCACTTACTGGAAGACATTTAGGCTGTTTCCAGTTTGGAGTTAAACGGCTACAAATATTTGAGTATAAATCTTTCTATGGACATATGTTTTCTTTTCTTTTGGATAAATACTTAGAAGTATAATGGCTGGGAGGTATACGAGGTATAAGAATTAACTTTGCGAACTTGCCACTGTGTACTTACATTGGCAGCACTATACAAACAGCTTGGTAAGGTTTCATAACCTTGGGATATCAGTGTTTCATAGCTGTGTTTGTGTCGATGTGTGGTGGTGTCTTTTGAGTGGTGTTCATTATTGTTGCTGTGTGTTTTGGGTGCTGTCGCAAGAATGTCTGAGCTTGAATTAGAGCAATGAGCAAACATTAAATTCCTTGTTAAACGTGGCAAGAGTAGAAGTGAAATCAGGAACATGTTAGTCCAAGTTTATGGGGCTAATGCCATGAAAAAAACGGCAGTGTGCAAATGGATTAAACAGTTTTCTGAAGGGAGAGAATGCATCACTGATGAAGAGAGGTCAGGGCAGCTAGTAATGAGCAAAATCAATGAAAACATTGCAAAAATCATTGAATTGTGCATCAAAATCATCGGCTTACTGTGAGAAGCATAGCAGACCAAGTTAACATTGGTAGAGAAACAGTTAGGAAAATCTTAACTGAAAATCTTGGTATGAGAAAGGTGTGTGCAAAAATGGTCCTGAAGTTTGCCATGAACTTTTGGTACACCCATGTTTCATCACCAGTGATAACAGGGCCCAAAACACCTGATGAAACATGGGTGTACCAATATGACCCTGAAACAAAGCATCACAGTGCACAATGGAAGTCACCCCGTTCTCCATGACCAAATAAGTTTCATCATTCCAAATAAAGAGGCAAAATGATGTTGCTAACCTTTTTTGATATCAGAGGGACTATTCATTATGAATTTGTACCAACTGGACAGTTAACCTAGTTTATTATTTGGAAGTGTGAAAAAGTTAGATGAAAACGACCTGAACATTATACCAACAAGTCATAGCCCTTGCATCACAAAAAAGCACCAGCTCACACTGTCTGTGAGGGAGTTTTTAGCCAGTAAACAAATAACTGTATTGGAACACCTTCCCTACTCACCTGACCTGGCTCCCAATCACTTCTTCCTTTACCTGAAGATAAAGAAAATATTGAAAGGAAGACATTTTGATGACATTCAGGACATCAAGGGCAATATAACAGCTCTGATGGCCATTCCAGAAAAAGAGTTCCAAAATTGCTTTGAAGGGTGGACTAGGCCCTGTCATTGGTGCATAGCTTTCCATTGGGAGTACTTTGAAGGCGACCATAGTGATATTCAGCAATGAGGTATATAGCACTTTTTCTAGGATGTGTTTGCGAACTTAATTGTTGTTTCCCAAACTATATTAACGTATGAAATAAACTGTTTTCTAAAGTCACTGTATCATTTTGTACTCTTAACAGCAATGCATGAGTAATCTAGTTACTCCTCATCTTTACCAGCACTTAGTCAGTTTTTTTCAAATTTATTATGTGATTTTAATTTGTATTTCCTTGATCATTAATAATGTTCTGCATTTTTAAGTACTTATTGGTTATTTATATATCTTCTTTCATTAAATCTCTCCTCAAATCCTTTGCCTATTTTGGTATATTATTTGCTTTCTTAATACTGAGTTGTAATTCTTCTTTTTTGGACTCTAAATACAAGTCTTTTTAGATGACATATATGTTGTGCATTCTTTGATTTTTATTGCAACCATGTGAATAAAAGCTGAAAAAAGAGACTTGGGTAAAAATAGTAAGTTTAAAAGTTAGTAATTTAAAGATAATGGCTATTGAATAGCTTCAGAAAAGAACATTTTCTGAAGAGAAATGAGAAAGGTAATAGGAATTCTGGATACAGAAACCAAGTAGAAAACATCAAAATTCTTGAAAACAATTTTTTTGTAAAGTTGATATATTTTAAAAGGAAATTATGAGTATTCAAATACGGAGGGATTACTTTCTTCACATTAATGTAAAGTGTATATTCTACAGTGTTCAACCTTATGCAAAATACTTTTGCCTGGTTTTATTGCACTGACTATCCATAGGAACCATCTATGGATGGAAAGTGCATCCTCTCTTCCTTAATTTAGCTGTAAGGCTCCATTTGTATACCAGAAAGAAATTATACTTTGATACAATTAAACGCAATATTGTGAAAACTAGAAGGGTAAACAACAACAATAACAAAAAAGGAACAAAAAAATGTTTAAGTGGTTGAAATAGAAAGGGTGAAAAATAGAAAGAATAAAAAAATTATATTTTCCTTTTCCCCCAAATTCTTTTATTAAGTCCTTCTCAAGTTGCACCTGACCCAGACTGTTCCTTTTGTCTTTTGCATAAGCTTCCCTGTGTTTCCCAAAGCATACAATAGAAGTGTGTGAATATGCGCAGGCAATGGCATGGATGAAACAGAAAACTATGG
Source organism: Rhinolophus hipposideros (assembly GCF_964194185.1). Classification (NCBI taxonomy): domain Eukaryota; kingdom Metazoa; phylum Chordata; class Mammalia; order Chiroptera; family Rhinolophidae; genus Rhinolophus; species Rhinolophus hipposideros. The sequence goes on along the minus strand of NC_138058.1, from coordinate 22,377,885 downwards.
AGCACAAAAATACTTATTTTTTCTTCTCTTCAAGACCTGACCATGTGTGTTTATGTGTGTATGTGTTAAATACCAGTACAATTCAATTGTACACCATTGCTGAAATTCCTCTTTCTGTCTTCCTTACTGAATTTAGATTCTATTATTAAAAGTAATGTTATATACCTCTGTCCTAGTTGCTTGGCCAATTGCCAACCTGGTTCAATCACAGAATCTGTCTTTTCTGAATGTGCAGTTGAGAAGCTGTTCTCTTAATGAGAAAAATAACGCAACCGGTGTCACTTGAAAATCTTGACTACAAACTGCATATTCACTATTGTTTGGAAATCCTACTACATTCCTCTGGTGATTTTTGATACCACACTTTTAAAGAAAATTATGTGAAACCATCTTCTGTTTTCTTAAAGCCTCTAGACAGCTCTAGACATCCTCCTGAACTACGTACTTCATTGCAATATGTATTGCTGCTTATGCATTTTATACATAGACAGTTTGCAAATAATGGCACCCTCTTTCTTTCAAATCTTTATAAACATTTTTTTTCTTTTTCTTAGTGCAATAGGCAGACCTCATTAAGTGATGATGATAAGAAAATGTGGTTTCCTTTCCATTATGGTATCTTTTGTGACCCATGACATAAAGAAGTGTATTTCTTCATTTCAACACATAAAGATAATTCATGTTATTGTCTTCTACCATAATTTCATTATAGTATGTAAAACATATCCCAAATTACTTAAATTATTTGACATATGTTGCAAATGCTTTATACTTACGCTTTATAATCCTTTATATGGTCAGTTATTTATAAAGTTAAATGCAAGCTTAAAACGATGTACATTCTGCAGATATTGGAAACAGAATTCTATATATGTCCCTTAGTTTAATTTATAAGGGTTGTTTCAATGTCGTCTTTCCTTTTAATCACTTTTTGTCTGTATTTTCTATCAATTATGACAGAAGTATGTTATGTTTGGCTTTGAATTTGTTTATTCCTTTTTAAGTCTGCCAATTATTGTTTTATATATTTTGAGGCCACATAATTAGTTACAGTCATGCACCATGTAATGACCTTTTGGTCAACAACAGACCACGTATATGATGGTGTTCCCATAAGATTATAATGGAGCTGAATAATTCCTATCACTTAGTGATGTTGTCGTCGTCATAATGTTAAAGTGCAACACATTACTCACATGTTTGTGTGATGCCGGTGTAATCAAACCTACTGCCCTGCCAGTTGCATGAAAGTATAGCACATACAATTATGCACAGTGCCTAATACTTGATAATGATAATAAAGGACTATGTCACTGGTTTGTGTATTTACTATATTTTTCATTGTTATTTTTATCTTTCTACTTATAAAGGTTTGCTGTAAAACAGTACATAGTGTTACACGAGCAGCAGCCTCACATATCTGGTGTTTACTGAGTCACTTGGCTGCATCATTTTCTCTGGTGCCTGATTTAATATCATGTTGTTTTGTACAGTAACGTGCTGTACAAACTTGTAGGCTAGGAGCAATAGGCTATACCATGTAGCCTAGGTGTGTAGAAGGCTCTACCATCCAGGTTTGTGTAATTATGCTCTATAATGTTTGCACAATGACAAAATCACCTAAGGCCTCATTTCTCACTACGCATCCCTGTTGTTAAGTGATGCATGACTGTACGTACAGATTTAAGATTGCTATATTTCCTAATGAATTTATCATTTTGTCATTTTTATGTGGCTTATAGTAAGACCTTTTGTTTTAATGTCTATTATGTGTAATAATATAGCTACAGAAGAACAGCATGTAATGTTTATCTGAACAAATTTGCATCGTCCTCTTATTTTTGCAGGATAATTCACATACTATAAATATTAGTTTAATTAATTCTTCTCTTCAGTACATTAGCCACCTCAATTCTCTTTTTTTCTGGCTTTCTTTATTGCTCCGGATAGGTCAAAGGTTAATTTAACTGTAATTTCTTTGAAGGAAAGCTGCCTTAAATCTCTGACTGCTTGTAAGATTTTTTTTCCCCTTGTCTTTGGTTTTCTATAGTTTCTATATGATGAACCTAGATGTAGACTTTTTTTTTTTTTTTTTTTTTTTTTTACTTTTTCTGCTTGTGTATTTGTCGAGATTCTTGAATCTATGGATTTTAACAGTTTGGGATAATTTTCACCCATTATCTTTTCAAATAATTCCTTTTCAACTTTTTAGCTCTCCTTTCTGATTAACCCTGATTAATGGGCATGCTAAAGATGTCACTAATTTCTACGTCTTCTAAATCTCTCTTTCATATTTTTAACATATATATTTTATCCATGCTCTACTGGGTAATGTTTTGCCACATCTGTCATTTAAAAAATATTTTATCATAGATAATTAATCTGCTGGAAAATTTATCTACTGATTTCTTAATTTTTTCAGTTGTTATACTTTTTATTTTTAGTTCTAAAATTTGTATTTAACACACTTAAAATGCATTTAGCTTATAGTTTTTGTTTCCTGCACATATTTTTCAGATTAATCTTTTTTTTCTGAACATAATAAGCATAACTTACTTTTATTCTGAGTCTGATAATTCCAATAATTGAGGTTTATTTTTTTCTAATGTTTCTTATTAGTGGTGTTTTATGTCCTTATATGTCTGCTTTTTTTTTTTTTTTTTTTTTTGTTTTTGTAAAAATAGTTTGAGGCTAGAGGCTAGAAGTATAGTACAATTTTCTGGAAGGGATTTACATTTCCTCTCTAGCCACGAGAAAGCAGTGCAAGTCTCTGTCTACCTTAATCCAACTTTAAGATTTGAGGTGCTCAAGATGACAATGATATTATCAACTCAGGACTAATTTTTTTTGTTGTTGTTCACTTTGTCTGAGGGTTAGTCCTTCATGGCCCCTATTTAAAGTATGGGGTTTTGTCACATTTCGGCCTTGGGTGGGTCTTGGGGTTTTACATTTGCCTTTTGTTATGAACTGCAAGTTTGTGTCTCTCCTCCCTCAAATTCATATGTTGAAACTCTAACCCCCATGTGATGATATTTGGATATGGCGTCTTTATAAGGTAATTCGACTTAGACTAGGTCATAAGTCTGACCTGATGGGATTAGTACCCTTATGAAATCTCTCTCTGTCTCTCTCTCACCATGTAAGGAAACAGAGAAGGCAACCATCTGCAACCAAGGGAGGCAGCTCTCACCAGATAATAAACCAGTTTATGGTATTTTGTCACGGTCTCCTGAGCATACTACTACACCCCCTGACTCTGACGCTGCCAATATTATAGCTATTTTCAGCAGTTTTTTTCAAGGTTGGCGATATCCTCAAGTCAATAACAATAAATTAATTTTAATTTATAATTACATTGACTGCCATTACTGAAAGCCTGTATTCCCAACAATTTATTTCCAATAGATATATTTTTATCTTTTCTTTCAATTTTGCCTTGTTGATTTTGATAATCTTTATCTTCTTTCTATTTTTTCCAGTTCAAGTTTTATAGTTTTAAATACTTTGTTCTTATATTCTGTATTTTATAATTTCAAAACCTAATGTCTTTCGAGGTCAGATTTTATTGTTTCTATTTGCTAAGTCTTAGTCAGGGTGATCTGTTTCTTTGTGTATCTGATAATTTTGATTATAATTTATACTGATGACTAAATAGTGGATGTCTTGAGATTCTAAATTACAGGTATATTCTTTGAAAAGCTATTTTAATTTCTATGTGCTGCAGTGATATATATCTCCAGAGGTATACTACCAATCTGGGACTACTTGAAGTCCTTTTGATGATCTAAGTTTTCTGAAAAAGTCTCAGATTCAGCATGCTAACTAAACACAGTCACGTAACTAAGTCTTTTGTTCCCATCCTGGAATCTGTATTCATCTCAAGGCAACCCCAGGTTTCAATTATGCTTGCCACTCATCATTCCCACTTGATTTGTCCACTTGGAGAATGTATTTTTGTTTCCTCCTTACAAGCTTTAAAGGGGTTAAAATATGTTTGTTGTACTAGATAAAGGATGAAACGTAAGGTTGGGTTAATTATTCAGAATATTTAGTTTACCATAAAATAAGAAATAGAAATTCTACATCCATTTTTTAACCCAGTCTAACTGGTCTGCCATCACAGCCACTCTACTCCATCTGTTTTTTGTTGATGTCTCCAATTACATATATGTTGCCAAACTAAAATATATTTCTTTGACTTTATGTTATTCGAAGAGTTTGCAGCATTGAACACAGCTGATCACTACTTATATGTTTTTTTGTTTATTTGTATCACATTTTCTCTTCTGGAATACAGCTCTTGATTTTCTTACTTTCTGAACCTTTTTTCTCAGAAGTTTCTTCTGCTAGTTTGTTCTTGTTCTTATCATCTTTACACATTGGAGTGTTCCTGTTTCCAGTGTTTCTCTTCTCTCCTCCCCTCCCCCTCCCCTCCTCTCCCCTTCCCCTGCTTTCCCTTCCCTCCTTTCTTTCCCTCTCCCTTCTTTCCTGTCCTTCCCTCCCTTTCCCTCTAATTCTCTCCTCTCCTTTCACTTTCTTTTTTCTTCTCTCCTCTTTTTTCCTTTTTCTTCTTTCTTCTCCTCACCTCTTTTTTTTGGTCTACTCTTTGCTTTCATTGTTTTTTATTCCAGAAATGTGATGAATTAACTGTATGCCTTTGGGCATGTTACTTCCCTTTGCCTCAAATTGTTCATCATTAAAGCTGGTATGATAAAAATAACCTATATATTATTACTATGAGAATTTAATGAGTTAATACAATTGCAGTGCTTTAAATGATACATAACATATAATAAGTATTCCATAAATATTTTTCTTTTCTATGTAAGCTCTCTGAATGATATAATATAGTACTATAGAATTAATATATTTGGGTCATATTATGGACTAAATGTTTATATTCCTCCAAATTCATATGGTTAAATCCTAACCCTCAGTGTGATGGTTTTAGGAGGTGAGGCTTTTGAGAGGTGATTAGAACATGAGGGTGAAGTCCTAATGAATGAGATTAATGACCTTATAAAAGAGACCCCAAAGAGCTTTTTCACTCTTTTCACCATGTGAGGACAATGTGAAAAGACCACTATCTATGAACCATCTAGGGAGCGGGCCCTCACTAGATGCTGAACCTGCTGCTAGTGGACTTCTCAGCCTCCAGAACAGTGAGAAAAAGTTTCTGTTGTTTAGATATTCTGTTATAGCAGCCCAACATGATTAAGGTAATCTTTATGATGATTCTCAATCTTAAGCCTATCAATTATAATCACTCTTCTGAGCACTTAATTCGTATATACAGCTTCCTACTTCACATCTAAGTTTGCTATCAATGGACATCACAATTTAACATGTATGCAGGGAAACTCTATGTTTCACACTGCTGTCACCAAGCAAACACCATTTTTCATATTTTTGCTGACATGCTAAATGGTGCCTTTACCCCTCTTTCTACAAATCAGAAACATAAAGGTTTTCGGACATTTCTTTCTTTTCCCTCATATATGTAATACTCAATCTATTGCAAAATCCTGTCACTTCTAACTTCCTAAAATTTATCCATTTCTTTCCATATCCACTACTATCATCATCACACAAACCATCACCAGTTCTTATCCAGACTATTACCACCTATTCGTCTATTCATTCCATCTTTTTTCTTACCCCTCAAATTCCATATAATACCAAAGTGGTATTTTATTATTACACACACCTCATCTCCCTCTTTTAAAATACTCCCTTCACATGGGATATGGAGTTCAGCATAGGGAATAGAGTCATGGAATTATAATAGATATGTATGATGTCAGGGGGGCAGTACATTGGGGGAGGAGGCTTGTCATTTTGTGGGGGGTGAAATGTCTGGCTATTGCATTGTTTTATCCCTTCATTAGATTATAATCTAATTTATAATAAAATAGAGCCCTTTACCATGCCCTACATGATTTTCCTTTCCTCTCAAATAATTTTAATCATTTTACATTTTTTCTGGTATTCTCTGCACTTCAGTTATGTTGACTGTCTTTTGGCTTGTCACACATGACAAATACTTTCCCAGAGAGTGAAAGAGAGATTTTCATGGAGAGAAAGAGACTTTCCCGTTCTATTTCTTCTAAATGGAATGGTTCTCCCTCCCTCCCCAACTCTTCACCTGATGAACTCTAACTCAGCCTTTATATAGCAGCTTAAATATCACTTATGTTGAGAACCTCTTTTTGACCATCTGATTTAAATTTGGCCCCTCTAATTCCATACAGACATCTACTTTTTTCTTGACAGCACTTATCACAATTTATAATTTTAGAATATTTATTTGTGTGTTGTTTAATGACTGTCTCCTCTATAATGTATAGGAAAGCCTTGAGAAATAATAGATAACATAGATGAAAAACATAAATAAAATGAAGGAAATTTAATGTGAGGAGTGATGAAGGTAAACAGACAGTGTAAAACAGAAGTGTAATTTGTTTTCTTGAACTAGAGAAGCCAGCCAATGAAAAAGAGAACAAAAATGAATTAAAAGTTTTCAGTATTTTTCTAAAGCAGACATATAGATGTCCAACAGGCACATGAAACGATGCTAAGCATTATTAATTATCAGGAAAATGCAAATCTAAACCACAATGAAATATCACCTCACACCTGTCAGAATAGCTATTATCAAAAAGACAGAAAATAACAAGTGTTGATGAGGATGTGGCTAAAAGGGAACACTCATACACTGTTAGTGTATGAGTGCAGCCTCTATAGAAAACAAAATGGTGCAGCCTCTATAGAAAACAGCAAGGAGGTTCCTCAAGAATTAAAAATAGAACTACCATATGATCCAGCAATTCTATTTCTGGGTATATATCCAAAGAAAACACAAACAGTAATTCAAAGAGATATATGTACCTGTATGTTCATGCAGCATTATTTATAATAAGCATTATTATAATAAACAAGATATGGAAACAACTTAAGTTTCCATCAATAGATGAATGGGTAAAGAAGATGTGATACACACACACACACACACACACACACACACATACATACACATAAACACACAGGATTATTACTCAGCCATACATTAAAAAAAAAAGAAATCTTGCTATTCACAATAGCATGGATGGACATAGAGGGTATTATGTTAAGGGAAATGAATCACAAAGAAAAAGACAAATACCACATGATTTCATTTATATGTGAAATCTTAAAAAACAAAAAAAACAAAAACAGATTCATAGATTCAGGAAATAAATGGGTAATTACCAGAGAAGGGAGCAGTTGAGGGACAGATGAAATAGGTGTTGGGGATTAAAAGGTACTAACTTCCAGTTACAAGTCATGGGGATGTAATGTACAGCATAGGGAATATAGTCAATAATAATGTAATAACTTTGTATAGTGATAGAGGTAAGTAGGCCTATAATGGGGATGCAATGTACATAAACATCAAGTCACTATGATGTATGCCTGAAACTAATAGGATATTGTATGTTGGTTATATGTCACTTAAAAAAAGTTGTCATGAGGAAAACTTCATTTGAAATGAAGGAAAAAATATTTTAAAGATGGAAAAAGCATTGTTCTTAAAAAACAAACAAACAAACAAACTAAAAACATCCAGAATTATCAGCATTAATATATAGCCTGGCAAATTATTAAATTACAGGACAAGAGACAATACTCATGTATTCAGGTACAAATACACATTTTCTGCAAGGTTAAAAAGTTGTGGCTGGCTTTAGACTTCTCCACTATAACTTCAATGCCAGAAAACAAAGAAATGATGTTTATAAAATTATGTAGAAAGCAAATGTGACTCAATAATTGTATATCTAACTGATATGCATTTCAAGTATGAATACAATAGAGTCATCCTTAAACATCACAGAACTCAAAAAAATAACAATTACCAACTCTTCTTGGAAACTTTTCCCAGTGGTAAATGCAGATAATTCAGGGTTTAATCAAAATGCAGAACCCTGAAAAGCAGAAACTGTAGTAAAGAGATTGATGATGAGTATTTAACTAATTTGCACACAGAATTAAGACCAAACACATGTGGGAATTGAGATTGTAGAACAAAATATAGTTGAATTATGCCTTGACAATGTAAAAATAGTAATACAGAGGGTGCCAAAAAAGTATGCACATTTTAAGAAAGGAAAACTGTATTAAAATTGTTATACTCAATATATACTGATAACAAAAGATGAATACAAATCACATTTTACTTCTGTAATTACAAGAGGTGCTCAAAGTGGTTACCATCAGTGTCCAGACACTTCTGATTACGGCAAACTACTGCTTGAGCAACGTTGACCAAAGTATCCACTTGTATACATGTTTTTGGCATCCCTGGTATAAATAGTAATATTTGGCAGGAGAGGAGAGGCAGTGGGAGGAAGTCTAAGCACTAATTACCTCATCTTTTTTTTAATTGTTGTTGTTAGTCTCATCTAATCCTTTTATTTCTTTTCTGTTTTACTGAGAAATAATTGACATACATCACAGTATAAGTTTAAGGTGTACAGCATGTGGTGTGATTTACATATAGTGCTGAAATGATTATACTACGGTAGGTTTAGTTAACATGATTCATCTCATATAGACAGAAGAAAAAGAAAAAAAGTTTTGTAATGAGATCTCTTAGGTTCTATTCTTTTAACAACTTTCCTATATATCTATAGCAGTGTTAACTGTAGCCATAATGTATACATTACATTTCTAGTACTTACTTAATTCACCCTCCCCCAACCCCCAGCTCTGATAACCACAAATCTGATCTTTATTTTCCCCTGTGAGTTTGGTGGTTTTTTTTTTTTTTTAATTAATTATTTTTTCCTTTAAATTCTACATAGAAGTGAGACCATACAGTATTTGTCTCTCTCTGTCTGACTTATTTCCTTAGCATAATGTCTTCAGGGTCCATCCACATTGTTGCTGAATGGTAGGATTTCCTCATCTTTCGTGGTACTCGATAAATAGCACCGAGAAATGATGCTATAAAGTTTCTATCTTCAGGAGTAGCAGCATCCACATTTTAGTGGAGGAAGACAGAGCACATTTAAAATGTAAATAAATAATTTTATTTATTGGATGAGTGCCTTAAAGGAATAAAATCAGGATAATGAACTAGAGAGCAACAAATGTGGGAAGGGAGAGATAAATTAGCTGGAATATCAAAAAGGCCTCTATGGAAAAGTTTACTGTCTAAATATCTAACATACTTTTAGAAACAATGATGATTCTGCCTTCTTAACATTTTAATATATCTTTTCTTAAGTTTTTAAAAAAGTATTATGTCTTGAGATAAAGCTATACAGTATTTAAAAAAATAAATCATCAAATCATTCAGTTTTACCTCAGATTCACTGCAGTTTTTTCTTCTGTTAAATTCAACTAAAATTATAATAAATACTGTTTATTAAAAATAGTATGTAGACAGTAATACCAATAAAATATTTCTACCTAGTCGTTTATGAGTATCTCTTTATTTATCTACCCTTCTAGTTGTGGCATTTATTGGCTTTCTATTACAGAGAATATTAGGAATATTTTAACAATGTGGCTTATGGGTTGTGCCAGCATTCCTTAGAAATAAGCAATTATATGAAACAAAAGATTTATTCCATTACCCACGCTCCCTGAAAAAAATTTTATTACTCTTTCTTGTTTGCTAACCCGCTGCTAACACTTTAAGTCAAAATAGCTGATTTCATCTGGTGTTTTTCTATCTTTATTCATCATGGTTAACCTTGCACGGTTTGTTTGTGAGAGGAAATGGATATTTCTGTGAGATATAAATTGCGTGGTTTTTTTTGTGGTTTTTTTTTTTTTTTTGGTCAGGAAAATAAGTTTGAGGAAAGTAATTGACAGAACTTTTTGAACTCAATTGTCCTATACATGAACCAGTTTCATATTCATAAAAGATTTGGCTCTAACTTGAAACAGAAAGTGGCAAATAGAAACATAATGACAGAGAAAAATGCTCGTCTTAGGATGTGCTCTAAATAGCAAAACAATCATTGTGGAGTAAAAACTTACTTCAGTCAGTATAAAATGCTTTGTATTCAATGTTTCATGTACGGAGTCACTCAGTGAAATTGGTGTTCAATAAAAAGCCTGGATGTTTCCATACACTTTATTTTGCATATTTATGTCATAGACAAAACTAGGTGACTGTGTTCTAACTGAAGGAAAAAATAAATCCTAGACTATGAGATAATCCTGGGCTTGGTAAGCAGTTGTCTGTTAGCCTTAGTCTATTAAAAAGTTTAAAATGCGAACAAAATGTAAGTCCAAAGCTAAGACTCATTTTGCTGTTCCTGGATACCTTTGCAGAAAACTTAAAAATGCACAATATGCTGAGAATTTATAATGGCAGGGAAGGCACTAATCAAAAGTAGTCAACAGTAAGTAGGACAAGGAATGCTGGGGAAAAAATTCCGCATAACTAAGTTGTTCCCCCTGGCCCCCAAAAGTGGTAAAGTAACAGCCTGTTTGTAGGTACTATTTGCATCCTGTCTGGGTGGATTTTTATGGTTCTGAAGTTATACGGAGCAGGCCTAACAAATAACCAAAAGTCATTAGCATCAGTTGGTAAGGAAACAAGAATTCAACATATATTGACATCATTGTGGTTAAAAGCTGTTGATAGATACTGTCCCTATTTTCTGCTCAAATCTGGAATCAATTTACCAAAAAAGTCAGACTAATGGAAATTTAAGCATTAGCTTTATAATTGATTAATTGATCCCATCTAGGTTGGCAGACATGTCTTAGGTATGCCACCAAGGGGACTTGCTGATACTTTCTGCTCCCCAGTCCTGTGTCCTCAGGCCAGACCTGGAGACCTCACATCTGAGGGAAAACTTGAATTTCAGAAACGACACATTGACCCAGAATCTGAGTGAAGAGGGAAAGAAAGAGACTGAAATACCAGTGTTTATAGACTTGTAATGGATTGGCTTCACCCTATTGAAAAATATAAATTAAAGATGTCACCTCTTTATCAGGTAACTTACTTCTTATCTGGGAGCAGAGGGGGTTGGATGCATAAGAGACAGAGGTCATTTTAGCTCCACTTGGAGCTAAAGGTGTAGGAAGCAGGTGTTGCCCTTCAGAGCAGGTAACTTTCCCATATATGTTATAGTCTAACGCTTTTAATTTACAAACATTATATGAAACCATAGTATGTATTTATATTAGAATCTTTCTCTCGTCCCCCACCCCCCACAGACACACACACTTTCTTACTAAATATTTTTTAAAAGAAAATTATAAGACAGATATGTCTTAATTGGTAAAATTCAAAAGAAAAGATATAAGGGAAATGAAAAGATGAAAAAAAGAAGTAACAAGAATATATGCTCTATGTGGGTATGTCAAATTTTCTGGAAGTGTCTTGGTCAAATTTTATTCTCCCTATCGGTGTTGCTTCAGTTCAGCAAGATGCTTTTTTTTTCATAATGTAACACATTTTGGTTGTAATATATATGACAATTAAATGGCTTGTCAATAGAACAGTCATAAACAAAGAATGACAGTTCATTCTGATGTTATTAATTTATGAGCCACCATATCAGTTGATTCTGCAATTTTTGTCAGTCTGACATAATTGATTGGGTCTACTCAATTTTTAGAACGTGTTAACTTGATTACTTAAAAAAACTGGGCTTACTATGTTTTCCAACTGCAGTTTCTTTTTATAGAGGTTTTGTTAAACTAGATAGCTTCACTCCTCTGAGGCAAGATGGGCTCTAGTACAGTAAGTTGCTCAGGAGAAAGACATTTATTTGCTTGAGAAACGAAAGGTGAGGGACACAAAGCCCTGAGCTGGAACCAAAAATAGGTGTCAGAAATCTTGCATCGTAAGATAATGGAGATAAACTGTGGCAACAGTCTTAAAGGTTTTTTAAATAAAAGGTATCTTTCTTTGCCTGAGGCTGAACTTAATGGGTTCATCTGCATATTCATATACATTTGCACTGCCTTGTTACAGAGAGACATAAAATGAATCCTATACATCAACTGAACCTTTCAGAGATGGGAAGTATTAGTATAATGATCATGAATTAAATTTGATACAATAATATTGAGTAATTCTTTCAGACTCCAGAGGTAATTTTTAAATTTTTTTTATTAACACTTTACAATGGCTGGGCCAGTGTTTTGTATTTATGCATATTAAATGAACAAATACATAAATAAATAAGTGAATGACTACAAAATGATAGCCATACGTCTCCATGATCTATTCTATTTCTTTGTTTTCAGTAGGTCTGTAAATGAGCAATTCCAACAAGAGGCCCCGTCTGTTCCTGAAAATTCTGGACAAATAAGCATTCTCTCCCTGCCGGTTCATTAACTATAGTATCTTCCCTCATAGATCTGCAAACCATTTGGTCATGTCCAGCTAGTTAAGTCTTTTGTCAGACTGTGGCTCATTTGCCTCTGCTTGCTAAAAGAGCTAAAAGCATCTATTATTTACAGAGCTCAGCAGTATGTTTAGTTTTATGCCAAAGATTCTTAGAAACAGGACTGTTTTTGGTCCAGGTGTTTCCCTTGCAAATAAGGTCCTTGATCACCTTCCATTGCTTCCTTCATTGGGGATCATGGAACAGTTCTGAACAGTAACCTGACCAGCCTCACAGTGATTTGAGGAAAGCTTACTGACAGTATTGTGATTTCAAAGCTTAGGAACAAGTTCTAAGGATTCTGATCATTGGAGTACAATCTATTATAGACTCACAAATCAAAGACATAGCAAACTTTGATTTCAACTTAATACTTGGGTGAGCGATGAGCACCTTTATTTTTGTTGTTGTTACACAATCACTGAAATATTTATTATAAAAAATGTTCTAAACATGACTAAACTGAAAATTTTGAACTTGGGTACAAACAATTGAGGTGTTAATAATGCAATGGTATTATACTAGCTTATCAAAGGTGTTTGGATAAATGTATAGATACAGCTGTATGAGATCTGACAATTCACAAACTCCTCCTAGAAAAAGTGCTACATACCTCATTGCTGAATATCACTATGGTCACCTTTGAAGTAGTCCCCTTGGGAAGCTCTTCACTGATGCCAGTGCCTAGTCCACCCTTCAGAGCAATTTTGGAACTCTTTTTCTGGAATGGCCATCATAGCTGTCATCATTTTACCATTGATGTCCTGAATGTCATCCAAATGTCTTCCTTTCAATATTTCCTTTATCTTCAGGTAAAGAAAGAAGTCATTGGGGGCCAGATCACGTGAGTAGGGAAGGTGTTCCAATACACTTATTTGTTTACTGGCTAAAAACTCCCTCACAGACAGTGCTGTGTGAGCTGGTGCATTGTCATGATGCAAGAGCCATGAATTGTTGGCAAAAACTTCAGGTTGGTTTTAATCTAACTTTTTCATGCAGCCTTTTCAGCACTTCGAAATAGTAAACTTGGTTAACTGTCCAGTTAGTACAAATTCATAATGAATAATCCCTCTGATATCAAAAAAGTTTAGCAACATTGTTGCAACAAGTTCTCAAAGTTAATTGCTGGACCTCGTAGATATATAGATATAGATATAGATGATATAGATATGTCTAGGTATGTGAGAAAATTATGCTCTTGGTAGAATTCCAGAGTGCATACATAGTACCCCATGTTCTTCCTGATGCTGGATTTTATCATTCTTTTCAATTTTCTCTAATCATAAAAGATAAGAATGTTATCTTAATTTTAAAATGTATATTTCTATGATTACTAATTAGAGTAAATAGTTGTAACATCAATTTCTGTGTTTTATTCTTTGAATTGCCTTTTATATCTTTAGGTTATTTGTTTTATCAATGTCATTTTGTGCTTCAAATTGCTTTTAAAGAATTCTTTATATATTAATGACATTAATCATTGATAATAAATGATATAATAAATGATAACATTTTCTCCAGTTTGTTTTGTGATTTTGATGTATGGGTAATATATGATGTAAGAATCTAAATTTATATATATTTTTCATGTCATTTGTTAAATAACAGCCTTGATAAAGATTTGAAATGTTATTTTACCAATAAGAAAATGTTTATAAAAATTTGGATCTATGAAGTGTGATCAGAAAATATGGTGAATGTTTAAATAAAACAAATTATTACAGTAAAAAACACAGTGCCATTAATCCCTCTTAAAATGCTCCCCTTTGCTTCAAATACACTTATCCCATCGTTCTTGCCACTTTCTGAAGCAGTTCTGGAAGTCCTCTTTCATGACTGTCTTTATTTGTGCTGTTGTGGCTGCCATGATGCCCTGAATCAATTCAAACATTTTTCTTCCATGGTCATTTTGACTTTGGGGAAGAGCCAGAAGTCACATGGTGCCAGATCTGGTGAATAAGGTGGGTGAGGACACACTGTAATGTTTTTATTTAATAGAAATTGAAATACCAAAAGCAATATGTACACAGAGCGTTGTAATGATGGAAGATGTAACCATTTGCTGTTTCATGTTAATGCATTGTTCGTGATCCATGATGTATGGCACACTTTAAAACACATCTTCTGTTAACCGGAGCTCACACCCGACTAACTGCACCAAACAAGTTGAAACTTGTCACACACTGTTACAAGGTTCAATGCACTGCTTCCTGTATTGAAGATCCCTGTCTTTCCATTGGATGGCACTTGACAGCAGCATTCACCATAATTTTTGATCAAAACAGTAAGTCTCCATGTCACACATTGCTTCTGATATGGCAATTTCTGTCAAATAAAAACATTACAGTGTATTCTCATCCACCTTATTCACTGGATCTGGCACTGTGTGACTTCTGGCTCTTTCCCAAAGTCAAAATGATCATGAAAGGTGAATGTTTTGAATTGATTCAGGAGCTGGAGGCAGCCACAACAGCACAACTAAAGACACTCACGAAAGAGGACTTCCAGAACTGCTTCAGAAAGTGGCAAGAATGATGGGACAAGTGTGTTCAAAGTGAGGGGGAGTATTTTAAGGGGGATTAATGTCAATGTATGTTTCACTGTAATACATTTTTTACATGTAAATATTCACTGTATTGTTTGATCACACCTCATATTTATAGACTTTTAAAAAAAGATTTTTATTAAAAATATAGCTAACATACAAGATTATATTAGTTTCAGGTGTATACCCCAGTTATTCAACATTTATATACCTAAAAATGTGATTATCATGGTAAGTCCAGCAACCATCTGACACTGTACCACATTATCACAATATTACTTACATTCCTTATACTGTATATTACATCCCCATGACTTATTTTTTTATACCTGAAAATTTGAACCACTTATTCCCCTTCACCTTTTCTTCCCTTCTAATTTCAATTACAGTTGGCATTCAGTATTATTTTGTACTGATTTCAGGTATACAGCATAGTGGTTAGACATTTATATAATTTAAAAAGTGATCCCCTCAGAAGTCTAATACCTACCTGGCACTATACATAGTTATTACCATATCATGGACTATATCGCCTATGCTTTACTTTACATCCTCATTATTATTTTGTAACTATCAATTTGTACTTCTTAATCTCTTCACCCTTTTTATCCTACCTCCAGTCCCCTTCCATCTATTAACAAATCTAGTACCCATCTGGTACCATACATAGTTATTACAATATTATTGACTATATTCCTTATGCTATACCCTACATCCCCATAACTACTTTGTAACAACCAATTTGTTCTTCTTAATCCCTTCCCCTTTATTCACCCATGCCTCAAACCCCCCTCCTGCAGGCAACCATAAAAGTGTTTTCTGTATCTGTGAGTTTGTTTCTGTTTTTTATTTGTTTGTTTTTTTGTTTTGTTCCTTAGATTTCACATACTCATATAGATGAAAACATATTACATCTGTCTTTCTCTGTCTGGCACTCCACTAAGCACAGTACCTTCCAGGTCCATCCATGCTGCGACAGATGGCAAGAACTATTTGCTTCCATGGCCGAATGATATTTCATTGTATATATGTACCTCCTCCTCTTTCTTCATTCATCAATGGACAGACACCCAGGCTGCCTCCATATCTTGGCCATTGTAAACAATGCTGCAATGAACATATGGATGCCCATGTCCCCTTGAAGTAGCGTTTTGGGTTTCTTCAGATAAGTACCCAGAAGTGGGATTACTGGATCCTTCTTTGTCTCTTGTTATAGCCTTTGTTTTAAAGTCTAATTTGTCTTACAAGTATTTTCACACAACTACGCCAGTTTTTGTTTGTTTGTTTTTCATTTCCATTTTTATGAAACAACTGTTTCCATCCCTTTACTTTCGGTCTGTGTGTGTCTGTCAATCTGAAGTGAGTCTCTTGTAGGCAGCGTATGTAAGGGTTTGGTTTTCTAAACCATGCTGCCCTCCAATGTCTTTTGATTAGAGCATTTAATCCATTTACATTGAAAGTAATAGTTAATAGATATGTAGCTATTGGCATTTTATTCATAATTTTGATCATTGTTTTTTCCATCTTAAAGAAGTCCCTTTAACATTCCTTGTAGTACTGGTTTGGTGGAGATGCATTCCTTTAGCTTTTTCTTGTCTGGGAAACTATCTGTCCTTCAATTTTAAATAATAGCCTTGCTGGATAGAGTACCCTTGGTTGTAGGCTCTCGCTTTTCATCATGTTGAGTATTTTGTGCCAAACCCTTCTGGCCTGCAAAATGTCTGTTGAGAAATCAACTGACAATTTCCCTTACAATTTACTAGTTGCCTTTCTCTTGCTGCTTTTAGGGTTTTCTCTTTGTCTTTAACCTTTGCCATTTTAATTATAATGTGTCTTGATGTGGGCCTGTTTGGATTCATCTTGTTTGGAACTCTCTGTGTTTCCTGGACCTCGTATGTCTATTTCTTTTGCCACGTTAGGAAAGTTTGTAATCATTATTTCTTTAAGTAGGTTCTCAATCTTTTGATTTCTCTCTTCCTTTTCTGATATCCCTATGACACAAATATTGGTACACTTGATATTGTCCCAGAGGTTTCTTAACCTATCATCATTTTTTTTTAAATTCTTTTTTCTTTTTGCTGTTCTGATTGGGTGATTTTTGCTACCTTGTCTTCCAAATCGCTGGTTGGATCCTCTGCTTCATCTAATCTGCTGGTGATACCTTCTAGTGCATTTTTTTCTTTCAGTTATTGTATTTGTCACTTCTGACTGGTTCTTTTTTTAACCAGTCACTTCTGACTGGTTCTTGCTACTCTTTATTGAAGTTCTCATGAAATTCCTTGAGTATCCTTTTGACCATTTTTTTGAGCTCTGTATGTGGTAGGTTGCTTGCCTCCATTCTGTTTAGTGCTGTTTCTGGAGTTTTCTCCTGTTCTTTCATTTGGGACATATTTCTTTGTTTCCTCATTTTGGCTACCTCTCTATGTTTGTTTCTATGTATTAGGTAGATCTGCTATGTCTCCCAGTCTTGGAAAGGTGGCCTTATGTAGTATGTGTCTTGTGGGGCCCTGGCACAGTCTCCCTAGTCACCTGCTTCTGGTGCTCTAGGAGTGTCCCTTGTATGGGTTGTGTGTACCCTCCTGTGACAGTTGAGCCTTGATTGCTATCAGCATGTCAGTGGGTGGGATTGTCCCTCAGGCTGACTGGATGTGGGGTTTGGCCATATCCACAGCATACAGGCTGCTTTGTGGGAGGCTTATTGCACTGAGATTTGACCTAGCAGTTTCTGGTGCCTGTTGAGATTGCCCTTTTTGTGTATTCTGGGGCTTGTGGGCCCTTTTTGTGTATTATTGCTTGTGGGGCTAATTGGGCGGTGCTCTGCTGTGGTCTGAAACCAACTTCTAGGTGTGTTTGTTCTGGGGCCTATTGTGAAGGGCTCTCGTGCAGGCCCAGGTAACCCAGAGCCTGTGATGTCTTGGGACTACCTGGCAGGAGCTACAAATCTATCCGTGGTTGTTTGCTGCCTGTGTTAAAGTTAGAGGCATGTGGGAGATGTGACACTGTGAACTGAGGACAGCTGCCACTAGTGCTAGGCCTGGGGTAGTTCTGTGAAAAGCCAGGACACCCCAATGCCTGCTGCCACCTGCTGGCTCTCTTAAGGTTTGCCACTGATAAAGCCTCAAGCGTTATGCAAGTTGAGTGAGACAGGGACTTGGGGAGTCACCAGGATGAGAAGAGTTGTGGCTACCAGGTTAATGTAGACTTTGGTTTGGTGCCAGTACTGAGCGTAGAGCTACTTAGCAAAAGTCTCAAAGCACACGGAGGCCAGTTGCTATCCAACTAGGTTCTGCAGAATCTGAGCGTTTTTCAGGAAAGAGAGCAATGTGGGTGGGTCTGGCTGCTGGTGAGAAAGTGCCTCTGGCATTGGGGAATCTGGGTGGGGCGGGATCCCAGAGAGTCAGCAGGGTGGAGTGAGTGGAGCTCACCACGCCAATCAGATTCAGATTTGGCCTGTGGGAGTGGGCTAAACACAGGGAAGATGGTGACTACCTGTTAGCTGCACTGAAAGAGGAAACCACACAGGCAAAATGGTGACTGCCCTCCAGCTCTCACCTCAAAGCCACACACTTCAATCTGCCCCTGATGTGCCTCCGATGTCCCCTGAGTTGCTGTCCCTCTGCTGGAGCCCATAGTGAGTGCCTGTGAGTGTGTGAGTCTGTGCGTGGGAACTTTAAGAGGATGTCTGGTTTTCCCACAGCCTTCCATCCTACCATGATGATGGAATCCCCATTGTTTTTCATAGCCAGGTGTTGTGGGGGATCCTCTTCCCAGCACTCCTACATGGGGCTGTGGAGCCCAGTGGGAGGCTTGGGTCCCTCCCTCTTCCCAGGGAAACCTCCACAACTGAGCTATCCCTCCTGATTCTCAAACACTACATGGAGGTATGGGGCCAGCCTCTTTTGTGTTTCTGCCCCTCGTAACTGTCTCAATGTGACTTCTTCTTTATATCTTTAGTTATAAAACTTCTGTTCAGCTAGACTTCAGATAGTTTTCAATGTTATTTGTTCTATAATTTAATTGTAATTTTAACGTTTTCGTGGAAGGAAGTAGGCACAGTGTTTATCTACGCTGCCATCGTGGATCTCTCTATGGACTTTCTATTGTGTCTAATTGATTTATTTGTTTATTCCACAAAAGCTGTATACTTCTAATTTCAATTCTAATTTTCTGAAGTATTTTAATGTCTAATGGAACATGTTATTTTACTACTCTCCTTTATAATTTTTCTTTAATAAATTAAAATTATTGCATCAAGTTCCAAAAGAATTCAATTTACATAGTCACTAAAGTCACTGTAGTTAGTGTAATTTGGAGTTTTTCATAGAAATATGTGTTCTTTTCATTTACACAGATTTTTAAATGTCACTAAACATTTTTGTCTTCTGAATAATTCTTATCAAATAATAGGAATTGTTTATTTTTGCGAATAGGAAATTTTTCTTGTATTTTCAAATAATTGTTATCATGTAGGAAGCACTACTTTTGTATATTTAGTTTATAATTGGCCACCTTATTTAAATTCCTTATTTAAATCATTTAAAAAGAAATGATTTTCCTTGCAAAAATAATGATCTTCTATATTTTTCTTCCCAGCATTTATTTGCTAATTTATTTGTTTCCATTTTTTTTTATTTCTGCAGTATTATATTGCCACACTTCCAGAAAAATATTAAATACTAGCAGTGATAAAAAGCATCCTTTTGTTGAGAG
This sequence comes from Rhinolophus hipposideros, assembly GCF_964194185.1. Taxonomy (NCBI): domain Eukaryota; kingdom Metazoa; phylum Chordata; class Mammalia; order Chiroptera; family Rhinolophidae; genus Rhinolophus; species Rhinolophus hipposideros. The sequence goes on along the minus strand of NC_138058.1, from coordinate 22,358,229 downwards.
TGATTGTATTAAAAAGTTCCCCAATGCAACAGCAAATAAAGCGAGACCAAGTAGACTTAGTTCAGTAATGCCAACATATTCTGATATGGGAAAAACTGATTAATTTAAAACATCATATTAATAGGTCAAATGAGAAAATTATCTCAGTAATTTGTAACAAATCCTTCAAAAAATTCAATATCCTATACAAATCTTCTAATAAACTAACAATAAAACATTGGCTAAAGCGAATAGCCAGGAGGATGCTTAAACTTAAACACTAGTGTTAGAGTAGGTTCCTATTTGAAGTTTCAACTTCTTCTGGGTCTTTTAAAATCCATAAATGAGTATCGGGGTGTCCATTTACTAGTGAAAGTAAATGTAAAAGTAAATGTGTATACATACACACTTTTTGTAGATTCAGATTTTTCTGTAGAACATGGTTCATGGCTCTGATCAAATTCCCTACCAGATCCAAAGACCAATGTATTTAAAGATAAAAGAAAAAGAGATATACTAGGATATCATCCATTACTGTTTTTAAAATATTATTCTTGTTTGAATGGGCATCGTAATTAGACAAGCAAGTCAAATAGTATGATCCTTGCATATTTCCCTCAGGGAGCTCAGCTTCATTTAAGGATAAAATGAATAGACTAAAACTCTGTCAAGTTTCCATAAATATTTTTTCTCTTCTCTGAGTTTTGGATAGAAGTTTGATAGCAGATCATCTAAGATTGTCTTCTGTGAAGAAAATGTGAAGTGTGACATTCTGAATTCATAAGTAAGCAGATACTTTACGTTTTAGCAACTATAAGAGCAGGTGAGAAATCAAGTCTTTTGTAAAATATTAGATAATAAAGTAAACCAATTCTCTCGGTTGGGTTTCTTACAATGGAGACCAAATAGCACCATTCCTGTTTTGGGATTATCTAAAAGTAAAATTGCACCTACATTATCCATGGAATGTGGACTTAGAAATCAATGGGTACATGTACAAAATTATATTTATCTATATCTAATTACATATTAATTACCGTATGTAAAAACTGATGTATTCCAAAGGCATAAGAGATTTTTTTGTACTACTGATAAAGATAATAATGTTTCCAGTAGTTTCACTCACCATGCAATTAGCATATTTATTGAGTGCCTGTTGTACTAGGTATTGTCAGTGATAAGAAACATTTTGTGTCTCTTTAAATTTATAAAGTACTTTCATATAAACTATCACTATCAGCTCCAGATTAGATGACTCATTATTATTATGATAAGCGGACATCTCTGTAATTGACATCTTTACAAAATATTCGCCAAGAATTTGAATTAAAGAAATCACACAGAAAATTTCCATTTCTTTCACAAAGCTGTTTTCTGGAGAAGTTTTGCACTCTTGTCCCATTTCCTGCACCTCTTTAGTCCACTGCCTACACTAAGATGATTACCTTGTGCTTGTGGGCCACCCAAGCCTCAGAGAAGACTGTATCTGGAATGGCCAGGTTCTATCAAGTTACACATCACTTCATTCTCCATTCCTGATAGCAAATACCGCTTGAGTCTTCTCAGCAAAAGGAAAGCAAAATAGGTATCTGGAAAATTCTTCATTCTATCTTTATTCTGGAGGAATTCCTGGGGCCTAGTTCAATCTAAAGAAGTCCTTGCATATTGGTTTCAGATTTCAGGTTGTTACAGAAAAGAAAGAGTTCATCCATTTAGCACTAGCAGAGCCAAACATTAAACACCAAGAATTGCAGTGGGAAAAGAGTGGCTATTTTATTATGAATGGTACCACCCAGGAGAAAGGGAAGGGAATTCTCAAAAGCCTGACTTTTTAAGAGTATAGGGGGAACAGGTATATGGAAGCACTGGTGGGGCAAGTTTTAATTGGGGGGCCTTGGAGCTTGGCCGTTGGTGATAAGGGATATCAACATCGGATTTTCCAGGACAATGGATATTTTACTTCCGAAAAGGTTCAGGTGTTCAAGTTCAGGTTATGTCCTGGTCCTTTGGTTCTGTGGCATTGGGGTGGGGAGAGATACTTTGGTTCTGGGTACAGCTGGAGGTCAAAGTTCTCTCCTCTGTGCATGCTTCAACTGCATGGCTTGCAATTTTGGTCTGTTGTCTCTGAAAATCCACTCAGTATCTCCTTAAATAGGATGGGACTATTTAGAGCTGGTTCTGTGGTAACAAGGTGATTCTAGGAGTAGACACGAGGTCCATTCTCCAAATCTTTATAAGATAATCTCTTGTGTGCTGTGAGAAAGTAAGTTGGTTGGTGTTTTCTGTTGACTGCTTGCCCTGCATTATTTTCATTTCACCCTGTTAAGTCACCATCTGCATGGAGAGGCCCTGAATGACCACATCTGCCACACCAAAGGAACAAAATCATACCAGTTTTGATTTTCTTTTTACATCTTAAATACTTACTGCTTCTGCCACCACACAATATTGCCACAGCTTTGTCTTTGTTGTCATCCTTTAAGTGCCATCAATACAAAGGGAATGTTAGAATTGCTGCCATTTCTTTTGGTGCAACCCTATGATCTATAAGTAGTGCAGCTAGCAGCTAGCACTGAATGGCTAGTTTGGAAAGGCCTGTCACCCAAACTACAATTCAAATGGGGCTGGATATCAGGCAGGCACCTGTGGTAGATTCTTCTGAAAGCAGGCTCTGAGGTAGAGTTTAGTGGAGGGATATGGAAGAGAGAGGGAAGGGAGAGGAAGATTGTGTAGAGGGGAAAGTTATCAGCCAGAGAGTATCTTGACCAACTCCACAGGGCATGCTAGAACATAAGTGTTGTCTCACATTGGACTAAAATAGCTAGGCCTTCATAACCTGGCCTCAATCAGTCTTTGGATGTAGACTACTCTTTGGTAAGGTGGCTGTCTATAGCTAAGGTAATATCTGAAGGGACTCAGTAGTTGAGACATTAAGTAGATTTTTCAAGTAGGAATCTGGACAGTACATCTCCGTGTTCATACACTACAATACTATTCTGAGTAAAGACATGTATTATGGCATCATTAATCTATTGGTGGGGAGGAGGTGTGGGGGGGGAGGAGAGATAGGTGGAGTAAAACATATGCAAATGAAAATGTAGCTAATCTTTTCAGACCGAATCTGTGTCTTTTTATCCCAATATTCTTAAGTAAATGATGATGAATGAATATAGTACAGTTTTCATAAAAGTCTAAAGAAAGATTAGTTGAAATTAATCTAAGAAACATGGTGTTTACAAGGGTGACCAGTAGTTCAATACTTTTAGCTCTAAGTCAATAAAGAATTGATGGCACACACAATTATGAGAACATCATGACCCTAAAGCCAAAGCTATAAAAAGTGTCAATAATTCAAAAGTTAAAGGCAGAGGAAGTCCAGAATTAAGACTAGCAAGAGATAAATTATAACAACAATACACAAAGGTTGTGAATATTTGAATATTTGAAATATAAAATATTTAAATATATGTATCAGTGTGCTTGTTTGAGTAAAATTGGATCAAATGAGTAAGTAACAGGTACCAATCATTGTTTTCTAATGTTTAAAGCAGTAGAATTCAAACCTGCCTCTGGGAAAATACTTGATGCATTCATTTTGTATATTTCACTAAGGCAAATTATAGTGTTAGGTTTTCTGTCAGAACTCCCACTGGGAACAGTATGCTTCAAAGAAGGAAAAACAACAACAACAACAACAACAACAAAAAACACTAGATTTATTCAGAGACAAAGCAAGAGGAGGAAAACAAGTTCTGATAGTACAATGAGCCGTATCCCACCTTCACAGGCATTATATGGCCACTATTGCCACCAGCATCAATGGAACCCACTTGGAGCCCTTTCCCAGGCAAAACTCCTATAGGGAAACATCTCCAAGGGAGTTCGGGGAGTCTGCCCATTGCTTCCAGGAAGACTGCAGTTTCTTTGTACTACCTGAATAAAACTAAAACTATCTAATTATGTAGTCAAATGTTTTGGTTAAATGCCTCACTTCTTGTTCTAATTATCACCTACCTCAAAGGGGAGAGCTTCACTTTACAAAGAGCAGGGAGAACAAGGTTAACTTCGCCTCCCAAAACTCTTCATAGATGAGAAAACACACAGCTGGAGTCTGCACTGCAGAAATAGGGCACCTAACTGCAATGTTTATCATCATAATTTGTTGCCTTTCTTAATATAAATTTACTCAAAACTAACTAACAAACACCCTCTGAGAAAAAAGAAAACTACACAGTCTCTAAAATTTAGGAGTTTTGTATGCTAAAAGTTTGAGTTAATGGTCCTGAGCTACCAAAAAAGAAATTGTTAGTGAATCTCGCATTGATCAGAGATTAAATTAATAGAAAAGTCTTAAAAATTGAAAAACTGTTAATACCTAATTAAATTATTTCTTAGATGTCCTGATACAAATTAAGGCACTAGCACCTTAATGGAGGTTTCTCTCATGCTAATAAACATTAGAGCTTCTATGAATAGATCCAAGGGCAGGCTGTACCTTAATACCAACCTTCAGCTAAGTAGCAGCTTAAATGCTTTCCTGCATTGTAATGACCTCCAAGACTTAAAAGTGTTCACTTGATCCCCAACATGGTCTTTACAAAGCTTATCTTGTATTATGATTAGGCCAGAAGCATGAGGTTTCTTATTTGAGTAGATTCTCCACTTCATCCTCATTTTAATTTTCTTATATAAACGTTCTACAATTTTGAATTGGTTAACGCCTACATTTTTGTGACCTATCCCCTGATGCTCTGCTTCATGAATCCTCATGACATCTCCCGTACCAATATACTATAAGCTTGTTTACATTTTTGCCTTTTCTGAATATAGATAATTACATTTATGTGCTATTTTTCACATGCAAATATATGCTATTAATATCCATGATCGCACCCAAGAGCCTATTTATCCTCAAGAATTGTCCAAATCTAGTTCTTTCAACCCACCAGATTTCACTCATCGGCTTCCAAGTGCCTGCTCCAGTCACCTTAATGTCCCTCTGTTGCTGCCAACTTAGCCATATTTGGAATCATTGTTAGATTTCTTCATGTCATTAAATGTTAGTGATAATAATTCAAATTTTTCATGTCTTTCAACCTTCATCTCTTAATCTATGCCAAATTATGTCTATTTTGCTGTAAGTCACATTGATTGTTAAGATCACAATTCACAGTAGAGAAAAACAATATGAAAAGTATATAGATACCCCACGATGGCACATGAACACAAACAATTAGGGGTGAAAGGGAGAACTATGAGATGGTAGTATGTGGTATCCAGAGAATCTGATGGCAGAAAATAAGCATGAATCCATGCACGCATCAGCCTAAAACTAGCTGAAGAATGCTACGGATGTGCCAAAGGATAAAAATAGTACTTGACTATAGAGAGGTTGATAAAAAATGCAAAGGACAGTGCATAGAGATGTCCTTGCAAAAAATACAGTATGGGAAGTAGGGGAAAGTGATTTTATAATAGAGAAATGACAAGTACTACTTCAGCCAATTGGTGAAGGTCAACATCAACAGTGATGTAATGTTGATTTCATGTATCCTTGATAAGATGTTTGTGGTCTTTCTCCTCAAAATTCTTAAACCCTGTCTAATCACTAGAAAAACATCAGACAAATCCAATTGAACATTCTACAAAACACATAACCAGTACACTGCAAAACTTTCAAGGTCACAAGAAACTCAGAAAGAAAGAGAAAACTTCACAATATAAAGGAGACTAAAGGAGATATGAAGACCAAATGTGATGTGATATTCTGGATGGAAACTTGGAACAGAGAATGGACATTAGGCTAAAACTAAGGGAATTTGAGTAAAGTATAAGCTTTAGTTAATAATAATGCATCAATATTTCTTCATTAGTTATAAAAAATGTATCAAGGAAAAGTGGGTACAAATATATAGAAACTCTGTAACTTTTCTGTAAATCTAAAATTATTCAAAATAAAAAAAATGTATTAAAATTATATCAAGAAAGAAATACAGAGGAAACTGAGAAAAATATTTAAATAGAGAGCAGAATGATGAAGTTATAGAATAAAGATAAAAACATTAGGCTGGAGATAATGGGGCAACTGGCAAGAGCTAGAGTCAGGGTTTTGGTTTAGAGAATAAGAAATTTTTTTGTCATGGGTTAGATAGTAAATATTTTTAGCTGTGTGGGCCATTTAGTCTCTGTATCAACTACTGAACACTATCAGTGTTACACAGTGATAGCCATATACAATTCATAAACAAATGGTCATCGTTTAATAAAACTTTATTGACAAAAACAAGATGTGGGCTGGATTTCACCACTGGATACATCAAGCCTTCACCTATTATGCAAAGTTAATTCATGGAATAGAAATAATAACAGAAAAAGACAGGATAAGAGCATAGTCACTAGAACTGGAATTTAAAACAGTGCTTAGTTGAAGAAACACATGATTCTAACTACCTGAGCAGTGAGTGATTTAAGAAACTACCTTTATTGTGGATTGTCAGAGTTATTGAATCCAACGATTTAAATTCCCTGGACGGAGGACATCATTTGCTATAGTGGCTGTACTAAGAGGACTGAAATGCACAGAGCCTGGGCCATTCTCCTTGACTATTATCAAATGGCAGATTGTTCTATACTGCTGACCAAGCTCAATCATACGTTCAGTCTGTAGTCTACCACATTGATACACCATATTTTCTACCAAATCCTTATGGCTTATTGCTCAGGAATCACATTCAATTCTTTCCTGGAGGATAATGAGACAGATAAGTGTTTATTCTGTTTGCTTCTACAATTTAAGAATCTAAGAATGCGTGAGTGCTCCCTCAAAGATTTAGTTGGTCTTTTGCTCATGTTGTCTGAAGGTGAAAGATTCATAGATTAGGAGCATCAATTTTTCTGTGGATTCTGCAATCTACAAAAAATAATAGACATAAACATCCTTATTGCATTTCCTAGAAGTTGGACATACGTCCAGGCTAAGGGAACAGAATTGAATGAGACCTGATGAAGATCTGAGAGGGTTGTTTTAAGGAAATAAAACAAATTTATTGAAGGTCAACATGTTGTCAGAATACAAATAAATTCAGGCGAAAGTCAAAGTTTAGGATTCATTGGTCTGATTATTTTACCCAACAAGTTCTAAAATTTTTTATCCCCATGGTATGCTTTTCATTTGCCCTTTTGTTGTATTACACTTTTTTAAAGGTATTTTCAGCCTCATCCCCTCATCACTGTATCTGAGAAAACAGACAGTTATTGTTATATAGCTTTACAAGACTGCGCTATAGGAGAGGGGCATCAGTGTGGTTTACAATCAGGAACTCTTTATTTCTCAAATGTCTTAAGGTTAAAATGAGAAAAGCTTGCAATGGTGGAAGGGTGGAGGCATCAAAATAAAATGTGTCTAGTAGAAGAAGAAAAGGTTACTAAATCCTAGAAAATATCAAGAAGTGGGTCATAGCATTTTCAGTGGGTCAGCAATCTCCCAGGGTGTCTACAAAACAACTGGTAGAAACTTTCTAAAAAAACAGTTCTGAAGGACAGCTTTGGCTACATTGTTAAACACTCAGCATTTTTATATCTATCTTTAAAAATCATTGGCCAGCATTAAGGAGACATGTGTTCTAATTACAGTTTAATTTCTAAGAAGCTGACTGTCCTTGTATAAACCAATTTACACTTTCTAGAATTCACTTTATTAATAAATTTAAGAGTTTGAACTATATCAGTGATTTCCAACCTGACAGCATACTGGTATTAATTAAAATCATATAAGGTTATAAACAACAGGGGGAAAAAAAAACACCAAAAAACAAACAAAGAAAACCTTTGGGATTTTTTTAAATCCCAAAAATGTTTTACTGAGTAAGTATTAGAGCTGATCACAACACCGATGGAATAGTTTACTCAAGCGAATCATAAGAGGGGCATGAATAAGGGCAGCTCTGAGATTTTCAACAGTTGGAGTTTATAAATCTTTTTCTCTGTCACTGCAAAAAAGGATAACAGCCCAGGCATCTTCAGTCTTTGATTTACTCCATTCAGACCTCGAATTCTAGAGAAAGAGAATCTAAATGGGCCCCAGTGGGTCAATAGTCTACCATTAAGTGATTCAGCAATGATCACAGGTACAAGACAATGTAACACAGACTTAGCCATGAAGTGGAGGGGTCCACACCTGTGTGATTCTAAAGCCGTTCTTTTCAATGCTCAAAGAATGTGATTCTCGTGTGACGATTCTAGTACATGATTGATGGTTGTACAATCCATCAATCATCACGTACAATCAAATGCACTCCTACCCTTTTCAATAGGAGACAAGCCACTTTTATCCCTAGTTCCTGCATTCACATTTTATGTTATGTGGTCTCCGTTGTAGTATATTGTTGATAGCCCTCTCAGTTGTGTCTCCCTTTCGCCACTTTAAACATCACCCCAATATTCATTCATGTATTTATTCTCTCTTTGTATACAAACATAATGCTCAGGGATGACCCTATACCCAGCTCCACTGGTCTGTGTTAATAGCATCTCCTTTGTCAGAGATTGTTTAGGATTAAAGCTATAACTTAATTCTGACTATAGAGTTATTAGAAGAAAAGTTATAGAGTTTCCTTGGGAAAAAAAAAATCTGGTTTTTAGATATAGGGAATAAGTAATGGTCTTTTACAATAAATGTTTTTGTGCCTAGATGGGAGGTCCAATCAGCTGAAGTCCACTGGCTTCCACCTGAGGAGAGGACAGAAGAAAAAGGTAGCCTGAAGGAAATGAAGAAAAGCCTGTTCTACTTCGAATTTTCAGGTATGTGACTCACTTAAAATCCTTTGATGTCACTTACAGCTGAACAGATTCTAACTTGTATTCTATCCTCTGACTGCAAAATATTGTGGTAATTAATGCTTATTCTTCCTCTATATCTGTCTCGATCATTTCTCAGTTTTCTGTATTTATAAGGGGAATAATATTTTTCCCTTTATAAATATACTGTAATAAATGACAGAGGAATGAAAGAAGCATAGATACTAAAATGTATAATCTGAAAACAAAATGTATAATCTGTTTTCATATGGGAATTGTGAAATTTCAGGGAGAGACCGGTGTCCTTGACTTTGCAACTGAAGTATGGTTATGACTCACTGCCTCCACTATATTCCACTATACTAGCTTTCTATATTCCACATGAATTCACTTGGCTACTTTACTGGTATGGAGAAGCAAGGAAAGTTCTCAGTTTGAAGAAAATGAAGTATTGACTATTGAGATGGTAGAACAGGAGGCAGTCAACAGGAACCATTCGTTTTCTGGATATTACTTTATAATACCCATCATATTTGTTCTGAATGGTAAGATTTAATAACTTCAACATCTTTACTTTTTCATAATTTCCTCATTTACATTAGGAGTTACATAAAGCCAGGTTGCACTTTTAGCTTCCAGTTAAGAGAAATCATGATTGGGGGCCCTTTCCTTTGCATAAGAAAGCCTCTAGCCTGGTACAACTCAAGGAAGTTAAATTTTTCAAAGTGGGTTACTTGCTATAACCTTGCTAGATATTTTTATCCCCTCTATTACTACCCTTTTGTTTGTGGTACTGGGTTTATCTCTATGGGAAAGAAATAGATTATCTCTATGAGAGAAGCAGCACCTTATCATTGAAATGCATTATCCCCCAGCTTCCAATAGGCTTTTTTATTATTTAGAGAACCAGTTGCTTACATGTGTTGGATAGAAAATAATACCAGTGAATCTCACAAGCAACAACCCCTTGTTTACTTCCTTTATTTTGAATGAGTTTCTTGGTTGGATGCAGAGTATAAAACATTGTGTAATTTCATGGATGAATGATATTGACAGCAGCAGGGAAAGTAACTTCAAATCTATATAAGATGTCTATTTGGTGAGGATCAATCCTTGACTCCATTCATGATAGAAAGGGTCACATGTAATCAACCTACTGCTAGATTGCTGGCTGGGCCCCTAATGCATGGTGTCATATCACAGGTTCAGTTGGTCTCAGCAAGAGGGATAACAAAGCCAAGACTGGTGAGAGGACATTCCATATGGTTAAACCTATGGACCTATCTTATCTCTGCCCTTTTATCCACTCTCTTTCTTTGGACTTAACTGTATAAACACTAGCCTGACTGGGAAAAGAGGCAAGTGGACATCCACAGGGGCTCATCCTGCCCTTCTGTATCTGGACAGGCTGTTTCACAATGGTAGCCTTTTGATGAAGGATACACATATTTTCAGACTCTAGGCCAATACTTTTCAAGACTTATGCAGTCAGAGACCTATTTTGTTTTGTTTTAATAAAATCAAATCTGTTGCAAAGCAGCTATTTTGTAACACTGGCTCCAAATCCATTTTTAGATCTTCAGCCACGTGCTCTTTGACCAAAAGTCCTTGTCACAAAATCCTCTACTATTGCTATTAAAAGTCCTTTATTAGATATTAGATATCCGACTAGACTATTAGTCACTGTCTAAGAATCAGTGTGTTTCTTGACCTGAGGCCATCTCTCCCTTCAAGACAAAGTGAAAAACAAGGTATAGTTTTCGAAGATATGCCAATGGGAATTTCTTTTTCTCCATTATCTGATAAGCCCTGAGAAGGGTATTAACACCTGCTCCAAAACCAATTTGCAGAGCAACTATACTGTGTGGTACCATCTCTAAATCAGTCTCAATTTTTTTCATTCTCAATAGTGGTCAGTATAGAGTATCAGAAAGTCATAATATAATGCACGAACAGTGCTCTGGGGTTGGGTTAACATAGCTATTTGTCTTCAGGTTCTTTGGAGCTACTTTCTGATGGGGTGCTATCAGATGTGCTTAGGTAGACAGTTCGTAATACATCTGGTCCATGATGCTATTCAAGTCCAGTAGTCAGATGCTCCTTTATCATCAGGAGCTCTTTCTTTAAGAAAAAAGAAAAGTTCCTTGTGAAATGAATCCTGACCCCAGGGTCCTCTATCCGACTATTCTACTGTAAGTATGCTTGTACCAGCTACATTGTACCCAAGATATATTGAATATCAACTTGGTGATGAATTATGTGGGCCAGGAGCACCAGATCTTTAGCCCATCTTAGGTAGTGTATTATTAACTGTTTCTACATTTAAAAAAAATATCTGAAAATGTAGTGGATTAAAACAAGAATACTTATCTTACAGTTTCTGTGAGTGAGGAATCTAGAAACAGTTTAGCTGTGACCTCTAGTTCAATGTCTTTCACAAGGTTCAGGACTACAGTCTCTCATCTGAAGGTTTGAAGAGATGGAGATTTACTTCCAAGCTCACTCATGTCACCATTGATAAGATTCAGTTCCTTGAAGGCTGTTGGACAGTAGGTTTCAGTTCCTTTCTGAATGTTGTATGCAGCATTTCCACTATCATATTTCTGCCAAGTTCAGACTTGGGCTGACTCCAGAGGCTCCTCCTTCTCTAATTGAAAGTTTTTGGTGTGGTTCCCTATGTTCTTTGACTTACTTTTCATCAGCTGTTCCCCAGCATGCAGGCTTTTCCAGCCTCTGCTGGATTGCTTGCAGTACAGCCTATATGTAAGAGTTGGCATTCTCATTGAAAAATATAAAGGGATTAGTGGGGATAAGAAGTTCAGACAAATTAATTGCTGGATCGTGATGTGGTTCCTTATTTATTTTATATTCTGTGTTTGTTGTAGCAGCCTAAAATTAGGTGCCGTTTCTATATCTGGCTCTGTTTCCCATATCAGATGTATCTTCCTCAGCAATGTATCTTCCATATTTAATGGGTTATCCATCCTAAGGAAAACTGGAAGACAAAAATACTGATTTGTATATTGATAGACAAATTTAGCTAATTAGGATTATGGTTCAGATTCTTATTTTGGGTCTGTAGTGGATTTTTTCTTTATCCTTTTTTTCCCCAATCAAAATTGCTAGATCAAAGTTAAATGATTTTCCTTTTTGTTTATGGGGGGTTTATATTATTCTCATGATCATGTTTACATTATTCTTTAGCTCAGAATGATCGGCTTCATGTTTTTATTTTATTTTTACCATTTGTTAGATCTATTCTAGGTATTTCTTTAGCAATATCAATTGTTCATATTTTATAATCTCTGTTCACCATATCTTGATCTTAGTTTCATGAATTTTTGTAGGTCATTGCATTGCTAAAATATTACTATAATATTTTAAAACTCTATTGGATTATTAGCACTTTTACTTTCCCTGACTTACACAGTAACCAATTGTCTATTATATTCTATAATCTTACTACCTATTTTTCTACAACTTCTTAAAATCAATATATTAAGCTTACAGAGTAGATAGTCTATAAATTTGATTTCTATGTGCTCAACCTTGTTTTTTGTTTTAAAAGGTATCACTTTTTTTGTCTTTTGTCTTTTGTCTAGAATATGACTGACATGTTCTTCCCAAGGAGGCTGGGCTGATTTTCATTTAATCCCCTATTTTGTCTCATAGATGCTCTTGGAATTCTCCACTCTGTTGTTAAACTAAAGGATACACAGACAAAAAAGAAAAAAATACATCATCAGTTTGTTAATATGTCAGTTTGGATTAAAGTGGGACAGATTTGTGGAGGAAGGAAGCCGAAGCACTGAGCTCTACTCAAAGAAGAATTCAGTTTTGACACATTTTCTTTTTTCTTTCACATCATTCTTCTTCTCATTGCACATACTAAATTTCTGCTTGCCTAGGCTTCAGACTTCTGTCATTAGCTGTGGCCATGACCTTTTTATTTCTTGTATGCCTGTCCATTATAGCCAAGAAGAGCACAGCTGTACTAGGGAGAAGCACTGCTGTGTACCTACTATTCCATTGGTATGACCTCACTGGCCTGTTGACATTTTGGAGCAGCTAGTTTCATTTTCACTTGATCCCAAGCAGATAAAAAAATCCTCAGTGTTATATTCTTCATTTCTTGCATGATCTTCCCTCTTTCTTACATCCCTTGGACCTCCAGATTGTAAAGTCTATCTGGGTTCCTTTCTGCTTCACTTCTTGCAACATCACAGTGCTTTTCTCTCACCTCTTGGGAAAGTAAAATTTCCTTCTCTTTTGAGATTTAATTTCAGGCTTCTCTTCTACTATGGTCTTATATATGTTATATCCACAGCAATTCTTTGACATTTATGGTACATGATGGCCCTATTTCCTAATTCTTTGTTATGCATTTTCTGTCTTTGCTTATGTTCCTTTGTTGATTTCAGTCAACATCCATGATAATGATAGAGGGTGGTTTGTTCAAGTTTCCATCTTTTACACAGGTTCCCCATCATTCCTTTTTTGTTTGTTTGTTTAATTAAAGTTTATTGGGGTGACAATGGTTAGTAAAGTTACACTGGTTTCAAGTGTCCAATTCTGTAATATGTCATCTATATATCATATTGTGTGTTCATCACCTAGAGTCAGTTCTTCCATCACCATATATTTGATCCTGTTTATCCTCATCTACCACCCCTTCCCCCTTTACCTGATAACCACTAAACTATTGTCTGTGTCTATGAGTTTTTGTTTCTCATTTGTTTGTCTTGTTGTTGTTTTTTTTTAGTTTTTGGTTTATATACCACATATCAGTGAAATCATATGATTTCACTTCATTCCTTTTCATTGTCTCCTTGCATCATAGCTAATTCTCACAGGAATAAGAAAAGATACTCCTAGTTTGTAAAGTTTTCTTTTGGACATCATTATTAGAGCAGGCAACCAGATCGAATCTCCATAATTTGTAGCCAACATTCCCCTTGAGCCTTAGTCAGTCTTTGAAACAAGACCACATGTTCAGAGATTTATTCTAAAACCTACAATTTTATGTTCCATTTCCCTTAGCTATATCTTTTAGGAGCAAGCAACCACACCAAAGTGTTACTAGAAGAAGCATTTAGTTTTATAGAAGATAGTTAAATTTTAAATGACAAATGAAGTCGATCTTAAACTATTTACAAAGTGCTAAAGAATTGCCAGTATGTTTAAACTGTGCAAAAAAAGAAAATCTGTGTATCGTAACATGCACTTGGATTTTCAGCACAAATGGTTTAAATGCCAGTAAAAAAAAAAAAAAAAAAAAAAAAAGATGGCCCAATCCCATTCCCATGGCTCATTCCTTTGTGGAAATCTGCATCTACAGTCCCTTTAGCTTTTTAGCTTGTGTCTCTTTGCCTATTCTGGAGGGTCTCAATGTTCTGTTATTACATCTAGCTCTTACTCTATGGAACTGGCTTTTATTTTGAGTTATGCAAATGACATTGGCAAATACTTTCTTAACATAAAAAAATGAATTAACTATACAGTTACCTCAACTTATCTAAATGAGTCAAATCTTAATAGAGCAATACATATTTACTAACTATTTTTAATATTTGATGCACTTTCTTAGATTTTTTTGAGAATCAAGTTTATACCATAATATTAGTGTGCTAGGGCTGCCATAACAAACACTACAGACTGGGAGTTAAACCACAGAAATTTATTTTCTCACAGTACTAAAGCCTAGAAATTTGAGATCAAGGTGTTGTCAGGATTTGTTTCTTCTGAGAGCCCATGGGGGAAAGATCTGGTCCAGTCCTCTCTCTTTGGCTTATAGATGGCCATTTTCTTCCTGTGTCTTCACATTGTCTTCCTTCTGTCCATGTCTGTGTCCAAATTGCCTCTTCTTGTATGAACACTAGTCATATTAGATTAAGCCCACCAATATGACTTCATTTTGACTTTAATCACCTCTGTAAAGACCCTGTCTCCAAATACAGTCAAATTTTGATGTACTAGGGATTAGGACTAACATATAAAACTTGAAAGGGACACAAGTCAGCTCATAACATACTACAAACAATTAATTGTGTACATGAAAGACAGTGCAGTATATCAGTCAAAAGGAAAGACTGTGGAACTCATCTGCTATGTTGATCCTGAATGTAGCTCTCCTTCCTACCTGGGTTATTCAGAGCAAGTTTTTCTCTGCTTCAGGATGCACGTCTATACATTTACAGTAGTATTCATTTCATAGGCTTGTTCTGTCGATTAATGAACTAATTCATGTAAGATGCTTAGAAAGTATATAACCCAGAGTACATATTCAATGTTTTAGGCATATTTTATAACTAAATAAAGAGCAGGAAATGTGGCATGTGACATATAAAGCCATCAAGGTGTTCAAATCATGCAAATGCCTGGTAGAGTACTGATTACATTAGATTACCATTACCATTTGTTTTGACAAAAATAACCATTTGAAAAAGATAACAACATTTGAAGCACAGCCATTCTAATCAGTTGTTAGTCAAAGATAGAGTGTACTCTCTCTCTCTCTCACTGAGTAGAGCGGTAAAACAAGCAAGGGAAAGAATCTATTTGAGGACTCTGGAAAGTAATTAGTAGCTGGCAGATTGGGAAAGAAAACCCAATTTGAAGTACGACCATAATGGTGGTGATTTCACCTTTTCGTTCATACGTTGATATTCACCTGTCCAAACTTCAGGCTGCCTAAATCTGGAAGTGCATATTGATGCACACTGAGAGAACACCAGGGGATGCCTTTAATTCTGACTTGAGGAACATTCAGAAACAGTGAGAGAAAGTCCCATATTTCCTTTTCTTCTTTCTTCCCCTTTTCTAGTCTCTTTCATCCCAGGCCTCAGGTAAACTTATTTGCACGGAAAATGGTGATGACAACAGTGGAGGCAAGGCCGCTTGGAGGCAGCTAAAACTTATAGTGGGGAGTTTCCAATTTGAGGAGCGGTGGTCTGAGGAGGCTGGGTGGTGTAAGCTGCGATTGCTCTCTCTGTCCTCACCCTGCTAGGGCCCAGAGGTGATCACACTCACAGGAAATGTGCGGTAGAGCAAGGTAAATAAAGCCTTAGCTTTCTGGCTAGAAGACCAAAAGGGAAGCTCCAGGGAACAGGAAAATACAAGGTGATCCAAGACAGGGTGGAACTCAGAAAAGTGACTTCATAAAGTGGTGTATGAACGCATGGGTTCACTTTTGACCTGAACATACATATTTTATCTTGAACAACATACCAATTGTTTGAAAACTAAACTAAGGGGTAGACCACTGTCTATGTCCCAGATTGGTCACTGGCTGGTGAACACATGGGACGGAGCTGAATAATAAACGCAGTGAGAATGGAACTAACATGAGACCCCAATAAATAGAATACTGGTTGGAATTTGTTTCTTTACCCCAACAGTGTTGATTACCTGATGAAACAAAAAAATATCAATATTAAATGTTATTTAAACAAGACATAGTCTCATAGATAATACTCAAAATTTCAAGGTTACAATCCCAAATTACTCAGTATATGAAGAATCAAGAAAATATCAACTTGCAGGAGCAAAGGCAATACACAGATACCAAGGCAAAAGTAACACAAATACTGGAATTACATAATGAAGAATTTAAATCAGCTATTACAAAATACTCCAACAAGCAAGCATAGACACAGTTGAAATGAACAGAACAGGGAAAAGTATCTGAAAAGTAGAATATGTGTGAAGATCCAAGTGCAGATGTTAGAACTAAGCAATAAAATAACAGCAACAAAAGGAAAACCTCATAGGCTTGATGAGGTAGTTTTAAATTGCAGCTAATAGATGGCTTCCTTGTGGTAAAGTGGTGGCTATGAGATCATTGAAGTTGATTTTTGCATATATCAAGTGAATATTTTTCCAAAGAGGCATGCACTATTAAAAATGCTGATGTCTTGACCACAAGCTCAGAGCTTATGACTTAATGGACTACAAGTAGGGCCGGGGAATCAGTGTTTTTAAAAGTCTTTTTAAAAAATGTAAAAAGACTGTTTTCATGAGTAGCCAATGGTGAGAATCAATGGTCTAATGCAACCCACTTAGTTTTCAGATGAGGAGACTCTGGCCCAACAGAAGTTTCCCCATTAGCTTTTCTCTGCCACAGGCATGGTATAAAATAGTGAATACTATTTAGTATCAGTTTGTCTCTGGACATGCCAGTATGATGACCCAACTGTCTTGATTGCTCAGTTTTTGGTGACTGTGGATTTTGTGCTTGGGAAGAGTGCCTTGCCTACCTTATTCTGGTCCCCACCTGAGTACTGTATCTGTTAAGCAGGGCTTTGTGGAATAAACAAGAAGTTCCTGGCCATGAGAAGAAATAGGTGAAATCACTGGGAAGTGGAAGAATGGACAGAATGAACAATGTTGTAGGTGGGAGGAGGGGATGTGCAAATTTAACGCTTTATTATAAAAACAGGTAAAAATTCTGCTTTATCACTCAGCATCAGGAATTTTCTTTGAGGAGAGATCAAACTTCAATGCCATTTTTAAAAATAAACTGCTTAAAGTGAAATTAAAACTGAGCATCTGAGTTATTAGCAACTACAATGATTTTTTTAAACAATAGAATTATATAGGTTGTTTGGTCAGAAAAAAGAAAATAGAGGAAGAGATAGCTAAGAAGGGAGCAAAAGTAAGAGCATTGGGGAAATAAAAATTGCTAATATCTAACTTGTTTGCATTTGAAATGTAAATTTTCCATCTTCCTGAACCTTCCAGTGAAGTCCCTATAAATGTCTATATGAGTGGGTTTATTTTATTTTTGTATTGTACAAGGAAAGTGAGACATTTTCTGTTGGCAATAACAATAGCAAGAAAATGAGAGGATCCTTAAATTGAACTATTTCTGCAAAAGTAGAAGCTCAGAGCCAGAGAAGCAGATGGAAATATATGCCCAATTAGCGCTCTCAGATATGTCATGGAAGGGGTTGGGCTTTCCAACGTTTGTAAAGAGCTGAATCTATCTTTCCAGGATCATAAGGCTCTTATGACCACAGCTGATAAGTGTATGATGCCTTAGCATAGCTTTTCTCATATTTTATTGGTTTCTAATTGTATAGTCTCTGGGCTTTTTTATGAGTGACTATGCAGCGTTCCCTTAGTGTTTCTTCTCCTGAAAGTAATCTCATTACATCTCTCCTGCTGTTAAGGAACTTATTTAAAAAAACTTGGAAATAAGGCAAATTATAGGTGGATAGCATGTCCTTTCAATGTCATATGGGGGCAAAAGCTAGCTAAGTATTGTCTAGAGTAATAAAATGCAATTTCTTCAATTCACTCTTCTTCAAATTTCTAGACTTAGTGAAGTTACATTTAATTTATGCATTTTTAAATTTTTTGGTAGTAATATAAAGAATATTTGCTTGGCAGAAAAAGATAATCCCAAAGTTTACAACTCATTGTCCTGGAGGACATTGCTTAGTTTTCTGTCTGACTCAGAAATCTCATCCTAAAAATTCCTTTTTATAAATTTCTGGGAAATATCTATTTCATTACATGTCTTTAAGTTGGCATTACTATCTAACTGACTGCTCCATTAATCAATGAGATTGAATAAAATCTTTGATATGTATTCCTTTAAAAAATCCTTCCTGGGATGAGCTCAATATCAGGATGGAGCTGACATAAAGAAGAGTTGGTAAACTTAAAGTTGGATCTGTGGAAATCCAATCTGAAAAATGGAAGAAAAGAATTTTAAAAAACAAGTTAACTTAAGGACCTGTGAGAACATACCAAAGGACCGAACATATGTGTCATTAAAAGTCCAGAAAGAAAGGAAAAAGAGTGCAATGGAGAAAAAATATTTGAAGAAATAATGGCAGAAAACTCCCCAAATTTGGATCAAGCAATAAAGCCTCAGACTGAGTAATCTTAATAAACCACACACAGAATAAACAAACCAATCCATGTCCAATCACATCATGATTAAATTCTGAAATTTAAAGGCAAAGAAAAAAACTCTTGAAAGCAATTGGTGAGAAATAACATATTACTGACAGAGGGATATGATTTAAATGGCAACAGATTTCTCATCAGAAAACTTTGAGGCCAGGATGAAGTGGCTTGATATTCGTAAGGTGGAAAGAAAACTACTGGCAACCCAAAACTCTATATCCAAACTATCCTTCAAAAATTAAAATGATATAAAAACTTTCTAAATGAAGGAAACTTAAGAGAATATGTGGGCAGTAGACCTTTTTAAAAAATTTTACTAAAGAAACTTCTTCTGACAGAAAAAATGTGATACCAGAAAAATCCCCTGGAATATCAGGATGGTGAAAGAGCAGGAAAAGGATAAATATTGTAAATAAAATAGACTCTTCTTAATCTCTTCTTGAGTTCTTTAAAGTTCATTTGAGAATTAAATAAAGCAAAAAGAAATATTATAAATCACCTGAAGATTTTTAGTGCAAGTAGGTATAATAAATAAGACAATAACACAAGGGGGGAGGAAAAGGGACCTATTTGGTGGTAAGATTTCTACATTTTACTTGAAATGTAAAATAAAGTAAAATAAGTAGAATGTTAAAAGTTAAGCAGTATATTGTAATGCTGAAGGCAACCACTCAAAACACTAGGAGGAATTAGAGTCAATAATACAATTGATAAAATAATAAAAAATTCAAAATGCCTAAAATAAAGCAGGAATAGGAAATCATAGTGATAAAAAACAGTAAATAAATATAAAAGGTATAATAAAATGGTAACCTTAAATCCGCACTTAACAAGTACATTAAATATCATGTCAATCATATCAATTAAAAAAAAACACACACAAAAACCAGGGATTTCCAGAATGAATGAACTAGTGTGATTCACCTATGTACAGTACTTCTGAAAAGAAACTTACTTCAAATATAATGATAGATTAAAAATAAAAGGATAGAACAAGACATATTGAAATACATCAAAAGGAAATTTAAATGATTAGATTAGTGTCAGTTGTAATAGATTTAAGAACAGAAAAATCACCAGAAGTAAAGGGGGTGTTACATAATAATGAAATGACAAATTCACCAAAGAGGACAGTCTTAAGGTGTATGCACCTAATATGAAAATTCCAAAATATATAAAGCAAAAACTGAGAGAAATTAAAGGAGAAATAGACAGATCCATTAGTATAGCTGGAAACTTCAAAAACCCTCTGTCAGTAATACATAGGCAAAAAAAAAATCAACAAAGATATAGCACAATTGAACTACAACATTCACCAACTGGATCTAATTAACGTTTATAGACTACTTCACTCAACAACAGCAAAATGCATATTTATTTCAAGTGTACAATGCACCCGACACTCTTATAGATCATATTCTGGGTAATATTACAAACTTATTTAAAAGATTTGATATCATGCATGACCATAATGGAATAAAACTAGGAATCAACAAGAGAAAGATGAAAGGACAACTCTACACAATTGGAATTTCAACAACAGACTTTTACAAAATACACAGGTCAAGGAGATAGTCTCAAGAGAAATTAGAAAATATTTTGAATTAAGTGAAAATACAATATATCAATATTTGTGCGATGTAGCTGAAATAGTGCTAGAGGAAACTTTATATCATCAAATACTAATAATAGAAAAGATTATTTGTCATTCTCTGTCTGGCTCATTTCACTTAGCATAATAACCTCAAGAATCATCCATGTTATTGCAAATGGCAGGGTTTTCTTTTTTAAGACTAAATAACACTAAATATGATTTAAATAATTTTTTTATTTAATAAATTAATATTTAATGTTAAATAATATTAAATATTAAAGAAAATATAAAATACTTTATCCATTCAACCATCTATGAACACTTCAGTTATTTACATATCTTGGCTAGTGTGAATTATGCTGAAATAAACATGGGGGTACAGATACTTTTTGAGATAGAAATTTCATTTTCTTCAGATATATACCCAGAAGTAGGATGCTGAATGATGGGGTAGTTCTGGTTTGAATTTTTTGAAGGTGGAGAAAATGGGAAGAAGTTGTTCAAAAGGTGTAGATTTCCAGATATAAGACAAGTTCTGAACATCTAACATACAGAATGGTGATTATAATTAATAATACTGTATTACACACTTAAAAATTGCAAAGAGAGTAGATCTTAAATGTTCTCATTACACATGTGCATACAAATGGTAATTTTGTCAGGTGATGAACATGTTAATTAACCTTATTGTGATAGACATTTTGCAGTATGAATGTGTCAATGTTATATATCAATTATATCTCAATAAAGGTGGGGAGGGAACGAGAAGAGAATATAGGTCACAAACCAATAATTTCAGCTTCCACCTTAAGAAGCTATGAAGAGAAGGAAAATAAACCAAAAGCAAGCAGAAGGAAGAAAATAATAAATATAAGAACAGAATTCAAGAAAATTAGAATAGCCATAGGCAAATATCAACAAAATCAAAAGCTGCTTCTTTGAGGAGATGAAAAAAATTAAGCCTTTTGGAAGATAGACAAAGAAAAACAAAGAGAAGATACAAATTACCTATGATAGGATTGAAATACGAGATAATACTATGGACTCAACAAACATTAAAA
Organism: Rhinolophus hipposideros; assembly: GCF_964194185.1. Lineage (NCBI taxonomy): Eukaryota > Metazoa > Chordata > Mammalia > Chiroptera > Rhinolophidae > Rhinolophus > Rhinolophus hipposideros. Next base: position 22,336,884 of record NC_138058.1, on the reverse strand, counting down.
AGAAATAAGGGAAGACTACAAAAATCTCTTCATGCATAAAGTTAAAACTTACTTAAAATGAACCAATTCCACAAAAAAACACAAACTACCAAAATTCACTCAGATGAGATAAATATCCTGAATAATATTGAAATTGGTAAAGACGTTAAATAGTAGTTACAAACTTTTAAAATAAGACCCTCCAGGCCCAGAGGGTTTCACTCAAAATTTCTACCAAACATTTCAAGAAGTAATAATACTAATTCTTCACAATCACTTTTAGCAAATAGAAGAAGAGGGAATACTTCCCCACTTAGTTTATAAGGCTAGAATTACCCTATACCAAAACCAGGCAAAGACTTGTAACACTTGTGAAGTTGAGAAAAATTTTTGTGTTTCTATAGTTAGAGCTTTCTGAACAAATTTTTCTATAGAGTGTTGGGTTAAAGGTAACCATTAATTAATTTATGACTGTATAGAAAGTGAGATTTACTAGAATGAGGCATGTGTTTAGATTTCAAGGGAAAATGAGTTCAGGATCTTGAAGGTGTCTTTTAGGTCATAGAAAAACCAAAGATATGGTGGAGCAGGGCTGGGGACTGAGGTTTGGATGGGTGAGGTGAGCTTCGAAGCTTATCTAGCCCTTGGGGGGCTATTTATATTCTAAAAGGTTAGAGTAAGTACCCAGCATCCAATTCATCTCATTTTCAGAGATCAAAAGTATTTCTCCCTTCTTTTTGTAGCAGAGAGAGGGGTAGTTGCCTATTTCTTCTGTATATAAGCAAAGCAAATATCCATTTTCCTCTGTCCCTCACCTAAGGTACAGACTTTGTACGCATAGTATGTTTGATTTGGGTTTCACCATGCTGCTCCAGGGGTAAGAATCGGGATGTGGGCATCCATGTAGTTATTAATTTGCTTTTTGAATGAAAAATGATAACTTGCCTCTAGTCTTCACTATATCTTGTGTACATTTATGATTAAATTTATAGGTGACTTTAAATTCCAACACAGAGGCAAAGAGTACTCAGGTGTGTCTCAGATTGGCGTTTAATTGCTTCACCCATAATTGACACATATCTCTTCTGCTCACTATTCTATGGCTGGAACCAGTTATCTGGCCTTCATCAAATAGAGTGAGGACCAAGAAACATAATATTATCATGTATTTGAAAAAGGAAGATTACAGAATTATTTGCTTAACAGTATTAATTTTTAACAAAGCCCCCTTTTTAATAAGGAAAAATGATGATTGGTTAAATTAATTGTAATCAATTCTAAGAAATGAATGTTCGAAAAACATAAAACAATATTTATTGAAACAAATACACATTCTACTACATACTATAAAGTACTAATGAGGTCAATATCACTCCCACCTAATAGGGTTAAATTATATATTTGATTTGAGTGGCCTAATTCTCATAATGAGGCTCTTTACCTAGCCATGGTTAACTGAATCTAAGGCGATGGTTCTCAACTGGGAATCATTTTGTCTCCAGCAACTCCAACCCCCCACCTCCCAGACATTTTGACAAAAGCTAGTGATGTTTTTAATAGTCATGATTGGAGGTAGAGCTACTGATATCTGGTGGGTAGAGGCAAGTGATGCTGTTAAACATCTTACAATCATAAGGGAACATCCCCACCCCCCATAAATAATTATCCAGCTCAATGTGTAAGTAGTGCTGAAACTGAGAAATCATGGTATAAGGTATAGAAGAAAATGACCTGTTTACTTGCTTTAATTTTTTCCATAAAAAGTATTTATGTTTCCAAAGTATAAATGTAAATAAAATATATTAACCTTTATGAAATACAATGTGCATGCAAGGCCAAAATGGAAAGATGTACATGGCCCCAAATTTAAATGATGTCTGACTGACTCAAGGAAACTTTCCTTTGTTGACCCCAGAGGCTGGGACACGGATTCCTGAGCACCATACACTTTCTTTTTATAGTGTTCACTACAGTGGTAATGAGAAACAGCCTGCCATCGCAGCCTCTCTCCTTCATAAGGACGATTATGACAAATAGACAATAAAAAACACTGCATAGAACCCCACTTACTAAAGGAAATGACTGGCCTCAGAAAACCCTTTGATCTTAACACTGAATAATCTTTCTTCTGAAATGTCTCAAATCACTTCATTGATCTGGGCAGGCAAACTAGGACTGCCAAATATTCCTGGAGACCAATTAGGAAATATTCTCCAGTTCACAAATCCCACCTTATTAGACTATTTGCCAATCAGAGTCGGTAAGAATGTCAGCTTTTTACACTCCTTTCTAACACTTTAAGCCCAAGCTCCAATGAAAGTGATGGCAGATGAGATTGATCCCTTTCATTCATGAATAAATAAACTGTTAATTTTGCCTTGGACTTAATTTTGTCTTTGATAGTAATTAGTTCCCTAGTGGTGAAATTATTTATTTCCAGTTACCCTTGGTAATTGGAGTGTGTATCTTCTTCATAACTGTATCTCTTTCTTTAAAGGGAATATACTATCCTAAGTGGTTTAAATTAAGCTTTGATACACTTTTAAAATGCTGCTTAGAAGAACAAGTTTCTTTCCCATTAGGCTCATCAAGCCTCTTTGATAAATTTAGAGATAATCTTATGTTTCAAAAAACTTTACCCAGGAAAATCAATGCTAAATTAAGTAAACAGAGAGTTAGATTAATAGGAAAAGTGATACAAATAATTTCATGAATACATTAATTTTTCTAAAGTTAGCCATAGTATGCTTTAATGAAAATTATTGGCACAGAAATATGGCTCAAAGAATTTTAAGATCTGGTTAAATAGATTAAAAAAATATTCAGGCAAAGAAATATACAATAACCTATAATAATTGTGTTTTCAGTGCTATAACTAATGTGTTTAAATATAAGGATATAAGTATAAAGGAAACAAGGATGGTTAGTAAATAATAGATAGCTTTAAACTTATGATTCTATGCCTGCTTTATAGATCAATGTCAAATTAGAATCATACATTTTATTACAAAGTTGGGATGTTATCTGAGCCCGTGATTGATCTATAATAAACAAATATTATTGTTTGCCCCATACATTTTTTTTTACTCTATGGTATTCAACAGGACCATTCAAAAGGATTCTGGTTCTTCTTCTAGGTATATAATAGGGTTATACTTTTCTTCTCTTTCTGAAGGTGTTTTAGTGTGTTTTTTCTTTCTTGTTATGGTAATATGACTTGATTGGCCAATGAAAGGTGATCAGCGACCAGAAGTGTTTTTTCTTCAGGAACCATATATAGCACACCCAATCCCTTTCTCCTTGCCTCAGAGGTCATGGAAGCAAACATGTTGATGGAATCACCAGTTTGGTTTCCTAAGTGGCAATAATAAATGAAGTTCTTCTGATGATTTATGTTACACATATATCATGAGCAAAAAGTGAAACTTTGTTGGTTAATCTACTGAAATGTGGAATTGTTGGTTACCACAGCATGACCAAACTCATCCTGACACTTACTTCCTTCTAAAGCAATCCATTGGTTCGCAAGGTAAAATAAACACATGCAAAGTGGCCCCAAGGAATGAGATGTATCTTTTGTTTCTTGTACTGGGTAATGGATTTAAGGTGTCAACTCAATGAAATAATAGAGAATTAGCAATTAAAGTAGGTTCCTTACCCATCAATGAGCATAGAACAATTCTGTTCCTTACCCACCAATGAGCATGAGAGATTCAGCCTGAGGACTTTAAGGATAGCTTCTACTTGGGAAGAGCACAGAAGTTCTCTTACAAAATCATCACATCTTAAAAAATAAATTTGTGTCAACATAGATATGGTTTCATTTTTTCTTTTTTCTTTTATTTTTTTATGTGGATTTTGCGGGCTATAGAAGAAAATAGAATTAAGGAAGACATTTACAGGTCTCGGATGAGAAAAAAATAACAGAAAATACAATCGATGTGTGACCCAGAAACACATAATCTGATGAACTAAAATAGACTCTTAATGTCGCCTTGGGAAATTATAGTTGAACTAACTGGAAGCATTTCTATGAAAAAACAAGTATGAATTGGCTACCAGGGTGGATTGAAATAGAAGAGAAGACAGTATAAATCTGGTACTATACAATATTTCAAAGCAGGTGAAATATGATTAAAACAGTAGTTTAGGAATAACTGGAAAAGAAGGTAATAATACATCTACAATTATTGCCAGAGGTCTTGTAAAAATCAGTATGTTTTTTTATGAGGTTTCGTAACTGGTAAAAATAAAAGTGTTATAGAGGTGCTTGTTTGGAACTAGCATCACTTGTGGAGAGGTAGATGTGATTCTGAGGAATAAACCTTTTTCTTCCTGTGCATGCAAAGGATAATGAAGTAATTTTAGAAAGCATCTATTAGGGTGGACATTGCTCAAACTTGGCAGGACTGACTGAATAGGTCTAATCTCAACATCATGTCAAGATGAGGAAACAGAAGTAAGGATTTATTGTTCAATTGTTATTTGGACAGTCAAATTTAGGCATGCAATTTTAGTTGAGGCAGCAAATTCAGAGAATTTTTGTTCACGTAGGGAATATAAATACATAAATGAATAATAAGTTTGTAAAAATACGTGCTGCAATAAAATCAGAACTAAAGACACCATATTTAAAATAAGAGCAGGATGAACTGTAATCTGTTTAGAAATGACTAGGATATAACCAGCCACAGAAGATGAAAAATCTTAAGGAATTATTTAGTTCTAAGTGTGGAAGGGCTAACACCTATGTAAAAAAAAAAAAAAAAGCCCTTGAATTCAGGTGTTAATTAATGTGAAATAAATACAAGGATAATGAGGATCATAAATCTAATGGTAATGAAAAAGCAGAGATCACGTGACAATTCTCCTAGTGTACAACAGGCAATGGAGATTATAATTGGACAGCTAGACATAGGACTGAGAAGTATGTCTGATTTGTGTATATGATTTTCCAGTGATCTTCCTCGTAACCCCAATGAAATAGACTATTAAAAACGAAACAAGAAAAAAAATTCTAGAAACAAAGAGCAAGACCAATATACTCAAAATATACATTAAAAACCAATCAGAGAGCTGAGGATTCAAATAAACCTAAAACACAGATAATGATAAATGTTTAATAAGAGAAAGAGCAGCAGGAAGCAGAAGAATCCACCATATATGGAGGTACAGCAAAATCTACCAAAATATTAATATGCTTTAAATGGTCTCATAATTCACTAGTGTGATGGTTTAGGTTCCTGAAAATCCCCCAGCAACAAAAGTCTGCACATATCTTTCATATATTTTCCACTAGCCTTCACCAAATTCATTGGATGGTACACCAAGTCTAAGATGAGGCAGCAGAATTCAGAGAAATTTCTCTGGAACATTTTAGTCCTTCACTAACTATAAGGCAGTGGCCTACAAAGACTGAGAGACAGTCCGGAGAAATGATGAAAGTCAAAAGCTGGTTCTTTAAAAAAAAAAAAAATCAATAAAATTGACAAACTTCCTGCTTGACTAATCAAAGAAAAGGAAAAAGAAAATTACAGTAACAGGAAGGAAAGAGTGGGCCTGACTAAAGAGTTCATAAATATTAAAGGACATAAGGAAATATTATAAAACATATTGTAGCAATAAATTTAACAACCTAGGGGGAATGAACTGATTTTCTGAAAGACACATATTGCCAAAAATAACTCAAAAAGAAATAGAAAAATTCAAAAGCTCTATACAGTCATACTCCGTTTTATTGCACTTTGCCTATGGCACTTTTCAGATATTGCATTTTTATAAATTGAAAGTTTATGGCAACCCTGCATCAAACAAATTGAAAACCTTTTGGAAAGGATTCACCATTCTAGATGCCATTAAGAACATTCATGATTCGTGGGAAGAAGTCAAAATATCAACGTTAGCAGAACTTAGAAGAAGTTGACTTCAACCCTAAAGGATGACTTTGGGGGTTGATGATTTTAGTGGAGGAAGTAACTGCAGATGTGATGGAAACAGCAAGAGAACTAGAATTACAAGTGGAGCCTGAAGATGTGCCTGAATTGCTACAATCTCATGAGAAAAACGAACAGTTGCTTCTTATGAATGAGCAAAGAAAGTGGTTTCTTGAGATGGAATCTACTTGTGGTGAAGACACTGTGAAGATTATTGAAATAACAACAAAAATTTTCGAACGTTACATAAACTTCATTGATAAAGCAGCAGGGGTTTGAGAGGATTGACTCAAATTTTGAAAGAAGTTTTGCTATGGGTCAAATGCTATGAAATAGCATCACGTGCTACAGAAAAATCATTTATGAAAGGAAAAGTCAATAATGTAGCAAACTTCATTGTTTTTTTTCATTTAAGAAATTGCCACAGCCACCACAGCTGTCAGCAACCACCATCCTGATCAGGCAGCAACCATCACCATCGAGGCAAGACGCTTCACCAGCAAAAAGATGACTCATTGAAAGATCAGATGCTGGTTAGCAATTTTTGGCAATAAAGTTTTTTTCTCAATTACAGTTGACATACAACATTATATTAGTTACAGGTATACAACATAGTGATTAGACTTTTATATAACTTATGAAGTGATCACCCATAATATATTTTTTAATTTAGGTATGCATATTTTTTATACATAATGCTATTGCACAATTTATAGGCTACAGTATAGTGTAAACATAACTTTATATGCACTGGGAAACCAAAAACTTGTGTGATTTGCTTTATTGTGATATTCACTTTATTGGTGTGGAACTGAACCTGCAATACCTCTAAGGTATGTCTCTATCAATTTTTTAAAAAGTACTTCATAGTTAAATATCTTCCCACACAGAAAATTACAGGCCCAGATTTCTTCAATGGTGAATCTACCAAACAACTAAGGAAGAAAAATATACCAATTCTACATGTACTATTTGAGAAAATAGAGTAGGAGGGAATACTTTCTTACTCATTTTTATAAGATATCATTTTCTGGTACCCAAACTAGGCAAAGACTTTATAAGAAAAGGAACATGTCGACAAATATTTCTTATAAATATAGACATAGAAAGTATTAAACAATAGTACCATGTTTCCCTGAAAATAAGACCTAGCTGGACAATCAGCTCTAATGTGTCCTTTGGAGCAAAAATTAATGTAAGACCTGGTATATTATATTATGTTTATTTTATATATTATATTATATTATATTATACCCAGTTTATATTATAGTAAAATAATACCAGGTTTTATATTAAGTTTTGCTCCAAAAGACGCATTAGAGCTGATTGTCCAGATAGGTCTTATTTTCGGGGAAACACGGTATGTGTAAAAAGAATGTACTGTGACACAATATTTATCCCGTACTGCAAATTTGATTTAACTGTTCAAAATCAATGTAATTCATCACATTAATGAATAAAGGGGAAAAACCAAATGATGATTTTAATAAATACAGAAAACTGCACATAATAAAATTTACCACCCACTTATGGTGAAAGTTCTCAGCAACTACAGATAGAAGGAAACATTCTCTATGAATGGTTTTCTACAACAAAATCTAGAGCTACTATTATAATTAGTGAAGAATATTGAATATTTTCTCCTAAAACTAGGAACAAAGCAAGAAGGTCTAATTTCATTGCTTAATTCAGTATTGTCTCATATATCCATGGCAGGAAAAATGCAGGGATGTTATACAGGAAGAAGTAAAATTATTAATATTTACGGACACCATGATTATGTGTGCAGAAAACCCTATACAATTTACACAATTCTACAAGCTAACTAAAAACTTACTAAAAGTAACAGAAAAATTGCTGGTTCACATGAATCAATCAACATCAATATATGAAAATGTACTGTATTTCTACAAACTGGCAAGAAACATTTTTTAAATGGAATTTAAATAAAATATTTATTTCATGGCATAAAAGACCAGTTTTCCTAAATAAGCTATACATTCAACATAATCCCAATCAAAATCTCATTATTTTTTTAGTAAGCAACAAACTGATTTTAAAATGTATATAAATATTTAAAAGATTTAGAATAATAAAAACGATCTTGAGAAAAAAACAAAGTTGAAGGAATTACACTACCTGATTTCAAAACTTGCTGTAGTAATCAAAACAATGTGGTGTTTAAGTAAGGATTAAAGGATTTAATGGCAAAGAAAAGAGAGTGCAAAGATACCTCTGACTGAGGTATCAAGTCAACATAGGAGAGAAAACTAAATATTTTTATTAAATAATGCAAGAAAAACTGGATAAAATATAAAGTTCAATCATTTCTTCACTCATTACACAAAAATTAATTTGAGATGGATGATAGACCTAAATGTATAAGCTAGAACCATAAAACTTCTAGAAGAAAACATAGAACAGTATGTCATTCTGGGGTTAGCAAAGATATCTCAAACAGAAAAACAATAACCATTAAGGAAAATAATTAACATATTGGTCTTCATCAAAATGCTTTATTTTTTAAATATGAATCAGCAAACCACAGGATTAAAAAATATTTGCAATACATACTTGGCAAAGAACTCAAATCCGGATTATATGAAAAATTCCTAGAAATCATAGCAAGAGAGGCAACCCCCAAAATTTGAATAAACCACAAAAGCATAGAGATGTGCTTAACAGTTTTAGTTCTCAGAAATGGAAATTAAAACCACAATCAAACATTCAAGGAAACAATAACTTAAATCGTTTGCAAATACTTTCAAAGAATAAGGAACATTTTCCAACTTATTTTATGATATAAAACCTGACAAATACATTCATTATATATACAGAAAATCACAGACTAATATCCCTCATGAATAATCCTTCACAAAACAATAGTAAATCCAGTAATACATAAAAAAGGATAACATATCATGAGCAAGAGGAGTTTGCCCAGGGAATATCTGGTGAGTTTAACTTTCAAAAATCAAACACATTAAAAAAAAAAAAAGATAAAAGAAGACTATAAGAATACAAGTACCATTGCATTGAAGTCCTCTCTAATGCGATAAAGCAAGGAAGAGACACAAGAGGCATACAGATTAGAGAAAGAAGAGCAAAATTTGCTGTGTTTACAGATTCCATGATCACATGCACAGAAAATCCTAAGTGATATCCAAAAATTAACAGAACTAATAAGTGAATTTAGTAAGTATATGCCACACAAAAATCAATTGTATTTCTATATACTAGCAATAAGCAATTAGAAATAAAACTAAAAGAAATGATACAATTTATAATAGCATCTAAAATATGAAACACTTAGAAATAGTTTTTTTAAATATCTGCAAAATATTTACATTGAATATCCAAAGCATTTCTGAGATGAAGTAAAGAAGACACAAGTGGAGAGATATATGATGTTTATGCACTGGCAAACTCGATATTGTTAAGGTGTCAATTCTTTCCAAATTGATCTATAAACATGATGCAATTTCAATCAAAATCCTGGCACACATTTTATCCATAGAAATTGCCAAGATCTTTCTAACATTTTATGGATTGAGATAATTTAGAATAGCTAAAACAGTTTGAGAAATAAGAACAAAATCAGACACTTCTGTTAACTGATTTAAATGAGCACTATAAATCTATACAAAGCAAGGCAATATTATTTTGACATAGGATAGAAATATAGATTAAGGAAAGAGAAAAATGTCCAGAATTAGTACTACACATAAATTTGTTCCTAGATTTTCCCCCCAAATATGTCATGGCAAATCAATGGAATTTCAAAAAATGGTGGTGAACAACTGGCTATGTACATGGAAAATATAATTTCAACTCTTATTTAATACTATGCACAAAAGTTAAAAAATCAGTAATAGACCCAAATGTAAATACTAAAATAATAAAACGTTTATCAGAAAACTTAGGAGAAAATCTTTGCCACTTAGCATACGCAAACATTTTGTATGTGCAAAAAGAATGAACCATAAAAAATGATAAATTGAAATTTATCAAAATTAAACCTTTAGCTCTTTGAAAGACACCATTAAGAAATATAAATGTAAGCCACAGTCCGGGAAAAAATATTTGCAGCACATAAATCTGACAAGAATATTACAGGCAGATTTAATTTTTAAAAATATTTTAATAATTAGAAGATTGAATTTAAAACATGGCAAATAATTTTGAACAGGCACTTCAAAAAGGGAGATACATGAATGTCCAAGAAGCACATACAAATATTCAACCTTACTGATCATCAGTGAAATGCAATTTAAAATACTTTGAGACATCTGTACACACTCACTAGAATAATTAAATACTGACAATGTCAGGAGTGGGTGAAGGTGCATAACAAATGGAATTCTTATTGCTGGTAGGATTTTTAAGTTGTCCAACCACTCTGGAAAGCATTGACAGTTCTGTATAAAGATAAAATACATTTATATATATATATATATATATATATATATATATATATATATATATATATATATATGTATATATCTGTGTATATATATATATATATGATACATGTATACATATGTATTATATATAATACATAAAACCTAGAAATTCCATTAACTTATTCAAGAGAAAGGAAACCAAATGTCCATGCAAAGACTTTAACTAGAATGTTCATAGCAGTTTTATTCATAATAAATTAGAAACAACTCAATAGTCATCAAGAGTTGAATTGATAAATAAATGGTGGTATTTATCTATATAGTGGAATCCTACATCACTTAAAGGGAATGGACTACAGACACATGCAACAACTTGGACCCAAAAAATTTCACATACTGTAGGATTCCATTTCTATGTCATTTTAGAAGAGATCTAATTCACAATTGCTGAGTCTAGAGGTGAGGACTATTGTCTGCAAAGGGGCACAAAGAAACTTTGTAGGGTGATTATGTTTGGGATTACAGAATGGTTTGCATTTGTCAAAAATCCTCAAACTCTACATTTACACGGATTCATTTTATTTCTATATGAATTATACCCCAATATATTTGATTTAAAAAATATACACATGACTTAAGTCGCTGAGATCCTTCCTTGACCAGCTCTAAACTTCAATCATGCTTTTTCTGGTTCTTACTTATCCAGGTCCTATTAATTTTCCACATCCTTCAAAACTTTTTCATCTTTCAAAATTTATTTGCATCTCCAATCACGGACCACTTTTCAATCTTTTAGTTCAGTTCAGTTCTTATCTTTAAAATCCTCATTTGGGAAAGTCAAATATGGTGGCTATGACTTCAGTTTAAATTGTGGGATATGAGATTTTGATAACAACAAAGGCTCATGCTCCAGGGATGTGGTTTGGAAGAATAAGTTTAAAAAGTTCAGGTGGCATTCATACAATGTCATTTACGGGAAGTAGTTTGATTTTTGCTTTGTTTCAAATGTTTGGTGTATACCAAAATCACCTGGAGAACATGTTACAAGGAAGGTGGTCTGAGGTAGGTTCTGGGATGTTGATTTTTAACAAGCTTCCCAGGTGATTTGGATGCAGGCAGTTTTCTGATCATATCTTAAAAGTACAGGTTTATTGGAAAGATGTTAACGTGGCCAGTTTTAGGGAAGAATGTGTACCTCTCCATGGTGGTTGTGAGGGTTAGGTAGTATTGTTCTCACTGAATCCATATTGCAGCTCTGCCATTTTCAAGTTCGGATGCAGTGGTAAATCACTCAAACTCTTTGAATATAAGTTTCCTTCTTCCTGAGAGAAAAAAAAAAAAAAGATTGTAGCTGTCCCTGAGGTTTGTTGTGCGGATAAAAGTTGTGATGTTTGTTAGGCACCCAAAACTATGCCAAGTGTATAGTGTACATTAGAAGTTACATACCTTCCTTCTTCAGTTTATTTTAAAAACAGCATTCACATTCTTTTTAGGTGTTCTTTTTTCATTTTTTTAAAAAAATTACAGTTGACATACAATATTATGTCAGTTTCAGGGGTACAACATAGTAATTAGACATTTATATAACTTATGAAATTATCCCCACGTTAAATCTAGTAGCCACCTGACACCATGCATACTTATTACAATATTATTGACTGTATTTCTTATGGTATACTTTATATCCCCACAACTGTTTGTAGTTACCAATTTGTACTTCCTAATTCCTTCTCTTTTTCACCCATCCCCCTTACCCCCTCATATCAAATTGTTCTTTGTACCTATGAGTCTGCTTCTATTTTGTTTGTTCATTTATTTTGTTCTTCAGATTCCACATATAAGTGAAATCATATAGTATTTGTCTTTCTCTGTCTGACTTATTTCAATCAGAACTATACCCTCTAGGTCCACCCATGTTGTATCAGGTGACAAGATTTTATTCTTTTTTGTGGCTGTGTAATATTCCATTGTATATGAGGTCTGACAACTAAGTTTGCGACCTCATCCTAGAAAAAGTGCTACATACCTCATTGCTGAATATAACTATGGTCACCTTTGAAGTACTCCCCTTGGGAAGCTATGTACTGACGCCAGCACCTAGTCCACCCTTCAAAGCAATTTCGGAACTCTTTTTCTGGAATGGCCATCAGAGCTGTCATCATTTTACCTTTGATGTCCTGAATGTCATCCAAATGTCTTTCTTTTAATATTTGCTTTATTTTCGGGTAAAGAAAGAAGTCATTGGGGGCCAGATCAGATGAGTAAGGAAGGTGTTCCACTACAGTGATTTGCTTATTTGCTGAAAACTCCCTCGCAGACAGTGCCGTGTGAGCTGGTGCATTGTTGTGATGCAAGAGCCATGAATTGTTGGCGAAAAGTTCAGGTCGTTTTCTTCTAACTTTTTCACGCAGCCTTTTTAGCACTTCCAAATAGTAAACTTGGTTAACTGTTTCTCCAGTTGGTACAAATTCTTAACGAATAATCCCTCTGATATCAAAGAAGTTTAGCAACATCGTTGCAACAAGTTTGTGAATCTAATTGTCAGAACTCATACATTGTGTAATCATTTAATCTATTTTTGACTTTTTTTTTCTTTTTTTTGTCTTAAAGAAGTCCCTCTAACATTTTTTGTAATACTGGTTTGGTAGTGAGGAACTCCTTTAGCTTTTTCTTGTCTGGGAAGGTCTTTATCTGTCCTTTGATTCTAAATGATAGCTTTTCTGGGTCAAGTAATTTTGGTTATAGGTCCTTGCTATCAACACTTTGAGTATTTCCTGTCAATCCCTTCTGGCCTGCCGACTTTCTGTTAAGAAATAAGCTGACTGTCTTAATGCAGCTCCCTTGCCTTTCTCTTGCTGCTTTTAATATTTTTCTCTTTGTCTTCAACCTTTGGCTTTTTAATTATGATGTATCTTAGTGTGGGTTTTTTTTTGGGTTCATCTTGTTTGGGACTCTGCACTTACTGGGCTTGTATGTTTATTTCCTTCACCAGGTTAGGGAAGTTTTCCGTCATTGTTTCTTCAAATAGGTTTTCAATTCCTTGCTCTCTTTTCTCCTTCTGGAACCCCTATAATTTGATTGTTGTTACAGTTGATGAGGTCCCAGAGATCCCTTAAACTGTCCTTATTATTTTGGATTATTTTTTCTTTTTGCTGTTCTGATTGGGTGTGTTCTGCTACCTTTGCTTCTAAATTGCTTATTCAATCCTCTGTTTTATCTAATCTATTGTTGATTCCCTCTAATGTATTTTTTATTTCACTTATAGTATTCTTTATTTCTGATTGATTTTTCTTTGTGTTTTTTATCTCCATTTTTATGTTTCCTATGTCTGTTGAAGTTATAACTGAGATCACTAGAAATCCTATAAACTGTGATTAGAAATCTGCAACTTGTAGATTGCTTGTCTCCATTTTGTTTAATTCTTTCTCTTGAACTTTGTTCTGTTCTCTTATTTGGGGCATGTTTCTTTGTCTTCCCATTTGGGCTGTCTTCCTGTGTTTTTTGCTATGTATTATGTAGGTCTGCTATGTCTCCTGCTCTTAGTGGAGTGGCCTTATGTAGTAGGTGTAGTGTGGGGCTAAGTGATGCAGTCATTTTGGTCACCTAAGCTGGGTATTCCAGGTGTGTCCCTTGAGTGTGCCCTCCTGTTATAGTTTAGCCTTGGTTGCTGTATGTACATCAGTAGGAGAGATTGATTCTCAGGCTGATTGGTTGTGAGGATTGGCCATGATTACAGTGGAGGAGCTGCTGTACAGGGGCTGATCCTACACAGAATTCTTTTTAGCAGGACTGTGGTGCCTGCCCTGTCTGCCCTTTGGGTATGTCATCTGTATAAGGTGGCCTGGCAGTGCTTCTGCACAGTTGGAAGACAGCCACAGTGTGTGCCAGCCCTGGGGCTTCCTGGAAGAGTCCCTCTGGAAGGGGTCCTGCCATAGACCAAGTTTAGCTACTGCCTTTGCCTTGCCCAGGACCACCTGACATGAGCCACAAAGCAATCTACAGATGTCTTTCAACTGCACTGGACTTGCAGGTGCATGGGGGAGACTAAGCTGTGAACTGAGGCAGGCTGCAGCTAATGCCAGACTTGTGGCTGCTTAACAAGAGATATGGGGCACGCCAAGTCCAGATGCTGCCTATTTGGGGTTTGTGAACCTTTGAGAGATTTTTAGGAAAGTTTGCAGCTTGAGCCAAGACAGACCATTTTTATGGAAAAGACACTAGAAGAGGCTTGGGTGGGTCCACAAATTGGATGGGGCAGGGTCTGAGGGAATCTCTGAACTGTGTTAACCAGGTCAATGGAGACTCAGATATGGCAGCTGCCTAAGTTTGCATGCAGGGAGGGGGAGGGCTCAACAAAGAAATAGTGGATTCTGCCAGCACTTCTGTCTATGGGAAAGCCACCCCCCCTCCCAGCCTTTGCCCTGAAGCCAGACATTCCAGCACCTCCTCAAATGAGCTCAGAGTCAATGAGTCTGTAAGTCCATATATGGCCCTTTAAAGGGAACACCTGTGAATTTAGGCACTATCTATTCACTCAGCCAAAAATCTCTGCCAGTTTTCACAGTCAGAAGTTGTGGGGACTTCTTTTCCCGGCACTGGAACCCTGGACTGGGGAGCCTGATGTGGGGCTGGGACCTCTTGTTCCTCAAGAGAGACCCCTGCAACCAAGATATCTCTTCCATTTCTTAACTGCCACACGTTGGTGTGAGGACTGCCCGTTCAGTGTCTCTGCCCCTCCTACTAGTTTCGAGGTGGCTTCTTCTGTATGTCCTTAGTTGTAGGATTTCTGTTCAGCTAGACTTTAGGTGATTTTCAGTGATGGTTGTTCTGTAATTTAATTATAATTTTGATGTGGTCCTGAGAGCATGCATGCACACTGTTTACTTACTCCATCGTGGACCATTAGAGCATACACATTCTTAAGGTTTACTCAGATATTAAACATGGAGGTGGTATCTACATTAAAAATATTTTGTTTCTACATAGTTAGCCATAAATTTAAAATTGAAGAAAAGTCATGATTTGTCCTTTGTTATCAACAATACCTCTTATTTGTTTTGTAATGAAAAAAGTGTCTAATTTTTTGTAATATAAATGGCTAAGATTTAGGGGGTATGGTATCTACATTAAAAATATTTTGTTTCTACATAGTTAGCCATAAATTTAAAATTGAAGAAAAGTCATGATTTGTCCTTTGTTATCAACAATACCTCTTATTTGTTTTGTAATGAAAAAAGTGTCTAATTTTTTGTGATATAAATGGCTAAGATTTAGGGGGTATGGAATAGCTAAAAACAAAAACTAAATTAAACAACAACAAAAAACAAAACCCAAAGCTTTTCATTTCCTCTCTTTTTCTTTCCTTTTCTTTGTCTCTTTTCTTTTCCTTTCTTTCATCTCTCTCCCTCACTCAACCCTTCCCTACCTCTTTTTCTTCCTTCCTTCCTTCCTTCTTTCCTTCCTTCTTTTCTTCTTTTCTTCCTTCCTTCCTTCCTTCCTTCCTTCCTTCCTTCCTTCCTTCCTTCCTTCTTTCCTTCCTCCCTTCCTTCCTAAACTGGTCTGAATAAAGATTTAAACTTTGATTTAAGCCTCCTTGTTTCCAGCTCTTTTGAGCACAACTACACTGAGGATTGAATGATAGTAACACTTTTCATTTTTGCTGGCATAAAACTACTGAACTAAGGACCTCCCTCTAGGTATGGGGTCAAGCCCTAAAAACAATTCATATAGATTATTTTATCTGTGCTGTATAGTTAGGTATACTGAAACCCACTAAAGTGATTCTTCCCTTCCATAAAATGAGTTTATAATAGAGTTATGAATTCATCCTAAAGTTCTCAATTTAGACTTCCCTTTGGCTTCCAAACACTTTTTTAAAGATTAGGGCAGAATATTGTTGCCATTACTAAGCTCAGATTTCATTTCAGTCACCTCCAGGTGCTTGTTTATTTCCTATTTATTATTATTTGCTTTTGATTCAGGCTTATTTTTTAGTATCCAGCAATCTGCACGTATTATACCAGTCAAGTCTATCGCATCTCTCTGCACACATCTTTTCTTCCCACCTCCGTGCTTTGAGTCACGCAGTTTCTCCAACCTGGGACAATCTTTTTTGCCAGTTTAAATTCTTCCCATTACTCGACTGTATTCAATCTCTACATTTTCTCTAGGAAACTTTCTTCAATTACTCTAACCTTCCCTGAACTCCTGCTGCATTTATACATAGATCACAGTGCTGCTTTCTAATTACATATAGAATGTCAGAGCTAGAAGGGACCATAGAAATCATCCAGCCCAATACCTCTGTTCACAGAGAGGGAAAGAGAGCACAAGATACAATCTGGGGAAAGAGGAAAGACATGATCTCAGAGAGTGGCTAGGGACAGGATTTGGATGTGACACTGATGTTATGTGTGATGATAATGGTCTGGTGCCAAGAGAGACTGAGATAGTAGTCAACGTTGAGGAGAGTAATCGAGGTTATGTTAATACTGGGAGGAGAAATGGATTGGTAATTAACCGGAGATGCACCTGAGGTCTGTGTGCTGATCTGTATGTGCTGCCAGCCACAGTAACTGTCCAGAACACTGGTGCCTCACAGGCAACATGAGAATTATGCTGAGGCTGAGGCCAGTGAGATACAATTTCCCTGGACATGTTTACTCTTTGTAACAATTATATTTTAGAAGCAGATTTTTAAAGTTGATCATTCAAATTTGTCCACCAATGTTTATTGATGGATGATTGAAATGTAACCAAATTAAAAAAGTTGTAGAAGTAGAATTTCAAGTAGAGAAAAAACCAGAAAATCCACAGAAGATACCATCATTTGGTAGAAAGGAATTCAGTGAGGCTAACTTGTACTTGAAGGGGTTTTCACCAGCATGGAGTTAAGGAGGTAGCCCAGGAAGTTGGAATGTATTTTTAGGTTCCTAGAAATCTGAGTGGGATTTGACAGAAGAGTGACAGAGACAAAAATCCATTTTACTTTGTGGACTATGAAATAAAGGAGGGCAGAGTTGATCCAATATAAATGATGCATTATTAGATTCTCTGGACCCAAAGCACTTTCCTTTTGGTGGTTTCTACGACATCACGTTACTGGGTTTCCTCTGACTTTGCTGGTGCCAGTTTCTTTCTTCTCTTTTCTAGGTTCTCTGCCTATACTAATTCTCTGTTTAGGACTCTTTCTACTTCTCTAGCTCTACTCTTTCTAAGTGACACTATTCATTCCTATAATGAAAAATTATGAAAATGAAATTTAAAAGATTATATTCTGAAGTCTCACTGTTTTATATCTTTACACAGAGATTCACCTCAATACAAGTTGTATATACAACTGTCCCATTTACATATTCAATTGCAAATCTGTATAGACTTAGTAAGCTTTGATGTCCCTTCTCAAAACGTTATCATTTTAATAACAATACTGCCATCCATCTTATTCAGTAAATCAGCAATCCTGTCTTCGTATATCTAAAATGTAACTTCAATTGCTCCATGTCTCTCTGTCTTTTGTGATACCCACCAAATCCAAGTCCCTGTCATGTTTCTCATGTAGGGCTTTAGGAGTTTCTTACCTGATCTCACTGCTTCTACTAGAGCCCTCTGCAATACACTATCCACGATACTGTCAGAGTACTCTTACATAATACTAACTATAATTTCACAACCCTATTTAAAATCCTTCAATAGCTTCCCATTGCCCTAAAGATAAAATCCAGGCTCACTACTCTAGCTAAAGAGGCCTATATGATCTGGCCTATTGTATTTTTTCCCTATTCTCAGGAAGCTCCTTTCACATAGGCCTTCTTTCTAATACTTACACAACTCAGCTCTTTATTATCTCAGGACTTTAGAACATGATGTTGCCTCTACTTAGTGAGCTCGTTCTCTGGTGTTTCTAATGGCTGCCTTCTCATAGACTTCAGATCTCAGTTAAAATATCATCTTTTGGAGAGGGCATTCCTGAGTGTCCTTTCTTAATGTTGGCATCCCCCACCATATACATATACATATACATATACATATACATATACATATACATATACATATACACATGTACATGTACATATACATGTTACCGAACTCAAGTTTGGCTTTTTGCCTCTCATGAGCAAATGATAGAGAGACAAGAGTTGGTGGAAATAAAAGTAGGTTTATTCAAAATTCCGGCATTCTGGGAAGATGGCGGATTGCCATCACAAAGGCCACCTTCTCTGTTCTTAGAATGGTCAAAGGGTTTTATAGGTACACAAGAAAAGGTAGAACAAAGGGAAGAGGGAGTTAGTCATGTGACTCCTTAGTGCTGATGTGCAGGGGAATGGTCTCCTGTGGTTCAGTTTGTTCCCGATGGTTATCTCAAACCTGGTAGTAGGGGTGATTCATATGTCATCTGACAGAAAATTAATTCCAGAATTGCAGTCTGGTTGCCCATTTCCAGATGTCTGAGGGCAGAATCAGTTTCTTTCCACTCAGTGTTCTGACAATTAATCAGATTAACAAGATATGCATGTAGCCGCAAAACAACAACAACAAAAACAAACAAGCAAACAAACAAACAAAAAATGACCAAAGTTATTGAACCAGGTAGGAGGGAAAGAAAAAAAAAAGTATATAAAAAAGAAAAGTAAACAACATTTTTAAATCTTGAAAAGTACCCTGTCTTCCTTACATACACACAAAGACTTTTTCTATCATCATTCTGCTTTACCCCTACAGGGCACTTATGCAAATCTGCAATTATCTTAATTATTACTTTTATATTATCTGTTTTTCCTAAGTATGATATAAGCTCTATTAGGGGAAAGGCTCATCCATTGTATTCACAGGGATACAAAACAGACCCTGACACAAAGAATCTGCCCAGTAAATACTGAATTAATTAGGAGGCCATCAACCTCCATTTTAGAAGGAACTGTGCTAACAAAACTTCTACAGACACAATAGCAACCTTTAGCTAGAAGCACAAAGCTAAACAGAAAACAACAAAAGTGGCTTTGTGCTTGTTTTAGTTACTTTAATATAAATTATTTTGGTTTAAAATGTCAGGCAAAACATTTACTAACTAATGCTGAAGGCTGCTGCTAAGAAGAAGAATATTGAAAGAGGAGGTACTATTGCATGTATGTTAAGATTTAAAAGAAGAGGTTCAAGATATGTCTTGTGGAAACCACTTGCCAAATGTCAACCCACAAAGTTCTTTAAAGAGGGAGAGTCTCACAGTTAACCTTATGGGATCCAAGTACATGTAATTTTTAAATTTACTCTTAGGACTCAAATGAAGCACTTATAGTTCAAAATTTCTTGTGTTTGTCTCCTATTAAATATGACCCATGCCCAAACAATTTGGGGATTCTTCTAGGCACACGCACCTGTGCTTAACTGGAAGCTAAGGGGACATGCCCTCCGGTGGAAACCACACTATGCCCTAGGGATTAGCAACCTCCCTGAGGATGGGCTGTCCAGAGACCCATGTTCATCAGCAGGCAAGATCCTCTGACACTCAGTGTGAGGAACTTTCTCTCCTTCCATTGGTTTAGTCTTGGTATGAGAAGGATCTGGGTGTAGATTGGCTTTACTACAGGCTTACTTAAAAGATGGTGGCAATAAATACGTGTCTCATTTCAAATATTGTATGTATAAACTGCAGACTGTCCCTGTATTAGGCACAATTTTGAGGTCCAGGCTATTTCTGTGTCCTTGCTCATATAGCAGACCCCCTTTTGTGGCTGCCTAAGACCCCACATTGAACATTTGTTGAGCTGCATTGAAATTGGGTACTTTTTGGTAGGTAGACTATAAATCTGATATGATATGAGAAAAAGTTTCTTACAGTAGAAAAGTTTTTGCTTTTTCCTTCTTAAAAAAAAAATTTATTATAGATAACACCAATTTCATATAAAAATGGAACAAATATAGTAAAGCTTATGTATTCATCTCCCAGATCAAATGATTATCAACTTATGACATTTTGTTGCATTTATACCTTGACAAATTTCTCCCCTCTTTACAAATAATTTTGAAGCAAATCCCAAATACTATTTTATTTCATAAGTAAACATTTCGTCAGTATATCTTAAAGACAAAATATTTAAAATAACCCCATAATACTATTGACCCACCTCAATAAATTAACATTAACTTTTTAATATCAGAAAATATTAATTAACATGGTTTTAAACATGAAGCAGAGATTTTATCTAAAATAGAGCTCACCGATATTTAAACAAAGCTTTTGTTCTTCTATGACTTCCTAAGATTTGTGCCTTTGTTTCAACAGAGGCATAATAAGGATCGTATTTAGTATAAAAAGTCAGCCTTTTATTACGTAGTTGTGACTCCTCATTTAATGGAAGTAAGGTTTGTGTATTTTCCAACAGTGTGGAAACATTTTAAACCTAGCTAGTTCCTGGAAAATAGTTGTTGCCAATAGCTATTGAATTGCATTAGATAAAGTTATAGAGTGTCACAAAAGGGCATAGGACTATGGAATCTGTGGAAAGAAGACACATACGAATTCCTATGTTGCTGATACGTCAGTAAACTGGGAGAATGTCTTGGAAAAAAAAAAAAGCCAAGAGTTTTGAATTATGGACAGAGGATAAAGTGACAAAGATAAGGTCTCAAACTATCAAGAGGAAAAAGCACACCCATAGAAACCTCATTTTTTTAAATCATCACCATGAATTTAATAAACTGCTTGCCACACAGTGATTATTTCATAATGTTATTAATAGATTTATAAGAGTGTTTAAAAGGGCATAAAATATATGGGAAATCACAAGACACTGACATTAAAGGCGGGAGTCAATAATGTCTTGAGATCTGTTTTAAAAGGAGTAAGAAGAATCTAAATAAACTTTTTTGACTATTGTTTTGGTGTACATTTCTATGTATTTAACTTATGAATAGGTTAATGTAACCAACACCACGCTCAGGATACCTGAAAACATCACCCCAGAAAAACTTCCTAGAGGTATCCTCAGCACTCACACCCTTCCCTGTACCTTGCCCCAGGAACTGATGTGTATTCCATAACTATTGTATTGTTGAGATTGTTATATAAATGGAATCATACAGTATGTACATTTCTGAGACTGCTTTCTGACACTCAGATTAATGCATTTGAGATTCACATTGTTACATGCATCAATAGCTTGTTCCTTTTCATTGCTGATTTTTGTGTAAACATTTTTTTTTTACTTTACCTAGGGTAAATATCCAGAAGTGGGTTTGTTCAGTCCTATGATAAATGATGTTTATCTTTATAAGAATCCGACAAATTGTTTTCCAGAGTTTCTGCACCACATAGCATTCCCTCCAGTAATGCATGACAATTTCAATTGCTCATCAGAAGTTAATAAATCTTATTTTAGATATTCTAATAGGTGTGTAATTGTATCTTATCATAGTTTTAATTTATACTTACTTATTGACTCTTGATGTTGGGCATCTTTTTTTCATGTATGTGCTTATTTATGGTCTATATAGTCTCTTGAGTCAAGTGTGTATTAAAATAGTTTGTCCATTTGGAGAAAATTGGGTTGTTTCTTAAGAGTTCTTTACATGTCCTGTGTACAGATCTTTTGTCAGATGTGTAACCTGAAAATGTTTCCTACCAGTTGCTATCATGCTTTCTCATTTTCTTAACAATATTTTTTTCACAAAGCTAAATGCTTGTGTTTTGATAATGTCCAATTAACTTTTTTCTTTTATGGATCATATTTTTCATGTTATATCTAATTTTTCTTTGCCTAAAACCAGGTGCTAAGTATTTTCTCAAGTGTTTTATTTTAAAAGATTTATGGTTTGACATTTTACATTTAAATCTAGGATTCATTTTGAATAAAGTGGTGTGTGAAATGTGAGGTTAGGTCAAGATACTTGTTTTGTTATTTGGTTGTCAAATTGTTTCTACAGCTTTTGTTGAAAAGACTACCTTTCTCCATTGAATTCCTTTGACTTTGTCAAAAATAAATTGGCATATTCATGTGCAATACTTCTGGATTCTAATCTGTGCCATTAATTGATTTGCCTATCTTCTCAGCAATTGCATACTTTTGATTATTGTAATTTTTTGGTAAGTCTTAAAATCAGGTAATGTAATTCCTCCAACTTATTTTATTGTTGTTATTTTCAAAACTGTTTGATCTCTTCTAGTTCCCTTGATTTTTCAAGTAAATTTTAGCATGAGCTTGTCAATACTACAAAAATCTTGCTGTGATTTTGATTGAGACTGCATTAAGTATATAGATAATTTGAGGAGAATTGACATGTTTACTTATTAGCTCTCATAATTTATGAGCAGGGTTTTTTTGATTTATTGAGGTATTCTTTAATTTCTTTCATCAGCATTTTGTAGTCTTCAGCAGACAGATACTACATGTGTTTTATTAGATTTATAACTACATGTTATTTGAAAGGGGAGCTATTGTAAATAGTATTTTGTTTCAAATTTAATTTTCCAATTGTTCATTTCTAGTATATAGGCTTTTGAGAGTTGATCTTGTATCCTATGACCTTAAAATATTCATTTAATTAGTTCTAGATTACTTTTTGTAGATAGTTTTTTTTTGTGTGTGTGTGTGTGTGTTTTTTAATTTCCTGGTCTCTCTTTTTTATTGATCTCTGGATATATCAGGGTTCTGGGACACTGTAGATTCTTTTGGATTGTTTATGTCCACAATAATGTCTGTGAGTAGGGACAATTTCATCTCTTCCTTTTCATTCTGCATATTCTTTACTTTTTTAAATTGTCAGTCATATTGGCTAAGACTTCCACTATAATGTTGAATAGTAGGGGTGAGAGTGGACATCCTTGTCTTATTCTCAATCTTAGGAGGAAAGAATTCAGTCTTTCACAATTAAATATGTTGTTAACTGTAGACTTTTTAGAGACACCCTTTATCATGTTGAGAAAATTACCTTTTATTCCTGGTTTTCTCAGAGTTTTAATTATGAGTGGATATCAATTTTGTCAAATACCTTTTCTGTATCAATTGATGTAATCATGTAATTTTTCTTCTTTAAATTGACAATATTGTAGATTGCATTGATTGATTATCATATACTCAACCAGCCTTGCATTACTCAGATAAATCTCTATTGGTTAATGTATATTATTATTTTTCTATATTATTAGATTTGACTTTCAAATACTTTCTTGAAGATTTTTGTGTCTATGTTCATGTATAATGGTCTATAGTCTTATGGGGGTGAAAAGAACATAATACGTTTTGCTGAAAGCATGGAATCTTGGGCTAAGAGTAAGTTTCAGGAAGTTAATTTTCAATTGTATAGATAGAGTGACAGCACCAAAAGAATTTACCTAACTCTGGAGGTATGTATTTACTACGTTTTAAAGAAATATAAGTCCTGGGACATTGGGGAAGTTTCTGTGTTTTAAAATCTGAAGATACCAAGACACCAGGGCTTTCCTCGCTTTTGGAGAGACGTATGTGCATGTGATATATGTCTATAGTTTATTTCTTTTTATTGCATATATATATATATATATATATATATATATATATATATATATATATATATATATGGTACAATTTGTTTATCTTTTTGCCAGTTGATAGACATATGAGTTGTTTCCTATATGGGTATGAATAAATCTTTTTTTTAAATAATTAATCACTACTAAATCTACTTTTTGTTGTAATGTGACTCATCTCGTTTTATCGTTAGGCATGGTCATTCAGTAGCATTTCCTAAGAGGACTCATTGATTTTTTATTCTAGAGTAGCTTTCCCCACCTGATGACCTTGATTAAGTTGTAACCATTTCCAGCTCAAGTTCTATGACACATTCTCTTTTCTGATATTCTCATTTTCTAGTCTTGAAACTACAAAGATCTTCTGCCCTCTCTCATTTATTTAAAATGCATGCCCTTTTGAAGACCCGTGGGTACATTGGATACTTTCAGGTAACTTTGCTTAGATACCTTATGTAATCATACTTGAACTGTAAGGTGCCATGTTGAATGCTTCTAGGGCTACACTCCAAGATGCATGCCATAGGTCTCGGATTTCTCAAGCTCCCTTGGGTTACATTGCTTCTTCTCTCCCCACATATTTAAGTAGGTGTAGAGTAGGGTGGTAGGGTTTATGCTTTCCAAGATCTTAATTAATGTTTATACTCAATTGTTTTTTACATACTGCCCTCTAATCTATATCAGAAAAAAAGCTATGCAGACCCATATATCTAGAATATACTTAAGTTACAAGAAAGAAACAAAGTCTTTCTATTTGGTTCTTTTTTAAAATTTCAATCTCTTTCGTAAAATGCTTGTGTTGTTCTTTGATTGCGTTTCTGAGTTCATTAAATTGCCTTTCTGTGTTTTCTTGCATCTCTTTGAGGTTTTTCAGAACTGCAATCTTGAATTCTCTATCATTTAAGTCACATATTTCCATATCTTTAAGTTCCTTTTCTGGAGACTTTTCACTTTCTTTCTGAGCTGTCTTGTTGCCTTGGTTATTCATGGCAATTAATGATTTATTATTTCTCTTCCTAGACATCTACAGGAGTGGCTTCTGCAACAGGTTGATAGGAAGAGGTCTCTCTGACACAGTAGTGTTATATTTTCTCTGCACTTTTCCGGCTTCTCACACAATGGGGGGATTCCCTGGGAGACGGGCCTCTCCTCTGTTAACAGTTCACCTGGGTCTTAGGGCGCCACGTCCCTGTGGGGGTGCGGAGAGCTTTTGAAGTTTCAAAGCTCTTTCTGCACCCGATTCAGAGCCCGTATGTTTCAGCAGTTCTGTTTACTCCTGCAGGGATCCACCCAGATAGGTGGGGCCAGGGGTGGGGTGAGTTGTGAGAGGTGGCCCAGAGCAATGGCGGCGACCACCATCACAGCCGGTCCTGCTTCCACAGCTCCCTCCCCTTTGCCCGAACTAGTTGGGCTGCAAATCTGTTTCTGTGGTCCACAGTTCTCAGAACAGCAAAGATCCTGTCCTTGTGATCTGACACTGCTACTTTATCCCTTCTAGCACCAGGCAGGTGGGGGCGGGGTGAGCTCTGGGAGGGTAGGGAGGGGCGGCTAGTCTCAGTGCCTAAGGCTTCCATTCTTCGCTCAGCAGTGAGGGCTTAAACCACAGTTTTCAGCCTTCTTCCCTCAGTCTTTTCTCTGAGGTCTGCCGTGAACGTTGGGTTCAGCCGTGCTATATGCTGCCCCCTCAGCCCTGTGGGCCGTAAGCAGAGCCCTAGCAGTCCAAGTCCTTCCCTCTCCCGCAGCTGCGGAAGTTCCAGGAGCAGCGGGCTCGAGCACTGAGCTAGGTCTGTGTCCTGCGCCCGCTCGGCTCCGTCCCCGCACTTCTCCCTTCCCTCTTTCCCGCTCGCGCGATTCACCCACCTGGAGGTGAATTCAGTAGTGGGCCTCTTCGTCTTGCCTGTCTGCTGTGCAGGGAGTCCTTTGTGGAGTTATTGTTGTCTGATTAGTTGTAAATTCCAGGGGAGCTTTACAGAGGCTCACCTCACGCCGCCATTTTGACCCAGAATATCAACAAAGTCTTTCTGTCTTGGATTTGGACTTGAGATTTTAGAATTTGAAAGCTAAGTATTTGCTTAGTCACTGCCCACCATGAGGCAAAGTCACATTTATATCTCTTTATGTCATATGGAGGCAGCTCCTAGAATTAAATATACGAAAATCTGTAATATTCCACATATCATCCTACCACAGTGATAAATAAACAACTGGTGATAATATGGTTAAGATGTAATGAGTACCTATTCAAAATGATTTTGTATGTATAAATTCATTTAATCCATATTGTAACTCATGAAGCAGGTAATGCTTTCATGGCTATTTTATAGATAAGGGCACTGAGTTTAGTCTTGAAGCCTGGATTCAAACATTGACATCTGAATCCACAGCCGAGCTTTTAGCCATTATCCATTAAGCTATACTATCTCTATTTGTATAGATGGAGAAATACCTGCATACAGGTATCTCCTTGTTGGTTTGAAACCACAATATCAACATTCAGACATCTCAGTGAAGATGTGTTTTATAGGTAATGATTAGCTTTTCTTCTTTCTCATCAACCTCAGAAAGGATATTTTTTTAAAAGAAATGAGAATGATTCTTCTAATTAATAATGCATGATGAATATCAGTAAGAATTTTTTTTATCAGAGAAGATAAGGAAAGAAATATAGTTTTGGGACCAATAAAGTAAGTGTCAGACTTGAATCAGGTCAGAGTTTCTGTGTCCAGGATTCATTGTTTACAGAGAAAACATCAAGCCATCTTGTAAATAGAGTATGTGTGTTTTTGCTTGGGAAAACACAGAAAGAGTATGACAACTTAGGAGAGAGAAAGAACAAGAGCGAGAGAAAAAGAAGCAGCCGAGTCTGAATAAATTATTAGAGAGGACATAAATGTTTGACTAAAAACTTTCTATTTTTTTTTGTTTTGTTTGTTTACTTTCTTCACTGTGATTGTTTTTGTCTTGTCCTAAAAATGCCCACTTATCTACTTATTTACAAGTTATTATTTGTACATGTTGAGATTTCCATACCAGAGGAACAATTGAGAATGTATGAGTGTATTTACATTCAAGGCCTGTTTCAAGGCATGAAGGAAAAAGGGTAATGGGAAATGTAAAATGGTCATCAGATGTAAAAAGGCCTATACCAGTGGGTTAATAGGAAAGAGTATAAGGGTTTGTAAAAGGCATGGAAAAACAGTTCTTAAACTTACAGAGACTGAATCTCACTGAGAGTGTCGATATATTTGTGCCAGGTAACCAGTGAACTGTAACGCCAGCTGCGCATCAACCCTATTGTCAATGATGTCAAACCATCATTTACATCTAGTTTGGGTGATATTTTAAAGAAATGTTTTCATAAAAGCAAAAATACAACAAATTCCATCTACTTTTAATTAAAAATAGATCTCTAATTACCTTATTTTGTAGGTCTTTCTTTACCCCATTCTTTTTTTATGTAAGTCAGTAGATACTATCTTCTAAGCTGGAGGTGGGAAGGTACCATAGGGGCATGTGGCCCAGGCTTAAGTTAGTCAGAATATTGTTTTATCTCTGGTTTCACATCAGACAGTTGCCCCGGTCAGAAGCAAAGGTTTTGGTGATTATTACTAAATCTATCTGAAATAACTCTAGAATCAAAGAGGAAATTTATTATATTACTAACAGATAATTTGTAAACAATAATAGTGAAATTTCATATATCAATATTTATGGGCTATGTGAGAGAAATAGGGAGATGTTGGTCAAAGGGTACAGAGTTGAAGTTACGTAGGATTAAAAAGTCTAGAGATATAATAGTGTGTAGCATGATGATTATAGTTAATAATATTGTCCTGGAAATTTTCTAAGACAGTAGATTATAGGTGCTTTCAATCACTCACATGCAAAAATGGTAACTATATGAGGAGATGATTATGCTAATTAGTTTGACTAGTAATGCTTTCACTGTGTACATATGTATCAAATCATCATGTCGTACACCTTAAATAAATACAATTTTGTTTTTTCAAATGAAAGGAAAAGCTGCGTTCTGAATTAAGAGCACTGCTGTTTTTTCTAAACTATGGTATTGAGTTAGAAATGACTGGGGAGGGGCAGGTTAGCTAAGGTAGTCACTCAAGATTTCTCTGAAGAAGTGATATTTGACTTAAGGTTCAGTGGAGACACGGCAGTCCTGTGAAGGTTTGAGAGATGATGTCCCCAGCAGAAAGGGCCTCAAGTACAGAGGCCATTGTATGAAATAAACGTTCGGTGCTGAATGGCCAGCAATAATTTCAGGGTGGCTGGAATATAGAGACTGAGGGAGTGAGACAGATGAAATTCCCAGTGGGAGCTCCCTAGACAGTGGAAGCTGGCCTGGCACTTGTCACTTGGCTATGGTGTCCTGTTGAACATAATTTCACAGAGCTCCAACCTCAAACAAGGTTTCTCTGTAATCATAAATGGATAAAAACAGAAACAAGACCACTCCATAATTATGTCTGATCACAGATAAAAACAAGAACGCTGTCCAATTCACAAAAATAACCCACAGCCGTCTTTCCTGGCTAGGAGGAGTGGCTACTGCTTCTCACCAAGCACAACTTTAATTGTGCTTTGTACCTCTTGCCTCCTTCATAAGATTCATTCAGATACCCAATGATAGAATCATCCTACCTTGCTGAAAGCATCTGGTCTAGGACAAAGCCATGCTTTCTTAAACAGTCTTCAAAATTCTGCTATAAGACAATTGTAATACATTGTTTCTAACACTTTCTTACTGAGACACCCCATGGTTCCCTATGGTACGTTTTCTTCCTTATTTCAAAGAGTCTATAAAATCAACTTTATTCAAATGCAGTCGGGCTTCGCCTAGATAGCATTAGCTGAAATAAGAGAGACTTGTGAGAAACGAAAGATGGCTTCAGTCCTATTAAATTTTTGATGTGTATATTTTGTAATGTTAACACATGGTAAAAAAAAAAATTGACAATAGATAGATTGACATGGATAAATAGGTCGATAATCTTGAAGAACATTACTGCTTCTCTTTCCTATAGGGCAACATTCTTTACATTTATCTTGCATCATTACCCGTTGAGCTTAAAAAACAACACCAAAAAATCTTGGGTGTCTGCCACTACCAAACTCAGAGATTCTGATGCAATTGTCTGGGGAGAGTCCTGGACATTCACATTTTCAATAGCTGCCCAGGTGTTTTTAATGTGCAGTCAAAGTTGAGATTCACTGCTCTAGAGGCAGATGATGGAATATTGAAAGAATCACTGGCCCCTTGAAAATTGTAATTTTAAAGCTTCTACAGATTTTTGTGTAACTAAAGGAGTAGAGTATGAAAAGGAATAAAGTACAGTAGTGAGCCATTTTTCTGTGTCTGGGAGCAGGAGAGAAGAAAGTAGAATGTTGTGTGAAATAAGTAGTATAGTACTTCCTACACGGGGGAGTGGGATGGCCTTGCAAACTACTGCATAATTTAAAAAAAAATATATGGGTTTTGTGGGCTGATCGCATTTTCTTCTGAGAATTATTGTCTGTCGTTAGGAAGTATGTGACTGGTCCAATAGATAATGGTTGGACTCCTAGTGGAAAAAAGAATGATATTGCCTATTTATATCTGCAAAAAGAACTCAAGTTTTCTTATCAGGCCTCACTTATGAGTTTTGTTTCATATATTTCTATGAGTTCCCCCTCACCCTTTATGAAACACTGGTACATCTCTCTAACTTTGTGTGGGGTTGTTGTGGAGGTAAATGACTCAACTCTGTATCACAACAACTGCTACCTTCATGCTGCATATTTGAAGTTGTCAATACATTTGGTCCAAATGCCTTTCACTCCCAACAATAGTAAATAAATGTGTTCATTTAATTTCTTCACATCCATAGTAATTTTGAATGTGATTCTTTTAGACTCTGGCAATGAGAAGGATTGTTGTGAGTGGGGTTGTCATATCTTTATTTTATTTGCACTCACTAGCTTATGAGTAAAGCTGATAGTTCATTGGCAATTGTATGTTTTGTGAAGTTTCTTTTTCACGCTTTGCTCTTTTTTTTGAATAAGGAATGTTTTTGTTTTTTGTTTTTTAAATCAAGAAATGCATGCATGTTAAGTCTGCTAACACTATGTTCTTTACAGGTATTCAAAATACACTTTGTCATTGCTTTTCTAATTCACATTTTTGTGGGATTTTTTTGGCCATTGTTTTTATATAATGACATCAAATAATAGCAGGGGTGCCAAAAAATGTATACACATGACTTGTATTCATCTTTTGTTATCGGTATATATATAATTAACCCATATATATATGTATATATATATATACACACATATATGTGTGTGTGTATATATATATGTATATATATGTGTGTGTACATATATATATATATATATATATATATATATATATATATATATATATATATGTTTTTTAAATTAAAGTTTATTGGGATGTCAATGGTTAGTAAAGTTACATAGGTTTCAAGTGTATGATTCTGTAATACATCATCTATATATCACATTGTGTGTTCACCACCCAGAGTCAGTTCTCCTTCCATCACCATATATTTGATTTCCTTTACCGTCATCTACCACCCCCCGCCCCCTTACACTCTGGTAACCATTAAACTATTGTCTGTGTCTATGAGTTTTTGTTTGTCTCATTCCTTTGTTGCTTTCAGTTTTATACCTCACATATCAATGGTATATATTGAGTATTACAATTTTAATATAGTTTTTTCCTTTCTTAAAATATGTATACTTTTTTTTTTTTTGCTTTGGCACCCTCTGCATTTTTTAAAATTGTTTTGGGCTTTGAGTCAGCCTTCTACTAGACTAAAATTATACCAATATTTACATATTTTACTTTTGTGTTCTATGTTACCTTTGAACTCAGAAAATTTTGTGCCATTTAGAATTAAATTTAATAAACCAAAGAATCAGGTATTCTGTGAAAAATATTTACCACATGTATGAAAAGGGAATAGGTTGGCGATATGTAAAATATATATTTCATTTAAAAATATATGTATCTCAATAGAGAAAAGTGAGCCTAGGATATAAATAAGCAATTAGAAATAGAACAAATTAATTCACTCATTTAATCCATTTATTCAATAAATATTTAGTAACCATTCACTATATGCTTGCATTATGTTAGATCTTGAAATAGATAATAGTATATAATTGGGTTCCCTGACCTCATGGAGTTTACTAAAAGGCATTAACTACGTGGGTCGATGTTTTTAGCGATGCTTATATTTCCTTGTCAACTTATAAATTGTGTCATTATATGCCCTTTTTTCTCAAATTAAATTTATTTTTTTTAAAAAAGGAACACACCATAATGTACAAAACTGGCTACTTAGGGGCAGGCTATTTTGGTATAATCTTTCTGATCTGCAATTTGGTAATATTATTCAAAATGATATAAAGTCATTTGATTTTGGAAATGTCTCCTAGGAAATAATAAACATAAAATGAATTATATAATAACTGTACAATATATCCATTAAAATAACTTTTAGAAATATATAATAATATATTTACTCACATAGAGAGAAAAAGAAATTTGCAAAAGAGGTATGTAATTGACAATGTGTGCACACATTGTCACATACTCTCTCTCTCTCTCTCTCGCTCTCTTTTTCTCTCTCACACACACTCACACAGTCAGACATCCAAAGCCAAAATATAGTTGTAGAGGGATCACTGTATTAGTATTCTGACAAAGCTCAATCTGTGATTGCCTATTGCTAGTGGGATCATGAATGTTTTTCCATTGGCTATGTAGGCTATTTTTTTCCTTAATAAGCATTATGGAATAAATGGGGAGCATTGAAAAACCCATTTTCTTCATTTTTGTCTTAATTTATTATTCGTGTTTTGAAGAGATAATCATAGCTACTCAAGGCCACTGCTCATTAGCAATCTAGAACTATCTAGGCAGTGAATTTGTTCTATACAAAAACCTTGATTCCCCAATACTCCATTTTTATGAAATAGTGATAATGGCAATGCTGAAATTAGTGAGTCATTCAATATTGTATATTTGAATTACTAAACTCTTGTATTAGTTACTCACAATGATACTAAAAAGAGTAAGTTTTCCAATGTGAAAAAAAATATATTGGATTCTCGTGGCATAGTATGCAGAAATCTCTCAAATTACTTAATGGTTTGTTTAAACTTGAATTCCATAATGATAAATGTAACTCCATGTAGGACAACATTTTTGGAGCCTGGATATTATCAGAATTAGAGGGTAGTGTATGTCCAGTAATAGACAAAGGTAAGCGTAAACTGTTTTATTATTTTAAAAACCAGATAGATTAATTTGATTCTGTCATAACATTAGCCCCTGAGCTTGTGAACTATGAGATAATATAAAATTATAGTTGCTATCTAATGTCCAGTAGCTCAATTTGTCTGTGATGAATGAAAAATGAATGATATATGTGCCAGAGCAAAAAGGAATTATCAAATTTGATAAAAGCCAGGCAGAAATCACGTGATGTATTTGTTCTACTCTGCTTTACTTTTTCTATTTTTTATTTCATTTTCAAGGAAACTTTTCATCCCTTCTGCATGGTTTTGACATATTCATGTGACTGAATGCCAAGGGGTTTGGAATATTGTCCAGTGATGATCTTGTCTTTAGGGAAAGTGAGTAGGTTGATGCTGTTTTGGTATATATTAATAGAAGAGCTGAAAATCCATCAATCCACCAATAAGTACTTATAAACTCTACTATATGTATACGTCAATATATGGAAATCTACATTTGCACTTTGTACAAGACAAGGTTTATTGATTAACCCAAAAGTCATACCCAATTATCTTCTTTATCCATCTCCCACTATACAATAGGAAAGGGTGAAATACTGACTTTTTCATCCTCTTTTGTATGACCCAGTTCTGGACAATGACATTTTCTAGGAGTTTCTGGAATATCTATTTTTCTTGGTTATACATACTCTCCATCTGTGCTTGGAAATAGCATGATGTCTGGGTCTGTGGAAGCCACCTTGAAACTTCATGTAAAGGGGCATATGTGAAGAATAAAATCATGAGGCAATGAATACTAGAGAGGAAGGATAGTGAGAATCTAAACACTTGAAAGCACTGAAACATTGATAGCATTGTCTACCCTCAGACATTTTTATGTAAGAACAGTAAACTCTTATCTCTTAAGCCACGATCCATCAGTTTCTATTACGTATATCTAAACACTGTCTGAATTGGTAACCTTCCTTAACATTCATTTATTCAATAAATATTTGAGCATCTTCCAGGAGTAAGGCATTTTGCTTGTCCCTGCGTTTGTGATTGAGTATTAACAGATGTTAGGACTCATTTTCATTTCAGGAGTATTTAAGAGGGTGTGTGTTAACATGAAAATTGTCACTAAGAAAATCAGGACACCAAAAGATTCTGTTATAACACATAACACAGAAAAATATAACACATAAGTTGAAACCTGGGAACTGACGGTATGCAGCTAGGCAGAGAGGGAGGGGGTAAGCATTCCGGGCAGAGGTCAGTGTATGCTCAAGCATGAAAGACCACAATAGGAAGGAGCTTACCTAATTTTCAGAAGTGAAAAAACCCAAAAAAACCCAGGAATGTTGCTAAATAAACACAGATATCATAGTTTATTTAGATCACAGGACAGCATTCATTAAGTAATAAGAAACAATTCCAATGAATGTATTCTTAATATAAATAACATAGAAAGTTAGATGAAAATCTTGGTCCTAAGTGCTATCCTAGATGGATAAGAATCTCTTGAAATAAGAGAAAAAAAGGAAAAATTAAATACATTCATAAAAGCAGCGCTAATAGGAGACAATATGATATGATAATAGGATATTATAATATAGGTGTTATAATCCTATGTACCTAACTCTAATGGATATTAAAATTGTAGTTTACCTTTAGTATCTTAATTTAATAAACTCCCTCTTGAGTCTTCATTCCAGCAAATTGGAGATGTGGAGAAGTGGGTTCAACCTGCCAGTTAATACTGTCTTGAATGTAACGTGAACATAGAAGACTGCACTAATCTTAAATACACAACTCAGAAGATTATAGCAAAATAAATATACTCAGGTAATTGTAGGCCAGGTAAAAAAAAAAAAAATCACCACATCCTAGAAATATCCCTTAAGCAACCTTCTGGTAACTAACGCCACACTTTCATTTCTAGGCTTCTCTATTTTTGAACTTGAAGGAAAGCATACAATATGCAACCATTTTTTGCATCTGAAAGTTTTTATTTCTCATGGTTTTATATAGTCGTAGCGTATTTATTTTCATTGCTATGTAATATTCTAGAGATTGAAAATAAAGCAATTTACAATGAAATGATGTAATAATGTAGTGATAAAGAAGTAAAAAAAAGAAAGTAAAACAATTTATTTGTCCATTCTACTATTGAATGTCATTTCATTTCCACTAATATATTTTAACATTTTCAGTTATCAGCTATTACAAACAATGCTATTATTAATAATACTCTACATATGTATGTTACTGGGTTATTGTGCTTGGATTGTTGGGTTATGATTCCTGAATAGCTTTAACTTAACCTTAAACTACCAAATTATTTCCTGAGGTATTTTTACCAACTTACTTTCCTGCCAGGAAGATTTGAGACTCTGGTTAATCCATATATTTGTCTATATTAGTACTTTTGATCTTTTTCACTTTTGCCATCCTGAGATGTGCTTAGTAGGATCTCAATGTGGTTTTAATTTGCATTTAAGCAAATGAAGTTGAGCAGCTTTTCATTTGACTATTGTCCATTTGAATACATTCTTGTGTGAGGCTCCTGTTAAAATATTTTGCCCATCTTCCTATGGGATTGTCTTCTTATGAATGCGTAGCTTTTTCTTTTGAATATTCTGGATATCAGTGTATATTTGGTTATATATTGTAAATGTTTTTTCCGCCCAATTTTTCTCTAAGAATTTCTTAACTATTCTTGGAATTTTGCTCTCTATTTAAATATTAGATAAGTTTATTGTTTTATATAGTAGCAGAGAGCAATCAACTAAACAGCAACAATAAAGTCTTGTTGGGATTTATACATTGAGTACAAATCAATTTGGAAATAATTGACATTTTTACATTATTAAATTGTCCAAATTATGAACTATATTGTTTTGTTTATTTAGGTAGTTTTAAATTTCTCTCAATAAAGTTTTATAATTGTCTGTGTAGTGATTTTGAACATTTTATTTAGCTATAGGTATGAAATGTTTAATGCTACTCTAAGGTATTAAGATTTAAATTTCTTATTTTAATTATGTGATTATACTACATTGTTACATTTATTGTCTTGGTGAAAAATCAAATACAGAAATCTCAGTCTAAATAGGAGGC
This sequence comes from Rhinolophus hipposideros, assembly GCF_964194185.1. Classification (NCBI taxonomy): domain Eukaryota; kingdom Metazoa; phylum Chordata; class Mammalia; order Chiroptera; family Rhinolophidae; genus Rhinolophus; species Rhinolophus hipposideros. The sequence goes on along the minus strand of NC_138058.1, from coordinate 22,301,683 downwards.
AAGCAAAATGTGGTTTGATTTTGAACGTTTGATGACTCAAACTTGATCTAGATGCTTGGAATATTCTCCTTTTACTAACAGAAAGTTGTTGACTTAAGATGATAGCATCTATGGATTCAATCACACATTTTGGTTTTGTAGAACTATTTGTATTATCATGAGATTAGAAATGTCACTTAGTGGTTTTCAGTTTTAAAATCAAGAAGAGAAGGCAAAAGTCATAGTTGCCCACAAAAACGCAAATATAAACCTTGACAATATTAAAAAAAAACAAACCTATTTAAGAGATAGATTTTGAGAAAGAGAGAGAATAGGAAAAGAGATGGAAGAAAAAATAATATTGCCACTTTCTTTACTGTACATAGTGGGGGGGAATGTCTAAAATGTTGAATTAAGAAGTAGAGGTTTTAGTAATTGGCTATATATAAAGTTATATATATATGTATATATATATATACATATATATATAATTATTGTATTATTATATAGTATATAATTTATAGTATATACAGAGGGTGCCAAAAATGTATACACATTTTAAGAAAGGAAAAAACTGTATTAAAATTGTAATACTCAATATACTCGTATACCAAAAACAAAAGATGAATACAAGCCACGTTTGACTTCTGCAATTACAAGAGGTGCTCAAAGTGATTACCATCAGTATAATTTTAATACAGTTTTTTCCCTTTCTTAAAATGTGTACACTTTTGTTGGCACCCTCGGTATATTACAAATTATATATATGTAAAATTTGAGAAGAGTAGAAGGAACTAGCGTATAAGACAGATTTTCCATCATTTATAGCATGGTTTTAATAGATATCATTTATTTATTAGTCACAAGCTCCACATAAATAAACATATTATAAAAATAAAAGTAAGACTCAAAACACCAAGACAAAAGTAGTCCAAAGTTGTACCTCTCAAGTATGGAAATGGAGTGGACTTGGAATATGGGATATAATTTTATAACTTGGTGTACCTATATGATAGAAAATTGTATTAGCACTTGAATACAGTTCATTCTACTGGTTGAAAAGTAAAATTTTAAAATGGTTATAAATGAGAAAAAGATTAAAGACAGAAGTATGTGTAAAAACTAGGTTCAAAAGATTATTATTTGCAATAATTGCTTTTGACAACAGAAAGCAACACTTATGTGCAAGGTGATATTTTCAGTGAAAGAAGATCTATCTGAAATACATTTATCCTCTTCTCACTAGTTCTGCCTCTCAATTAACTTATAATTTTGTGTTCTAGAAAAAGTAGTGAAGTCGAAAGAGAGAAGCTATGTGTTAGTTCTTTTCATTTCACTTTCTTCTTTTGGCACAGTAAGTAGCCTAGCCAAAAACAGAAAAATTAACTTTCATAAAACATAAAAATCAGAATTTGGCATAATAGTTAAAAGAAAAAGAAAACATTCTTTGTTTAGACTTATAAAGGCGAATTCTGTTTTTATCCAAATCCTCTGTTTTCTGAAATTTTCCATTTATCCAAATATAGCTTAAGTGTTTAGTTTAGAGAAGCATCCGCCTTATACAATATGTTATGATTTTTTAAGACTTTATTTTTAAGAGCAGTTTTAGATTTACAATAAAATTGAGAGAAATGTACAGAGATTTTCTGTATACTCCCTGCTCACACACCCCCATTATTCACATCACTCACCAGAATTGTGTATTTGTTACCAAGGATAAACCTAAATTGACACATCATAATCACCCAAAGTCCATAGTTTGCCTTGGGATTCACTCTGGGTGTTGTACATTCTAGGGTATGTACAAATGTATAATGGCATATATCCATCATTATAGTATGGACAGTATTTTTACTGTCCTAAAATCTCCTGTGCTTTTCCTATTCATATCTTTCTCCCCTCAGTGATCCTTGGCAACTATTGATTTTTTAATTGTATCCATAGATTTGCCTTTTCCAGAATGTTATGTACTTGGAATGATATGATATGAAGCCTTTTCAAATTGGTTTCTTTTACTAATGCATTTAAGTTTCCTCCCATGACTTTTCATGGCTCGATAGCTTATTTCTTTTTAGTGCTGAATAATATTCCATTGTCTGGGTATACCATGGTTTTTTGATCCATGGTTTATTGAAGGATATCTTAGTTACTTTCAAGTTTTGGCAATTGTGAAAAAAGTTTCTATAAACATCTTTTATGTGGGCAGAAGTTTTCAACTCCATTGGGTAAATTCCAAGGAGTGTGATTCCTGGATTGTATGGTAGGAGAAGGTTTAGTTTTGTAAGAAAATGCCAAACTCTTTTCCAAAGAGGATCTACCATTTTGCTTTCCCACCAGTAATGTATGAGGGTTCTTGTTGCCATCTTTTTTGTTGTCGGTGTTCTGGATTTTGGCCATTCTAATAGGTATGTAATGGTACCTCACTGTTGTTTTTATTTGTATTTCTCTGATGATATATGGTATGCAACATCTTTTCATATGCATATTTGCCTCTGTATATCTTTTTTGTTGAGGTGTCTGTTAATGTCTTTGGCACATTTTTAAATTGGGTGTTTGTTTTCTTATTGTTGACATAAGTTTTTTTTGAGTATTTTGGATAATGGTCCTTTTGTCAGATGAATTTTTTTGTGAATATTTTCCTCCAGTCTGTGGCTTGTCTTCTATTTTCATGATATTATCTTTCACTGAGCGGAAGATTTTAATTGTAATGAAGTCTAGCTATCCAATATTTCTTTCATAGATTGTGTCTTCAGTGTTGTATCTAAAAAGACATCACCATACCCACCATCATCTAGGTTTTCTTCTAGAAGTTTTACAGTTTTGTTTTACATTTAGATCTATGATCCATTTTGAGTTAATTGTTTTGAAGGGTGTAAGGCTTGTGTCTATATTCTTTTTTTTTCCTTTCATGTGGATGTCTAGTTTTCCCAGTACCATTTCTTGAAGGCTATCTTTGCTCCATTGTATTACCTTTGTTCCTTTGTCAAAGATAAGCTGATTGTGTTTCTGGGTTCCTGTTTCTGGGCTCTCACTAATGTTCCATTTGATGTCTCACACATTCCACATCTAGGTATTTACCCAAGAGAACTGGGAAGTTATATTCACACACACACACACACACACAAAAACCTTTATGCAATTGTTAATAACACCTTTATTCATAATGTCAAAAAGTGGAAAAATTCTAACTATCCTTCAACTTAGAATGGATAAAGAGACTGTAGTTCATCTATACAGTAGAATACCACTCAGCAATAAAAAGGAACATATCGACACATGCTATAACATCAATGAAATTAAATACAAAGGGTGTCAGAAAATGTATACACATTTTAAGAAAGGAAAATACTATTAAAATTACACTGATGGTAACTTTGAGCACCTCTTGTAATTGCAGAAGTTAAATGGGACTTGTGTTCATCTTTTGTTATCAGTATATATTGAGTATTACAATTTTAATACAGTTTTTTCCTTGCTTAAAATGTGTACACATTTTTTTTTGGCACCCTAGATATAGTATGCTAAGTGAAAGAACACAGACTCAAAAGGCTACATATTCTATGGTTTCATTTATATGACATTCCAGAAAATTCTAAAGAAATGGTATAAAAACAGATCAGTAGATGATCAATATTGGGTTAATGAGAGGGGTTGCTGTCATAGACACAAATGAGGAAATTTGAGGGGATGTTGCCACTCTACTGTATTGTTGATTGTGGTGAAGTCTACCTAACTATATGCATTTGTTTACATTCAGAGAATTCTACAAAAGCAGAGTGAATTTTTCTGTAGGGCTACTTAAAGTGAACAAAATACAAGAAAGAGCCAAAAGAAGAAAAAACAAAGGACAAAATTAAAGAATTTTATTAGTCACTATCATTTTAAGTATGATTATATAAGCATAGTAGCATTTAGCAAATATAGCAACAAGAAATATGCTTTCTTGTTTCTACCTGAATTTGGCAGATCACATATTAACTACTGTGTTATATTTCAAATCCCAAATAAAGTTGTTTATTATAGTAACAAAATTTGCATTGGCTTATATTTTCCCAGTAGTGCTTGTGATAAAACATTTTTCTCTTGTGGCACATTTAATAGGAGTGTTAGTGATGTTTGCTGGTTAACATGAAATAGTTCTTTTTTCTATATTAAATAAATCTCACTGTGTCTCTACTTTGCTAAAAACTGTTTGTTTGTTTTATAAAATTATTTTTAATTATATTGTATTCCTTTTAAATCTATTCAGGTAAACTGATCATTTTTCTACTCTTACAAGATGTTATGATAAATTACATTTGTTCATATCATAATGCTGAATATTCTTTGTGATCGTTATTTATTACTGATATTATTTGCCAAAATTTTATTTAGACATTTTGCCACAATACTCAAATGAGCTAATTTAACTCTGTAAACAGAAATAATAGACTTACTTCTTTCTATGTATTCCAGAAGAGTTTATATATGACAGAAAATATGAATCTCTTTGTGGTTTAAAATAAGTGTTTTTTGTTTGTTTGTTTTTGTATTTTTTAGTAAAACAACTGAGGTGGATGGATATCTTTGTGAGGTGTGTAGATTTTTGCAAATGTCTCAGTAACTTTATATTTTCTTTCTCATTTAAGTCTACTTATGCTATTTTAATATTTCTAAATTTGATTGTTATAAAATTGTATGTTTAGTCTCTTCACCTTTAGTTATTTTGCACATAATAAAATTAAATGGAAGGCAATAATTTTTCCTGGAGATCAGGTTTGGCCACATCCTAAAAGTTATGATTATAATCATTTCATTATTTTATGAATTGTTCATTGTTGTAAGCTTCTTTTATTTTGTAGTTTAGAATATCATAATTTTTAATGTTGCATAAACTTCAAGAGTGAGATGTAAACTGGTTATATCTTGTGTTCATTCAAGTTTACAAACTATATTTTAATCTCTTAGTGTATGTATATACCTTAACCATTAATTTTTTTCATTTATTTTTCAATCATAGTCGAAATACAATATTATATTAGCTTCAGGTGTACAATATAGTGATTAGACATTTATATCCGTTACAAAGTGATCCCCCCAATAAGCCTAGTACCCGTCTGCATAGCTTTTACAGTATATTGACTATATCCGCTATGCTGTAGTTTATATTCCTGTGACTATTTTGGTAACTGGCAATTTGTACTTAATTTTTTTCTTTAATTTTCTATATATGCATATACATAACCTATACATTTGGCTAGTAATTCTTTGTTTGTCTTACAGTCATTAAATTATGTGTTATTTTATTTAACATAATACATACACTTGATTAAAAGATCAAGTAAGGGGCTTCTGTTTCAATGTGGTTCACTAAACACATCCTTTTATCTTCTCTTCTCTGGGAAGGTAAGAGTTAAAGCAGCTGGTGATGATTCATTAACTCTCTTTACTGGGAGTGAGGTTGGAGAGGTGATCTCAAGGGGAAATAAGAAGACAGGTGACTCAGTCTACTCTCCTTGTCAGTGAGCTCTCCAAGTAACTAAATTAATGGTATGTTTTAGGAGGCAGCCATCTTTGCTACAGAATGCCCTCTGCAGGGTGTCTCTGGCAAAAATTACTGTCTGTAGTAAACAGAATTTGTGAGGCATGGTACTCTTAAGAATGTCACATCATCTACATAATTTATGGGGTATAAAATGGAGATATTTCATAACTTAAATGCTCCCTAGATGTAAAGAACCCTGTAAAACCTTATGTGTTATTCTTAATTTATATATACAAAATATTTCAAAACTAAGTTATATAGCTCAATGTTTTAAAATAGTTTATTAAGTGTGTTACTATTAAATTTTAAATGTTAATGGACAGGACAAGACATTTCAAAAAAACTTGAAAACATAAAAATAGGATTAAATAGGACAAAATCATAAACATCAGAAGATGAAGAAACAAAATATAGGAAACTGAAAAGAAATTTTAGCATAATCGTGAATATCCTTTAATTGGCATCCCTGGAGAGTCAAAGTAGATGAACAATGTGATATTATGATTTATACTAGTAAATATATATTTGTTCCTCCTGAGTTCTGAGACAGAGTTCCCAAATCGTTGGAATTTCCTGTGATAGAGTGAGCAATAAAGGTGTTTTTTGTGATGTTAAGCAGTTGACTTTTAGAAAGCAACTAAGGATGAGGGCTGGTTGCCAGTGAAGCCAACCACATGATTGGAGGGTTAAAACTTTGAGTCCTCCCCCAACCTACCTCTAAAGAAGGAGAGAGTCTGGAGATTGAGTTCAAGCACCAAAGGCCAATGATTTAATAAATCATGCTTGTGTAATGAAGCCTCATAATGAAGCCCATAGAACCCCAACAAGAGGGTTTGGAGAGCTTCTGGGATGGTTAACAGCTAGAGATTATAGTAAAGTGGTGTGCTCAGAGAGATCATGGAAGCTCTGTGCCTTTTCCTCTATGCATCTCTTCCATCTGGCTGTTCTTGAGTTCTATCCTTTTAAAATAAACCAGTAATCTAGTAAGTAAAATGCTTCTCTGATTTCTGTGAATTGCCCTAGCAAATTAATCAAAGCCAAGGAAGGGGTTGTGGGAATGTTGGATTTATAGCTAGTCAGACAGAAGTGCAGGTGACAACCTGGACTTGCAATTTGTCATCTGAAGTTGAGGGGGGAAGTTTTGTAGGGCTGAGACCTTAACCTCTGCGATCTGATGCTGTCTCCAGGTAGATAGTGTCAGAATTGAGTTAATATCTTTAGATGTATAATAGTAGAATTGAGTTGAATTGTAGGACATCCAGATGGTGCTGGAGAATTGGTTGGTGGTGTGGGGAACTGCCGCCCCCCATCCCACGTTAGAATTGGTAATAGAATGGTTAAACAATAATAGAACAAAGAAGATCTCTTGGAAATTAAAATATGATTGTAAAATAAATTTTTAATAGAATGTTCAGAAGATAAAGTTGAAGATGAAAAATTTTTGTACAGTACAGCAAAAAGAAAGGGCAAGAAATGTGAGAGAAAAAGAGATGAATTTGAAATCAATCCAGGAGGTCTATCTAACTTTACAGTAATGAGCTGCAGAAAGAACTGAATAGAGAGACAGTGAGGAGGGAAATTACAAATGTTAAAATACAAGAAATTTCCTAGAACTGAAGGACATAATGAGATTAAAAAGATACCACTGTTTATAGCCTAATGAGCAAAGAAGACAAACAGCTGGACACATCACTATGAACATTGGAAATAAAGGAAATAAAGGGGGAAAAAATCTAAAAGAGAGAAAAAAAATTTGAAAGAAGTGAGGGGTAAATATAAAGCAGTTTGCCACAGAGACTAGAATCAGACAGGGGTTATTATTTTCTTACCAGCAGCACATGTGCAGTAAAAGAACTGGAATCAAGCCTTTAAGTCTTAAGAAAAAGTTATTTCTACATTCAATTCCATACTTGGCCAATAAATTGTCAAGACATTCAGGCAGGCAAGAATTGAGTAAAAATACCTTTTAAGTACTTCATAGGAAATTTCTTAAGCCTGTGCTCTTGTAAAACAAAGGGGGAAAGTAAGAAAGAAGATAGATGTGATTTAAGAAACATGGCACCTACCCTGGAGAGCAATGAAGAATGATAGCCTACAGTGGACCTGGAGAACACTCAGCTCTTTGTGTTTAGACCCTGTCAGGCAGAATTCAAGCAGGGAGCAGATGTGTGTGGTACTGCCAAACCACATTACATGACACCAGACATGCAGGTAAAACAACAAGTATGATTCTTTGGTTGCTTTTATCGCTCCAAGTTCTGTATATAGTTGAGATGCCTGTTTTTCGCATATCTAGCCACCTCACTGCCTCATATCCTATCCTTCCCACAAGCTTGAAAGGATATTGTTGGGGATTTTGTCCAAGAAACTCTTTACTTTTTTTACTTTTATAGTCTTTATTTGCAACAATCTGGTCCTATAAAGTTTCTTACAGAAAATGCTCAACTTGGTGATGCCATCCTTTCCTGATTTCTGATGTTTCCCTCCCCCATTTCCTTACTAAATTTTATTAAAAACTAAAAACACTGAAAGGAGTATATTCAAGCAAATAAACTCAAATCATCAACTTAAATAAGAAAACTCGTGTTGGGGAGACATTCAAAATTATAAAGTTAGTTTATCAGTGTGTGCTTTGGTTGTTAATTTTCTTGAGCTCTTTTACTTATGGGGTAGTTCTCTTGTCATAATAATACACATTACAAAAAAAAAATGTTCATCTGTCCTTATGGTGACCTTGGTACTTTGGACAGAATACGTTAATTGGTAGCTTTGCACAGTGGTGCTGAAAAATATCCTCGGTCCATTCTCATTCAGTGAAGCCAATAATTTCACTGGAGCCATATTGTATATGTCATTTTTGTTTAAAATTTGTTATTGTTGTTGTTCTGGAACAAAGTTCTCCATTCTCTTAGCTGGTGACTATTATTATTATTACTATTATTTATTTATTTATTTATTTTTTTGTTACAAGTCTGACATGTAAAATAGTTTTTATTTTTAAAGGAAATCCCATAATACCAGATGGCAAGAACCAAAATCTAAGGAAAAAAACTAGTTTTGAAATTAAGCACACATTCTAGTATAATGAACCATGTAATTAATCTAAGAACAAAATGATAAAGTCCTTAATTGTACATATATTTAACTGGTTCTTTGTCGATTTGGTTACTAACTCAACTGTTTCATTTAATACTCTGAGTTAATGAGGGATCTCATATTCTAACAAAATGAACATTACAGAATTTTTGCATTAAGCCTAAGGTTCTCATAAGCCTGAATAGCAAGTACAAGTAGTGATTAGAGAAGTGTGTATGTGCATGTACAAATGTGTATACATATATTCATATATGTGCATATATATGATGGTTATTTGTATATTTATATAAAAGTCTGTTACATAATGGTTACAGAAATACTAAGTAAGCGTAAAAATTGACACTTTAATTCTGTCCTTAGAGTGACAAAGGACCACTTATATAATTGAGTGGAATACGAAACAGCTAAGATAACTGCCGGAGTTCATTAGAACTATTAGAGAAATACTGAAAGACTGCTTTAAAAAGTGGTCTTAACAGTAGAGGTTTCATAGGTGCTGGCTACGGTTAAGGTATTCTTTACAGAAAGTATGACAAGAGCAAAGTTATAATGACATCTTCAAAGTATAGTGAATATAATAGCTTTCCTAGGTTTATTGAACAATGTGATATAAGGCTAGAAAGTTAACCGTAAATCAGGGTCATAGTTTTATTCATATTAAACGTGAAATGATCAGGCAGTCGTCTGTAAGTATCTGAAAGATTTTTAGCGGCAGAGGTCACAATCTAAGTAACAATCTAAGTAATGCTTGAGTGTGCCAGAGTGGGTGAGAGACTGGTGCTAGGTGAGTCCTGCCAATATTACAATAGTCTTGATGACTACAAATGAAAGTTCAAATTTGAAATATGTTGGCAACTAGGAATGAAGAGAAAGGATGTTTGTGAGATTTTGAAAAACTGAAAAACAGAGGATACATTTGTCGTGGGGCATGAAGAAAAGGCTCAGCGTTATCAGTAAGCTTTTACACTTGGTGAAGGGGAGGGAGAGTGGCTGATTATTAAGTGAATGTAGACACCAGAAATAGAACCCGGATTTGATCAGGATGGAAAAGGGATTTGATCATGATGAATTGGAAAACTAAATTATTATATGTCATAAGTTCAGAAAGATTGTGTTCAAAATTATCACTTGCTCTTCTGCGCTGATTTCCTGAATCGAAAACTTGTGCAAAATTACTCTACCATTGTTTCCAATCATCCAAATATCAATGAAAATGCTTATATGTGAGGAATGAATCAGAGTGGAATGATATCGACAGCTGTCTCTGTAATCTATTGTTATTTGACTATGTTTTACAACTTCATTAGTTCAATTGAATAGATATTTTGATATAGTCATGTAATGGTTCAGCTGAATACATAGCAATTTACATAAATTATACAAAATACACTTATGTGACAGTGTACTGGAAATAGTAGAATAGTATCATTGTTAATTTATTTGTATCAGTGCCAAAAAAATATATTCCTGTGTCTTGAGTCGTGAAAGAATCAGTTTGGCTTAAAATAGTGTGATTTATTTTTCCTTTTCTCTTTGGGATAACTATGTTCCTAAATACCCAGAAGAAGTGGAATTCTGAATTTGTTTCAAAGGAAGAATCTGGTCTGTAACATCACATAAGTAGATTGCTTTTCCACTTTGCCAAAGGGAAAGCTATGGCACATAGATAGAGGAGTATATCACTGTCCATCTCTGTCACCTCAAATACATTCATGGGAAGTAAGAGGAAGTTAATAAGCACAAGAGCAAAATGGTGAGAAATAGTTTTCCTGTGAGATAGAAATGTTATTGGAATGATGTCCTACAACTTGTGCTAATAGACTTATATAATATTACATATGCAGTATATAGAGATTATATATGAGTATAAGTGAAATCATATGATATTTGTCCTTCTCTCTCTGACTTATTATATTACTGAAATACACAAAAGTAAATAATAAAAATATTTTAAAATAAGAGTATTACTATCAAACTATGAAATGAACTAGTAAAAAGGATGAAGAAGTATAAATGTAATGTATAAAGCTGATCCATAAAGAAACAGAGGTCTAAAATACTGTTTAGAGTTAGGACAGCAGTCTTCAGTAGAATCTAACACAGATAGGGTTAAAAGAATGTCTTTCCAGGAGTGGGACTGGGGTCAGTGAGAAAGGCAGTTGCCTTTTTTACTCTGAGCTCGTTGTTATTACTTGGTCTATGACCATATACAATGTATTATTTTGTTTAAAAAATTAAAAATGTAATAACTAGAAAAAGCAGTGAATTTTGAGATTCTCCAAATGTTTATTCTTTTTTCTAATTATTAAATTTATTGGGGGTGACACTTGTTAATAAAACTATATAGGTTTCAAGTGTACAATTCTATAATACATCATCTGTATATTGCACTGTGTATTCATCACCCCAAATCAAATCTCCTTCGTCACAATATATTTGATCCCCTTTACCCTTTTCTACTTCCTATACCCCTTTTTCCCTCTGCTCACCACTATACTGTTGTCTGTGTCTATGAAGTTTTGTTTGTTTGTGTTATTTGTTTGTGTTATTTGTTTGTTGCTTTCAGTTTTATATCCCACATATGTGTGAAATCATATGGTTCTTGACTTTTTCTGTTTGACTTATTTCACTTAGTATGATATTCTCAAGATTCATCCATGTTCTTTTATTTTCATAAAAATACACCAATGAATGAATTATAAAGTATTAACTTTTAAAGGTGTTTCCTGACTATTTTAAAAATATATTTCACAGTTTTTATTATACTCCTATCAAAACAAAACTACAATCATGACTAAAAAAGGCATAATATGTTGGGTGTGGTATAGATGAATTGAGCACTCTTCAGTGGGTATGAAAAAATATTTCTGACACAGGCACTTTCTTTCCAAGCCTCTCTCTCTTCTTATAAGGGCCCCTAATAAGAATGAGTTCCTTCCAATCAGTAAGAAAATAGAAATTACACAGCATAACTTTCAGTCTTCCACATAAGCTTAGTATGGCTCATCACATTTGAATAAAAAGATTCTGATTTCTGGTTTATTGTTGCATTGTTGATGATGTTGAAATCTTCAAGCCAAATTAATAATCACTACAGACCAGCATGTGTGCTTTCTATATGTGACACATATACTTAGGTAGTTATGATAAAAATCAGCTTATGAAGTAATACAAGGGGAAGTCCAGTTTAACATAATTTGTCTGCCTGGCAACCATACTTACAATTCTCTTCATAGCCAGTGGACTTCGTCCATACGATTTTTAATGAGTTCCTTCTGAGTATTATATATTGGCAAGAAATAACCCTCAAAGGAAACATATAAGTTATTAATATTATTAAGAATAATTTTAAGAATAACAGAAATTAGTTAATATAAAAGAACAGTGTGTGAAAGATAAAGGTTTATGTAAATATGAGATAATAGTGATGAAAATAATAAAGAACTGAATTGTAGTCTAGGACATGTAGGGAAACCCCATCTTCTTCCATCAACAGTTCAATTTTGATTTTTGAAAATATATTTCTTTTCTACTTCTAGTTCCTAGGATTCCCGAGAAACAGACTCCATACCCAGCCTCTGTGGGAGCATGTGTCTCGGGCACTGTGTCACATTGCTTTGACAGTAATGATTGTTTCAAGGATGGGAACCTGACCCATCAGAGATTATGAACCTGAATTTATGGATGATTTCTGGTGCTATGGGACGCAGGCTTTCTCCTTTGCCTTCTTGAATATAATAGTATATCCACTTTACAATCATAAATGATGAATCTCTCTGAAAATGAAGCCAACGGAAGGATGGGGATAGGAACTCATTAAAAGATGGACAAAACCAAGTCCTATTGCCATTATTTCATCTCTTACTAAATTAGGCAAAACCTAAAATCAAACTTAACTTTGGAGTTTTCCATATGTACATGAACTAATAAATTCCAAAAGCCTAATTGTAAAAAACTGCAGTTTAGGTTGGATTGTTAGTCAGTAGCAAACAAAAAGTTCTAATTGATTTGGGAAGGGGCTCTCTATTTGAGTGGTTAGGCATAAGAGCAAAAGTCAGGGTCAGATATTTCCAGAAAATGAGCCTAATTATCATATTTCCCCCTATTGCTTTTCCTAGGAATTAGAGTAGCAGAAAATACTGTGCAGATGGTGTCTGATGATGACACTGAGGCTGCCAGAGCAGTGCGACAGAGTGGAAAGAACACTGAAACTTCAGGAGGAGACAGTGAATGCAGGAGGGATTGGTGATGCTGGGGTCAGAGAGATGGCTCGAATCATAGCTTTGGTATTTAGTAGTTGTGCAATATCAAGCAAGTTATTCTCCACTGTTAAGCCCTAGTTTCCTTGCTTATAAAAGAAAGATAGAGTAAAACAATGGTAGCTGCATAAGTCCATTAATTAATGCAAAAATTAATGCAAATCTCTTAGCACAATGCCTTACTATTATTATAGTAAGATCTTAAATTGTAATACTTATTATTGTCGTTTCACAACCCTAACATGAATCTAAACTTTGTCATTTACTGCATGTTAACGGTAAGTCTATTTAGTTTCTTCTAAACTCAAGTATTTTAATCAGTCACATAGGGGGTGACAATTGTTGCCATATCTACTTCACAGAATTGTCACCTAAGGAGAAAAGGTTGGAGAGTCACTTGGAAGCCATTATAAAACAGACAGAATTAAGGTGATATGAGCAGCTCTAAGATTTGAGACACTCTCCAACAGTCAGTGACACCAAAATACCTTCCTGAATCTCCTAAGGATAATCTGTTCCATTCTATTGAATTAGAGTCTTGCAAGGTTAAAGACCGGGCACATAAAATTTGAAAAAAATCTCCACAGGTATTTCTGAAACTCATGAAAGTCGCAGGACTGATGCCTTTGTGCAGTGATTCTGAACCCCGGCTGCTCGCTGGAATTACCTGGGGAGCTTTACAAACTATGAATGCCTAGAATCTAGCCCAGAGCAATTTAATCAGAATCTTTGGCAACAGAGCTCAGAGAATCAGTAGTTATAAAAGTTCAGTAGGTGATTCTAATGTACATGCATGTTTGAGAACTGTTGTATTTGGGAAAAAAAAATGTAAACACATTTATTGAGATCACCCTATGCACCAAATATGGCACTAGACATTTTGTATATATTTTCTTATGGAAGCTTCATTTAAAATTAACTATATAAAACAGGTGTTATTTTTACATTCTGCAGTTAGTTAAGAACTAAGTTCACACAGGTCAGATGGCGTGCTCAAAGACATAGGAGTTAATACGTGGGAAAGAAGTAGTTTCTTCCTCAGCTCCAAAGCCCATTCTTTTTGTGTTGCTTTTCCACTGTTACCTGAAGTCTATAAAGGGCATATAATTTATAAAGGTACAATTACTTGTTGCTCTTGACATATATACTTAATTTATGTTTGTTTTCCCTGCCGTACTATCACATGCCTTTAAAAGCTAAATGGAGATGGTTTGAGGGTTTAAAACTAATCTGTAGTCATAAAATCTCAACACATTCCATTGACAGTTGCTATCCCTGTATTCAAAAAAGAAACACAAGTTTTGAAAAAGTGACTAAAAGAAATCTTCAAAACTTAAACCCTTTAGGAATATTGAGAACGATTCTAACAGTTTTAAAATAAGTAGATTCTTGTCAGATATTTGACAATGCACGTAAAATGGTTATTTCTTGAGAACCAAATTAAGGAATTTAGAAAATGACTGATAAACCACTGTATTACCTTAGGGAAAAGAAAGTAAAATTTTTAACTTAATGGTCTCCCAAAGGGAACTCTGTATCCGATGATATTTCAAAAGGCACCATTACTTGAATGTCTTTAAAAAGTAAGAGAATTTTTTATATAGGTTTAACAATAGATTGCTGCAATTTTTAAACATGAATAAAAAAACCCAGTGGGAATAAGAGTCGGGTAGAGGAGGGAGTTAGTTTTGAAGACCTGAGTAAAAGTTCACACTGTGAGGAGTTGCAGAAAGTTTTATATACATTTTGCCATTATTTTTTAAACCAGTGGGTTCAAACTTCACATTAACACCTGCAATACTAATGGCATGTCTGTTAATACTGTCTGCTGACCTCAAAGACTACAGCTGCCAGCTTGAGCTGATACCTATAAGGCAGGAAAATGGAAAGCATAGAATTCACACATTAAACTTCTGGGAAGGCAGTTTCCAAAGCAAAGTGTTAGAGGTCAGAGTCATCCCAACTCTCTCCATATGTTGATAACTACTTGTTGGTGTAGGTCAGGGAATATTTTCTGACTCATGGTCAAAACAATTTAATGAAAAATGTGTCTCTTTCAAAAGAAAACATATTGAGGGGATAGTGACAAGGAAAAATGCCAAACTATTGGCCTATATTTGAACTGCATTAAAAAAATAATAAAAAAAATAAAAAAACTATATATATACACATATATATATGTGTGTGTATATATAGTAGAATAGAACTTATTTATATAAAGCAATGAAGTATTGCTTGATTTATGGTTCCAGTATTAACAATTAACATATCACTGCTTATAATAACGCTTGTCAATCATTAGATTATCTTGGTAAGTATTACTAACATATCTGTTTAGTCCATGAGAAATAAAGAATGAATATTTTACATATATATATAATTATTTTGTCATGTGTGGCTGCCATGGTGATTTTTAGTTGTAGTTTATTTTTGGCCCAGCAAATAGATTTATTCAAAATTCTTATACTAGCAATGATACGATGTAAATCAGTGGATCTCCAACTTGAGAGTGTATCAGAATCATTTGGAGGCTTGTTACATCATTTCTGGGCTCCACCATTACAATTTCTGATCTACTAGGTTCAGGTTGGGGCCAGAGAATTTGCATTCCTAACAAACACCCAGTCAATGCTAGTTTGGCAGGTCCAGGGACGACACTTTGACTAGCATTGCTGTAAATAAGTCACATTGGAAGGAAAATTAATAACAATAATAAAAACAATGGCTCCCATTTGTTGGACACTTACTCTTTATCTGGCCTGGATCTCATTTAAACCTCACAGGTGAGGAAGCTGAAACCCAGAAGGATTAAGTGAAATCAATATAAGGGAAAAAGACAGGATTTAAACCAGTTTGCTCAATTCCAAAGCATTGGAATTGTAGCAATTTCCTTTATAATTTCTTTACCTTCTTCTCCCTGACTCATGGACACAGAGGAAAACTAACTTAAAAACTGACAGTGACCATTCTCCAGCCTCTTGCTACCATCCTATGAAGAAAACTGAGTTTTACTTTTTCCTTAAACTCCAGGAGAATCTTTAGGATACACCCTAGATATTTTAGTCTTCCTATAATCCATGTATTCAAAGTATCAGACATAAGGAAATTAGTATGAAATACGCCTAAATGAAGCCTTTCAGATCCTGAAATTTGACGGGTATTGTGCATATTTCTGAGAGAAGTATCCAGTCACCACTGGAAGTAGAAAGCGATCCACACCAAGGAGCTTTCCCTTCCCTTATCTGTTAAAAAAATTGAGTGTGCCCGGATGTTGCCTCATTCTAGAATAAAGAAACACACACACACACACACACACACACACACACACACACACAGTACAAATGAAATGGAATAGAAGAGAATAACTGCCAACTCCTCACATATTTATGTTTATAATATGGTTGACAGTTTGAATCAGTACATAAAGTCTACATTATTTCATAAATAGTTTGGGGATCACTTGGCTAAATATTGAAAAAAATATTAAGGTAGATCCTTGCTCACATGTCTGTCAAGTTACACTATAGATTAATTATACATTTGAATATTGTTAAATAAAAGATACTATAAGGAAATAAAAGTGACTACTTAAACAACTTGAGGAATAGACTGACTTTAAAGCATAATACTACTAATGGAGATAATTATAGAACAATTTGATAGCTTTTTTTCTCTTCAACATAACTTTTAGCTCAATAAATCAACACCAGCAAAATGTATTAAAAATAAATTTGGCAAACTATTAAAAAAATAAGATACAGGTTGATATCTTTAACACAGAGACCTATGTTTAAAATTAATCAGAAATATGAGAACAAGCCAATAGATATATGGGCAAAGAGTGTGGACCGACAATTCATGTTTATCAACAAAAGTGACAAATGATCAATAAACACACGAAACTGTCCAGTCATCAAATAAATGTGAATTAAACAATGAGAAATTCTACTGAATTACTATCTATTGGCCCACCTTGAAAATGATAAAACCCAGAAAATGAGTATTCTTTTCTACTTATGATAGAAATATAAATCATCACATCTTTTTATATGACAATTGGCAACACATAAATGTTTGAACCTGCATATCTATTCATTTACTAATTCAAGTTCTAAGCATTTATTTTAAGTTTTTAAGTATTTCCAGAGACAAAGATTTAACTACAAGGAATTGTATCGATCACTATTTAAAATGGGGAAAATCAGAAATTATTTTATCCCAAATAAGTACATTAATTTGTGTGCATCCATAAAATGGTATTTCATAACTATTACAATATTGTTACAGGAAAGTAATGAATGGAAGCATATTTTTGATAGCTATTTAGCTGAAGAGAAAATTTCAAAAAACAGTATGTACAATATCACTCTATTTGTATACAAGCAAATATGCAGTTGATTCAAGATCCCAGTCTTAGCTCATGAATTAATCATCTAACCTTCCTAAAGTCCCTTAAAGTTGTAGCAAAGAGATAAAAGGCCTACATCCACAAGCAACAATGTTAAATACATTAGTGAAAGAAGGAAAGCAGATAGAAGACCCTGATGAAGCACTGTGTCACAACATGAAGCATGTCATTTGCCTGGACTGGGCTATTGTGGAGGAGAGATTAAAAGGTTTACAATAGAAAGCCCAGAGCTAGGAGGAAGAGATAGAAAAGTGATTTGGAAAAAAAAAATCAGACTCACCGTGGAGGTGATAGAAGGTCTACATATAGTACAAGTAATCCTCCACGGTTCTCCCACCTCCACACACTCAGTGGTCCGTAGCTAGGTATTTTTCTCCAAACTACAACTTAGACGTTTCCGCTCTAAAAATTGAGTAAATGGTGTAGAGTGTGTTTGGGTCCCCAGGAGGGAGACCAGCACTTCTGCTGATCTTTAGGAATACCAAGCATAATGTTCCATCTCCAAAATTCACCTTGAAGTGAAGACTTCCTCACGAAGTCTTTCTAAACTACTGCCTTGGTCACTTTTCTCTCCTCTCATTCTTAGATACAAATGGGAAAACAAAAACAGAAAAAGCAGTAATAATTAGACATTTGAGAAAATCTTGGACATAAAAAAAGAAAAAAAAATAAGGGAATTGAGAAGTAAAAATCCTTGTTTATAGAAGACAATTCAGAGGACAGAGAAAAACTTTTAAAACTTCTAGCCAGATTAAAAAAATAAAAATCAGTAAGATATTTCAGCCATCTAACAAATATCAGGATGAATTAAGAAGGAACAATTGAGAAAAAAGAAAGATCTCTGGGATATGTTATAGTATTATTATATCATTATATATACTATACAATTTAATAAAATAATTATATATAGTTTAATAAAAGAAAATTATATATAATTATATATAATTCAATAAAAGAAAATTAAAATATGTAATTATTTTATTAAATTATATGTCATTATTATGACATATAATGTTATATATAATTATGCTATATGCATATATTTTAGAGTTCTTCTTTCAATAAATTATATATAATCATTTTATTATATTATACAAAGGGTGTCAAAAAATATACACACATTTTAAGAAAGGAAAAAATATTAAAATTGTAATACTCAATACATAATGATAACAAAAGATGAATGCAAGTCACATTTGACTTCTGCAGTTACAAGGGGTGCTCAAAGTGGTTACCATCAGTGTCCAGACTGCTTGAGCTACATTGACCGAAGTGTCCACTTATATACATGTTTTTGGCATCCCCGGTATATCATTATATATAACAAATGTCTTATATATAATGTTATATATGTTATATAATGATGTGTGTAATTGTGTATATATATATATATATATATATATATATATATATATATATCCTAGAATCTTTCTTGTATTATATATGCAATTCTTTTTTTGTATATAATTATGCATTATACATTATATATCATTATACATTTATAATGACATATAATTACAGCTATATCTACTAGAGATCTTTCTTTTAAAAGGAAAATAACAGAAAGCATAATTCAGTTTTGTTTTCCACCAACTCAGCCCCAAGGCTAATAAAGGAGTCTTTCACAGCTGTAATAGAAGTACTAGATTCTATGACTCTTGAGATTAAAATTTGGGGCCCTGAGCTTGACATTTTTAACTCCAAGTATTCAATATAGTCAGACCTGCCAACCTGATCCACAGTCATGTACTTTGTATTTTAGCTAAGCAATATCTATAAAGTCTTCTAAAAACTTGGCTTTTGTAGACACTTGACCTCCTAAAGACTTACATTTTACAGACACTTGATTTGATACTGAGGAAGGGGGCATTTAAATGACAGGGAACAAAAATCTAGTCATTAAAATGACTTTCTGCAGTGAATAATAGTTATATAGTGAGGCAGCACTGTTGATTGATTGCTAAAATCTACTCTTCCTTCTTCAATAGTGATAGAGTCGTGGCTAAACAAGAACTGCTGAGAGCAACTAGAAAATATATTTCCAGCCTTCCTTGCTACTAGGCATAGCCATGTGCTTCAGTTCTTACTAATGGACTGAATAGGAATGTTGTTTGTCACATTCAGACCTGAGTCTTAAGTCACCTGGTGAGCACTTTGTATCTCCTGGTACAGTTTTTTGTTTATGGTTGATTTTTTTCTCCTAGTCTTCTTCCATATTTTATAGAGTGCCCTTATGTTTTCTGCAACAAGGTGAAACTTATCACCAGACTTCAGTGATATATAAGTTTTTCTCTATTATAACCATTTCAATAATGAACAATATAGAGAGAAGTATTGAAAAGCATGGACTCAAATCAATATATTTTAATCACAGGTTTACTTTTAGGAAAGCATCTAAATTACCAAATAGAAATATGGCCAATACAAACTGAAAATATTCTAAGAATTCAATGATAAGAGTTATTTATACATGTGTATCACATGACTTATTAAGTTAAATTAATTTTATTTATTTTAAAATATTTCATTGTTTTTATTTATTTATTCACTATTTTTTATTTTTCAATTACAATTGACATACAATATTATATTAGTTACAGGTGTGCACCATAGTGATTAGACATTTATATAACTTATGAAGTGATCACCCCAATAAGCCTAGTACCATATATGTATATGTAATAAGCCTAGTACTATATATGTAGCATATATCATATATATTTATATATGTATAAATGTGATATATATGTGTGTTTATACATAAGCTGAAGAAAAATGCATAAAATTCCTATTCTATAAAAATCGATTATAGGTGTTTCTTATTTTTTGTGTGTGTTTATCTCAGTTTTCCAAGATGTTTTCAATTAATTTGTAGTTATGTGAACTGAAAAAAAATAGTATAGAATTTAGACTTTATTAGCCTATCTGTGGTAATTAAGAAATTTTTGTGTGGATCATCAATATTTATAAATTTGCTTCTTTATCAAAGAGTCTAGTTATAGCAAAGGATAAAATGAAAACCAATTTAAATTAAACTAATTAGCTTAGACTAACAGATTGATTAACATCTTTTTAAAAATTAAAACTCCTCTTAAATAAAGGGATTTCTGTGAGTAATTAAAAAAACAAATTTTAAAAACTCAAAGGTAGGGTTAAAAACAGATATTTTGCAAGGCCAAAGTTAAAATACTGTCAATTTTATTAGACTTAAACTCATAAATTACTAGTATTACTTAAATTACACTTAGATTTTACCTGTTTACTAATCTCCGGACTCTTACAGACACTATTAATTTGTTTTTCTTCTTACACAGTTCATATTGGGAAGTGTAGGTTTGTCTGTTTTAGGCAAACTGAACCAACCAAGTAAAGTCACTAGACCTTGAAGACCAAATAACAATGAAAAACATGCTAAGTGGGTGTAATGATTGAGTTACACACCTTGACTTGTGGAAGGAGTAAATTAAAACACTTAAATACTATAGCAACCAGAATGTAAAAGCCAGATGCAAGTAGACCATGTAATGAAGGACATTTGGCTGAAAAAGGTGAAGATGGTCAGAAAGTAAACAGGAAGCAATTTTGGAAAGATATTTTATTCAACCTATATTTATTTGGGGCATATATATATATATATATATATATATATATATATATATATATATATATATATACACACTTTCTATCTACTTTGAAAATGAAACCGTTCTAGCAAAATTCCCTAGTATGTATGAGGCAGGCAAGCAATGTGTTTCTTAGTACTAAATGTTCTGTCACTTCTCTAAGCTGTCACCTGCTCCATCCCAACCCAGATGTCCCTAATGCCCACAGACAACCTCATTTCTCTTAACTTCTCTGTCCTGGATCCACATACAAAGCCAGATTAAAATATTAGCAGCTTCCCTTCTCATAAAGATTTGGTCTGGAAATCATCTTACTCGTAATTCTCTTTGTCTGGTATTTGACTAATACATGGAACAGGATAGGATTTTGTGATAATGCTATTTGCCTACCTCCTACCTACACTTCTTCTATACATAGCCAGTAGGTTTAGCTATTCATGCTGAACAGGTGAATAAAAGACGGATAAAGGTGGATAAAAGGTGGATAAACACGTGCGACTTCCTCACCTGACCCCATCAAATCCTATTTCCATGGACTCTATCTGTCGCCTAAGCTCATGGATTTGTAATGAATACATGCATGGAATATCTAAAAGCCCATTCTCAGGTATGTGTTTACCCAAACTCTATTCAATTTTCCCCTACAGTGTTTCCACGAAAATAAGACTGAGTTTTACATTAAATTTTGCTCCAAAAGACACATTAGGGCTTATGTTCAGGGGACATCATCCTGAAAAATCATGCCAGGGTTTATTTTCTGGTTAGGTCTTATTTTTGGGGAAACACAGTAGTAGTTTTGCTTTACTATGTCTAGGTTTTCTGACCCTTGACGTTCCGTGTCAATTCTGGATTTATAGCTCAGGCCTTTACTGAACTGATAACTCATTTAGACCAGATGTTTGCTTCTCATCCTTAACCCTTAGCACTCTTAGATATGGCCTTGTTCTAAACAGAGACTGGATCCATGAATTCACAGTTATAAGTAAAAATGCTCCTACTACATTTTATTAGTTAAACCAGACTGCCTAGCCTCTCTTCCATGGAAGAAAATAAGACGATTTCCTAATTTCAGTTTTCCCTTCCTTATTAATGAATTGGGCATCATTTAATATCAAAAATAATGATTGCATAGAAATCTTCACACAGAATCACATATAGTTCCCTGCCATGAAACCCCTCTTAATTTGGGTATCACACATGGCCTAGTTTTGTGACTCTCCACCTTTCTATTTGCTGATGACTCACCTGTGAATCCATTCTCACTTGGCCTCCCATCCACGCTTTGGAAATTACTTTAAAGACAATTTCATGTGATTTTTCTGTTTTAAACATTGCCACTGAGTTGTGGTAGTAATTCACATTCAAAGTTTTCTGACTTTTCGTAAGGTTCACAGAATAATGAGATCTTTGTCTTCATATACTCCTAAATACCATCCCACTTTAACAGGCCACACTATCTCCCTTTTAAATATTCTATATATAATATAAGCTCTTTTTTACCTTGAGCCAAAATATGACTCACTTTTGCCTTAATATTAAATATAAAATACTGGTGGTTGGACGTGGGATGGTTTTAAAGCATGTGAGAACTGTATCCCTGTCCCTTGAATCTGGGTGGGCTCTTTCACAGCTTCAAACGATAGATTATGCAGAAGTGACACTCTGTGATTTCCAAGGCTGTTTATAAAAGGCTATGAATTCTGCCCCGTTCACCAGAGCATTCACTCTTGGAGCTGATAGCTGCCATGTTAGAAGTTTGGCTTCCCTGAGGGCACTCTGAGTTGGGACAATTAAGTTTGTGAACTCATCCTAGAAAAGTACTACATACCTCATCGCTGAATATCACTACAGTCACCTTCAAAGGTCTCCCCTTGGGAAGGTATGTACTGATACCAGAGCCTAGTCCACCCTTCAAAGCAATTTTGGAACTTTTTCTGGAATGGCCACCAGAGCTGTCATCATTTTACGCTTGATGTCCTGAATATCATCAAAATGTCTTCCTTTCAATGTTTCCTTTATCTTTGGGTAAAGAAAGAAGTCATGGGGGCCAGATCAGGTGAGTAAGGAGGGTGTTTGTTCCAATACAGTTATTTGTTTACTGGCTAAAAACTCCCTCACAGACAGTGTCGTGTGAGCTGGGGCATTGTGGTCATGCAAGAGCCATGAATTGTTGGCAAAACGTTCAAGTCGTCTAACTTTTTCGCACAGCTTTTTCAGCACTTCCAATTAGTAAACTTGGTTAACTGTCCAGCTGGTACAAATTCGTAATGAATAATCCCTCTTATATCAAAAAAAGTTAACAACGTCGTTATGACTTGTTCTGAAACGTAATTGTCAGACTTCATATGCTGGAGAGGCTGCATAGAGTTGCCATGCTTGAGTCTGCTTTTTGTCATGCCAGCCCCGACATCAGACTTTATATAAGAAAAAAAGAAAATCTTTGAATACTGGCATGAACCGACATGTATGCAGATAATTGGAAATCTGTCACTGAAACTTCCTGTTCCATTATTTCATTTCTTGTATGCAGCAACATGATGAGGAAGGAATTATTATAGATGGAGAAACTGAAGCTCATGGAGATTAAGTGAATGTGGCTAGGCTGGGATTTAAACACACATGTGTCTCCCCCCCACTATCTCTGACCTCTCCTCTGTGCCACTACACTACAAATAGGATACCAAGAAGATAGCAGTCATGATTATATACACAGACCTGAGTCACTAAATCGAGACCCACTCGAGGTAACTGACTGGTGTGCTCACTGGTATTTGGCTGTCCACTTTCTCTGGGAAACTGCTAAGAAGATTGAGAACAAAAGTTATTTTCAGTCATGGCAACAAAGTGAAACACGTTTTATATAAATAACTCAGAAGGATTTGCTCCAGGAAAATATATTTGGCAAGGAAACTAACTCATCCTAAAAGAATAAGGTACTATTTAATTATGAAAGAATGACTTTGAAAAGAGGTAAGGATAAGAAGTTAATGAAGAAACTACTTAAGTTAGTTTTGTTGGTGATAAGCTGTAGTGTGTGGTGAGCAGAAATATTACTCAGGCCATGAATACTAGCATAGTCTTAGAAATAAGACATAAAACCATTAAGTGTTAAAAATAATTATCCCTATTTTTCAAACTTGCTTCTTCTTTTGCATGCCTGATACTGATTAATTATATGCCGACTCACATAGTCACCTAGAAAAAAAACTACTGACATAAACCTCAATTTCTTCCTCTCCTCTCTTTACTTTTTAAACTAGCTACCAAACCCGTTTGATTCTACTTGCTAAAACACTCAAATACCGGGGGTGCCCCCAAAATGTACACACATGACTTGTATTCATTTTTTGTTATCAGTATATATTGAGTATTACGATTTTAATACAGTGTTTTTCCTTTCTTTTCCAACCTCCCTGCCACTGCCTTAAATTGGGCTCGCTTTATGTCTTCTCTCAATGGTCATAATCCCAAATCTTTTTCCAATTTCTCCTTACTTCAATCTAGGTTCCAAGACGACATGATAATTTCTGAACAAAATCCCAATCACTCCTTTTCACATTTATTAAAATGTCACAATGTGACATTCACCAGCCACATGCTGGTATAAAAGTAAGACCCAGTTCCCACTTTTAAAAAGCCAACAGTCTAGTGGCTATGCAGACGAGTATGTTATTACAACTCAAAAGTTAACAATGTAGATACAAATATCAGATGACACGGAAATACATAGGAATGGAATAGTATCTATTTTGGGAAGAGTTGCCTCCTGTTAAAATTCTAAATGATACCCAAACTTTCATGTACAGAACACAGTCCGGATTTCTTAATAGTTTGCATTTCTTTTCATAGATAAGTTGTAGCCCATCAGACCTGTAGTTTAAGACCTAGGTGAAGTCAATAAAAAACAGTGCTTTTTTTTTTTTTTCTGTATGTTCTTCTATCACAGTAACTTAAACTAAAGGCATCAATTCCACTAAAAACAACATCCATCTGTATCATTTAATTTTTTAACTTCTTAATTTTGATTGGTAGAGGTGAAGTCTTAGGGCAGTCTCACAATGTTTTAAAGTGACAGCTTAAGGTTCACACATATTCTCCCAAGGTAAACGATATGAATGAGGTTCCATTTATTATATGTGGCATTTATAGACAAGATCTTTAGTGTCCCCAAGACAAGGGAATGCCTCTATTTTAAAGGTTATATGCATTCCTTTTGATTCTGCATTTTCCCTTATGTTTTGATTAATCCATTTTCCCACTGGGGTTGTCCTTCCGATCCTTTTGACAATTTGGTCATAAAATACAGTTGACGCTTGAACAACATGGGTTTGTACTGCACTGGTACACTTATAGGCAGATTTTTTTTCAATAAATACTGCAAATGAATTATCTCTTCCTTATTATTTTCTTAATAATATTTTCTTTCTCTAGCTTACTTTATTGTAAGAATACAGTGTATAAAACATACAACAAATAAATGTTAATCATTTATGTTAAAATATATGTTATTTATGTTATCAGTAAGACTTCTGGTCAACAGTAGGCTATTAGTAGTTAAATTTTGGAGGAGTCAAAAGTTGTATGTGGATTTTCTACCACACAGGTTTGTTGGTGTTTCTAACAGCCACGTTGTTCAAAGGTCAAATGTAAATCTTTTCACGGGAGAGAGAAAGAGAGAGAGAGAGAGAGAGAGAGAGAGAGAGAGAGAGAGAGAGAGAGAGAGAGAGAGACAGAGAGACAGAGAGACAGAGAGACAGAGAGACAGAAATAGAGAGAGACAGAGAGACAGAGAGAGAGAGACAGAGAGACAGAGAGAGAGAGACAGAGAGACAGAGAGAGAGAAGGAAAGGAAAAAAGAAAGAAAAAAGAGGCTGTTGGGAAGAAAGATTGTTTCCAGCTCACTTACAATTCAACTACCATGTTTCCCTGAAAATAAGACCTAACCAGAAAATAAGCCCTAGCATGATTTTTCAGGATGACATCCCCTGAACATAACACATCCCCTAATGTGTCTTCTGGAGCAAAAATTAATATAAGACCCAGTCTTATTTTCGGGGAAACATGGTAAAGGTCATAGCAGCAGTGCAAAAAGGACACGGACTATAGAAGTAGACAACTTTCTTGCCTCTATTTGCTCGACTTGTGACCATCGTGCTCTCTATTTGTCCCAAGCTTCTGTTTCCTCATCTGGAAAATGGGAATAATAATGCAGGTTTGACAGTCATGGAGCTTTCTTGAAATTTAACATTCTGTTAGACCACTGGAACATATATATTCTCTGACATAAAATAGCATAAAGCATAAAAGAAAACATAAGCACTGCCTTCTTATCTTAATGTTTCTATACATAAGTGACCAATATGTCATTAGGTATTTTTCAAAGCCATTTTCAAACAGAAATTATGGTTCTGTTTATTTCCTTCAGTTTAGGTTTGTTAGGACTTCATATGAGTCCACAGAAAGAGGAGAGGAGAGTCACGGTGCAGGATGAAATGCTGATGCTAAGTCATTAGCTGAAAAAATCATTATATTCTGGATACTGACCTCAAAGTGTACTGAAATAAGAATATGTCACAGCAAAATTAAGCATTTTTGTAATTTGAGGGGATTTCCTGTGGATAGTTAAATCTTCTAGTGGTAGGTTGGTTAATGACAAGGGACTGAATTTCTATCTTATAAGTTGGTTGTGAAAATAAAGAAGACACTATATGTGAACCACCTAACAGTATCTTGCCCAAGATAGACACTCAATAAAGGTTTGTTTTTGCCCTCTTTGTCAGACAGAAAAATGGTATTTGTCTCTTTATCAACAACCTGTCCTACGATAATATGGACTGTTCAGACACCATTGGAATTTATTTGTAGTTCAAAAATATACTCACATGCAATAGCCACATAACTCACTTTACTTCAGGTTTATAAAAACAAACTTGCTCAAATCTCCCTCACATTTTGTGTGTGTGTGTGATTGTTTTGCCTTAGGCTGGCCCTGGGCTTATGTCCATCATAGATTTAATTTCCCCAGGGCATTATATACATAGCTTTAGCATTTTACTAAAATGTTAATAGCTGTTTTACAACAAATGGCAGAATTCAGTATGCTAGAGTTTCCTATTAATGGAATTCTACAGATAGCATAACCTTGATTTACATAATAGGTCTGCAGATATTTGTTGGACAACTGCAAGAATGAATACATTAAGTAACAAATATTGAAATCTTCATATGTGTTTAAATAAATGGAAATACAGAAAGGCAACTAATACTGTGGTTGTCAAGCTATATTTCCTCAAGTTGCCTGTGTGATGGACTTTTTCCTATTAAACCTTTAATAGGCCAGTGGTAGTAAGACATGAAACTTCATAGCTGCCTGCCGTGTCCCACGCTACGAGAGTTGTGGGGAGCGAGGAGGGCGGTACAGGGTTAAGAAAAGACAGTAGTCAATAATAGATTATAAACAGGGCCAAGGGATCCCCAGTCTCAAGGTCTGAGCCCCAAATCTGCCTACGCATAGCTTTTATTAGTTAGGTGAGGAAGTAAAGGAGATAGAGCTTGTCAATCTCAAGATCTGTGAATCCCATACATCACAATAGGAAACTGATTCAAGCCAATCACTCTTGCCTGCAGGCAGCAGAACTGTAAGTCTTAGGATGTTTGTATTTCCCCAAGGGACAAAACCTATATGCATATGAATAGATGGAGAGCACATCATTGAATCACTTCCCTTGCAGGTTTTGGGAAGGAATGCAGCCACAGAGGCAGAGGCTTTCCTTAGCCTGGGGAAGGTGGGGGGCTGTGCCCACCTCTATGAACCCCATGGATTCTCCTGTTGGTCCCCACTGGACTGTGCCTGCCTTGAGTTGCCCCCCACCATGGTGAATCTTACTTGTCATTGGCTGACCAGCCATCTTTTTGGGATCAAACAGGGAGACATAAGGAGCAAACACAAAGATGAAGCAAAGTCTCTGAAAGGATCCATCTCATAGACTCTCCTTTCTTTGGGGGCAGGTACTAGGAGACAGATGGGTAGGCTGCTGCGTGGCTACAGCTGCCTCCTCTCACCTGCTGTGTTCAATGTTCCCCAGGGTTTCTGTAAGCTCTGCTGGCCCTGGGCCACACCTGGTAGTGAACAGGCAACAGAATCCCCTTAGATCCTCCACTGTAAGAGTTCATTAGACTTAACTCATCTTTCTGTCTGTTCTTCCACTAGCTTTCCCTTTGGAATATAACTGAAACTCAGTCATTAGATTGGAAGAGTGATCTCTTAGTCTGTTTCTTTCCACTCTTTTTCCTTCTACCATGTTTTCCCCAAAATAAGACCTATCTGAATCATTAGCTCTAATGTGTTTTTGGAGCAAAAATTAATATAAGCCCCGGTCTTATTTTCATATAAGAAGGGGTCTTATATAAGACCAGATATAATATAATATAATATAATATAATGTAATGTAATGTAATGTAATGTAATGTAATGTAATGTAATGTAATGTAATATAATATAATATAATATAATATAATATAATATAATATAATATAATATAATATAATATAATATAATACCGGGTCTTATATTAATTTTTGCTCCAAAAGACACATTAGAGCTGATGGTCTGGCTAGGTTTTATGTTCAGGGAAACACTGTATGTCAATCCCTGATTGATAACTAGATAGCCTTTAATTTCTTCATCTCTGTTTTGATACTCTACTCATTCAGATCAGACATGATCATTTTGTCTCATCACTGCACGTAGTATGACTCAAGTCTAGGTTTATCATTCTTTCTTGTGTCTGATCTTAGCATTGTGTTGATCCATTTTTTCCTCAATCCTTTCTGACTCCAAATTTGTTCTCATCTCCCTGGTGGGAGCTCCAAGTGTGCTGTGAAGGCACAGTCATCCCATTTCTGACAGTTGTGGATTCTCACATCAAGCTATTTTATGAAAGTAAGTCTAAGTCAGATGGTGAAGCAATCCAAAGATGTTGGCAAATTCTGCATGAAGTAATCTAGCTGATAAATTATGTCCAATTATGTTTGTTTTAAAAACAAATATGAATGCTTATGTAGTTGGTTATCTACTTGACGAGCATGCACCATTATTGCAGGAGAATTTTAATATTGTCTTTTATCCCTCAAATAATATGTTCAACATTCAACCTTCCAACTTTTATTGACTATCTACAATGTGCAAAGCACTGTGCTTCATACTACTCTTTGTAGCTTATGGCCCAAAGAATAAGTACTGTGGATTTTATTTCTATTTTACTTTCATTTATTTACTTGTGAGATTGTCTTTCTCACTAACTACTTAAATAAAATGGCAACAGTGTTGATTGTCTTGTTCACTGAAATATCCTCAGGACCTGGAACAATGACATGAGTACCATAGTATTCACAGTAGGTGTTCACAACACGTTTGTTCAGTTAATGAATGTGTTATACCAACTAAGTACTGAGTTCAGAGAGGGGGAAAATCTCCAGGTCTAAACTGATCAAACCTAAGTCTAAGTTAATAAGATCCCATCTCTGAAAACCTCCAAATGGCTTAGTGAAAGGTCTAAAACTCAGAAGCACTTAGGGCATGGATGGAAGGTTTCCCTTGACACCCTCAAGAATACTGTATTGAGGACATCTTTCTGAGGTTCAGGAGGGATACTGAGTTTCTGTGGATTAAAGAGAGTAGGACACTATGAAAACAGTCTATTTTTACAGAGAACAAGATGCAAGTTAAGCTCCTAATTAAAAGTGCTTAGTCTAAAAAAAGATACAAATCTTTCCTATAGGCTCACAAATAATATACTCATATGTATGTAGGTACCATCACCAGCACTAACTTCCTTGAGTGTGGGTTACATTTTGTACCGTGTTTCCCTTAAAATAAGACCTAGCCGGACCATCAGCTCTAATGAGTCTTTTGGAGCAACAATTAATATAAGACCTGGTCTAATTTTTCTATAATATAAGACCAGGTCTTTACTATAATATAATAATATAATATAACATAACATAACATAACATAACATAACATAACATAACATAACATAACATAACATAATATAACATAACATAACATAACATAATATAATGATATAGGGTCTTATATTAATTTTTGCTACAAAAGACACATTAGAGCTGATTGTCCGGCTAGGTCTTATTTTCAGGGAAAAGTGGTAGTTTACTTCCAAAGAGTAGA
Source organism: Rhinolophus hipposideros (assembly GCF_964194185.1). Taxonomy (NCBI): domain Eukaryota; kingdom Metazoa; phylum Chordata; class Mammalia; order Chiroptera; family Rhinolophidae; genus Rhinolophus; species Rhinolophus hipposideros. The sequence continues at coordinate 22,271,604 of NC_138058.1, read as the reverse complement.
GTACAGAAAGAGAAAAACAGTGATGTATGTGGAGAAAATTGGAACTCACCTCCTTAACCAAGTGCTGCACTTTGACATCACCAGTGGTTAAGTCATGTTCATATCATGTATTCCCTGGTATAATGTGATGGGAAGAAGGCCATTTCATGTCTGTTGTGTTCTCCCCCAAAGCTTAAAACTCCAGTGTAATCATGACCAAACTATCAAACAAACTCAAACAGAGGGACATTTTGTAGCCGGTATTCACGTAGCCAGAACCTGCAGCTTGGGAAAACAACTTTGCATTATATCCCTCGGCCAATGAGAAACAATGAGCTGATAGAACCATAATTGCAAGAGAGATATAAGCAGGCCCAGGGAAAATCCCTAAAGTTGAGTTTGGGCATGAGTTAAAAGAACTGTCCTATATTTAACTTTTCCTCATTATTATAGTAAGAAACATACCCTTAGGTTGAGATTTAAGATACTCATGAGACATTCGATGCATGAAGCAGCATATAGGTACACTGCACAGGCACAAGGAAAAACTTGCCTCAACATACTTTGGGGAGGGAAAAAAGGAAGAGGAAGGGCTGGTCCCTAACCCCAAGAGCCAATGAAAACACTATCCCTGTAAACCTCAAGGAGCCACATCCATTTTCTTCCAGAGTGTACTTCCTTGGTGTATCAAGCTTCCACTTTAATACCCTTTCTGTATGCAAAACTGTTTCACCCACTTTCTTCATTTCTATTCTGAGAGGGGCAAGGACTCCTGTACCAGTAACAATTCTATAAAATCTTAACCAGTATTCCTCAAAACTCATAAAAAGCAAGGAAAGTCTGAGACACTGTTAGTGTTTTCATTTTTTCTTTTCATAACTATGGATTACTAATTTAAAATATTTTCATTGTTGAGTATTTCCAATATGTCAACAGGAGCTTGAAATACATAGATTTTTGTTTGTTTTTTTCTCTGACAGTCTGGTGGAATAAAGATGGATGTAATACTACCCGAATGGCATGCTTTCTCCTGGGAGGACATATAAGTTGGCAACTCTCAGACTGTTGCATTTAATACAATTATTTATATAAAATTGAGAGATATCCATTTATACTTTTGTTCCATCATAGTATGCATAAATGAAAACTTTTTAAGGAATATTATAGAGAATAAGAACTTTGTTAGGGATATTATATTGATTCCTATCCATTAAATATTTGAATTCATCAGAGGTTATTTTTTTTTTAAATGTGACTCATGAAAGTCTTCATTTTTGTTTTAGACTATTTCAGAAGGTTTATATAATATCTTTTCTCAAACTTACAGACTTCCACATTCCTCATGCGCAAAAGTAGTATAGGGCATACTTGAGGGTGAAAAGTCTATTTCCTTGTGCCCTAAGGTAATGAGCCTGGTAGGGGGAAAGAAAAATCCAGCTGTATGATGAAGTGTTAAGCAGACATTTCCCACCGTGTTAAGAGCAGGGGAAGGTTACCGTGGCCCTGGCTTCATTACCGAGCAGACTCACTTTGTTGGCTGTGTGTTATCTTTTGATTCACCCTGCAGACCTTTTTTTTTTTTTTCCATTTTTTTTGTTCTGTATGACATCTTCTGTTTAATCAAAGAAAGATCCAAAAAAGATGACATTTCAGCTCTTTGTGTTTACCTACCTGCAGCTCAGTGATGCAATACCACAATGCCTAGCCCAACACGCAACTAGCTTATGTGCCTAAGAGCCAAACAAGCACAGAGAAATATTTTTCATATTGCAACAAACGTGATGCTAGTAAAATATAAACTAAAAACTACCTTCTACAGGATCATCTTGGCACTTAAATAAAAGGGTCTCAAGAAGTTCTTAGAAGCAGAAAGATTTTAAAATATTTGGTGCTTTTTCCATAAAATGATTAAGATAGCACTATTGTTTCTTTTCCATACATATTGTTTTCTTTTTAGGTAGTATTCTTTCAACTCGATGATTACTTGGGAGAAGTTGTCAGAATTAGATACCACCTAAAAATCATCTGATACTACATAAAAATAGTCTATGACTTACCAAAATTATAAATCATAAAATCATTTTAACTAAATGATATTGTTGATTATCTTGATGTCTACTGATTTGTTTCTAGCCAAATCATTTTGAGCTAAATGATATAATATCTAATAAGAGCAGTGAGTAATAAAAGGCAAAGAATGAAAAATTTAAGAACTTCATTTTATAGAAATGTGTAAGAGTTTGATTTTTTAATAGTAGCAATATATGGCAGGTTAGATATTTTAAAATATATTAAACTGATTAATTTGAAATCAAAATAAAGAAATCCTATAAATTAGAATAACAATTTAAATATTAAGTTTATAAATCTAAAGGGGATAGATTTGGTAAATCTGTGAGATTTACCAATAGATCCATGGGATTATTATGTCTTGGCTATTGCCACACCCTTTTGACTGGTTTCCTGCTGCTATTTTGGCCGCTATAGTCCATTCTTAACTAGGCTATTGGTTCTCAACCTTGGGAGTTCCCTGGGTGAAATCTGAAACTAGCCCCATAACGGAGGACAAGGAGAGACTGAAGAAAGAGGCAGACTGCTCCAGATTGGTTGGTGCAAGTTTAATAAGCAGGGAGGTTACATAACAGATTTGTCTTGGGTGGCCACAAAATGAGCAGATTTCTGCACCTGCAAGCCAGAATCTTAAAGGTTTATATAGATGTCTTTAACTGGGTTCAGTCAATATACAGTCCAGATGGTCTCAACAACACCTTACTCTCTCAAGGTTGCTTTCTGGAAACAGCTCTGGCTATGGGAACAATGGGTGTAATGTGCATTGTAAGGACAGGGGAGGGGATGAGGAGCTGATTCACATCTAATAAAGGCCTCTGCCTTGCTATTCTTTATGCTTCATTTCCTCTTCCAGGCTTATTGCCCTTCATCGGTCAGAACTTTGTTCAAACATTTCCCCTCGGAGATGACCTTCTATCTGAATAAGACTGCCTTATCTACCATCGCTCCACCATCGATCTTACCCATTTTGCCCTTGTATACTACCTTCAGAATTGTTAACATGATTTGAAATCACATGATCATTTTGCACTTATTTATGGTTTGTGCTTCTGTTAAAAAGTAAGTTCTATGAAGGTAGGGAGCTTGTCTTGTTTAAATTTGTACCCCCATTATAGGATAGTGCCGAACATATATATAATAGATGTTACAAATATATTTGTTCAGTGTTTTCCTGAATAAACACTTAGAGAAGGAAAGAAGAGAAGAAACGTGAAAGAATGATTAGAATATAATTTCCCTGACATTAAAAAGACTTGCATCTTTAGCTGGAAGCAAGATAAACCCAACTATAGTAGCTTAAACCACTAAGAGGTTTATTTTCTACTGTAACATGAAGTCCAGAAGCAGACAACCACAAATTGATATAGCTTGTTGAAAAATAGCCAGTGCTCCCCCACAGTCTGTATTCCAGGCAGAAAGAATGAGAAGACTCAAAGTAAAAAGCATGTGCAAGGTGATTCTTCCCTATTTATAAGGAAGATATAGTTTCCAGCAAGTTCTACTCAGTACACTTTTGTTAATATCTCATTTCCCGTAACTATGCCACTCTATCACAGGACCTCCACTATTTTCAAGACAGCTTTCAAAATTGAGGTTTTAACTTGGCTTTATGTTGCCTCAACTAAAATCTGTGTTCTATTTTATTAGTAATAAAAAAGAAGAAGTTGGGTATTGCGTCGACAACCAGCAGGATTGGCCACGCAAGGGTAGACTTAACTCTAGTTTTAAATAACCTCAAATTTCAGTTAATGAGGACTAAGGCACTGCTACAGGTTATATTAAATGGGGACATAAGTGAGTATAGTTAAAAGTCAAGATTCAAAGGGTCTGATTTCTGATTTAACTTATGGTAACCATTTGATCTAGGAATATGAGAGTGTTGCTTAACATTTCTGAGCCTCAAAAGTTTTATCTGCCAAAATTCAGAAGATATTTTCACAGGTATTACTGCATGCATGGGGTAAGTGGCAGAATTATATAGGTAAAAGTTGGTTGTAAAATGTTTTTTTTTTTTAATTTTTTATTTTTACCTTAATAATAACCTGTTTGGGATACAGAAATGTTCTGATTATATGAGGTCTGACAATTAAGTTCACAACTTATCCTAGAAAAAGCGCTACATGCCTCATTGCTGAATATAACTATGGTCACCTTCGAAGTACTCCCCTTGGGAAGTTATGCACTGATGCCAGTGCTTAATTCATCTTTCAAAGCAATTTTGGAACTCTTTGTCTGGAATGGCCATCAGAGCTGTCTTCATATTGTCCTTATGTCCTTGATGTCCTGCATGTCATTCAAATGTCTTCCTTTCAATATTTCCTTTATCTTTGGGTAAAGAAAGAAGCCATTGGGGGCCAGATCAGGTGAGTGGGAAGGGTGTTCCAATACAGTTATTTGTTTACTGGGTAGAAACTCCCTCACAGACAGTGACGTGTGAGCTTGTGCATTGTCGTGATGCAAGAACCATGAATTGTTGGTGAAAACTTTAGATCATTTTTGTCTTTTTCACGCAGCCGGTTCAGCACTTCCAAATGGTAACCTTGATAAACTGTTTGTCCAGTTGGTAGAAATTCATAATGAATAATCCCTCTGATATCAAAAAACAGCAACATCGTTGCAACAAGTTTGCGAATTTAATTGTCCATCCTCGTATATTAATTCTCATTCAATATCGCAGGGCATTTCAAATAACCAGCACATGTGAAAAATGAGCTAGTATCTCAAAACCCTTAACTTATAGTCTAATGGTCCTCAGTTTTACGTAAGTCAAAGCAAAATCTTAATTATGTAACTGATTGAGACAAAATATCTTCATCAATGTCTCACGCAGTCATTGACTATATATATGGGTATTGTCAGTGGCAGTATTAATATATTTTGCTTAATTAAGAGACGGATGTTGTTTCTTTGCAGATTTCACTAGTACAAAATTTATTGAGGCTGCATCAGAAATCCATGCCACCCAGCCTGTGCAGAAACTTGGAAGATTCATGAATAAAAGTAGATCTGTGGCCTCTGACTTTGTATCCAAAGCAAAACATCCTCTAACTTAGGCTTCTCTGCAACAAAACCATTTTTAGTCATTGCTCTCTGACTATCTTTGGGCTTCCGTTTCAATGGCAATTCTTCTAAAATGCATTCCAAGTGTGTTTTCATAACATTTAGTCTCATTGACTGAAGACATCACCTTCCATAGGCTATTACTTAGCATTTGAAATTGCACAATTTTTATGACTCCAAGTTTTCTTTTGAATGAGTCATTCAGTTCTGTGTACGTCCTAAGAGAAGAGACTACCTGGCTGGAGTGGTTATTCATTTTCAGTAAAAGTTTTTGCTTGAATTTAAATATCTCTTCCTCAACATAAAGTGTGCCTCGTCTGTGCATGTGGAGACATCACCAAGTATCTATCTGTTCATGGGATTGTAAAAGTTGCTTCATGAAGACTGTCCTTCTTAGTTTCTATACAATTTCTTTTTTCAGGCAAATCTTACAACTTGGTAAAAATATCTATTTGCCTGTTTTAACAGAGATCAAATAACAGTTGCTTTAACAAGGTAAATCATTTTTTTTAGGGTTTACATATTTGTAATTAAAAGGCTAAGCACCTTGACTTTTCAGGTGGGATTCTTCTCAGTTAGGACAGCTAGACACCTAGCTAGAAGTTTCCTTCTCTCTTACTGTTTTTCCATTTCTGAGTGTATTCCATTTGCCCACATGGAAAACTCCGGCTTGCTAGCATTCCAGTCTGTGAGGGAAAAGGGTAAAACTGAAGCGCAAACTTCTTCCTTTCAAGGACGTGGCTTAGAAATTGCACAGATCGTTTCAGATCTTTGGCTCAAACTTGGCGACAACGCCATACCTAACTACAAAGGAGGCTGATAAATACAGTCTATATCTGGGAAGCCATGGACCTGGCTAAAATTGGGGGTCCTGTTACCAAAAGGGTGAGTAGTTATTAAAGGAGTTAGTGGTTTCGACCAAAACAGGATTGTTCACAATTTAGAATCAGCGCTTTGATCATTAATGTTAGTTTGATTTCAGGTACCTCTGTTAAAGAGGCTCATTCATTTGAAGGATTCATAAAGGTCAGAAAATGATGAATTGGAAGTCACACTACATAATCAGCTATATACGACTTATAAAAACAATTAACCCCAAGAAAAGTTTGCAACAATTTACTGATAACATATGGGTCTAATTATAGTGTAGTCCAGATGTTAACTGTCAATTTCTCCACACAAAGTTATCATATGGACAGGAAAGTGTAAGAGAAATCTATTTGTCCTTGCTTATCGATCATCGTCCAGGTTTTGTTAGTTCCATGTACCCCTGAGTTTCCACGATGCAGCCACTTCCTTATCCCATGATGATTTATATGTTACTAACTCAGATCAGTCGTTTTACTTTCTTAAATCAAGCTTAATATGTAATCGAAAAGCATTTCACTTATTCTGTCTTTATTATTAGGATTGTGCAAAAGTAAATGCGGTTTAAAAGGTTAAAAATAATTGCAAAAACCACAATTCATTTTGCACCAACCTAATACCAAACGTCTATATTTTGGAATTTGGAATATTTATTAACTGCATTTTAATATTTACCATTATTTTTGTTCCACATAGCTAACAAAGAGTACAAATTCAAGGACTTCCAGCAGTATGTCGCTGTCTTTTACTGCATACTACAATGGTTGCTACAGAAGTTCAGGCCTGGGAGATACCTGGAAATCTTTCACTGTTACTGTAAGATTATTTCCTTTCTTTTCTTTTCTTTTTTTATTGGTCTACGTGTCTGTTTTTCTACCAATACCATGCTGTTTTGATTACTGTTGCCCTGTAATACAAGCTAAAGTCAGGGAGTGTGATACCTCCAGCATTGTTCTTGTTTCTTAAGATTGCTTTGGAAATTTGGGGGCTTTTGTGGTTCCAAACAAATCTGATGATTTTTTGTTCTATTTCTTTAAAAAATGCCATTGGTATTTTGATGGGGATTGCATTAAATCTGTATATTGCTTTGGGTAATATAGCCATTTTAACCATGTTGATTTTCCAATCCATGAGCATGGAATATCTCTCCATTTCTTTGTTTCTTTTTCAATTTCTTTTCAAAATGTCTTGTAGTTTTCAGCATATAGGTCTTTCACATCCTTCGTTAAGTTTATTCCTAAGTATTTTATTCTTTTTGCTGCAATTGCAAAAGAATTTTTTTTTTTATTTCTTTTTCTGAGATTTCATTGTTAGTATATAGGAATGCAATGAACTTTTGTACGTTGATTTAGCAGCCGGTAACTTTACTGTATTTGTTGATTGTTTCTAATAGCTTTTTGGTAGAATCTTTAGGGTTTTCTATATATAGCATCATGTCATCTGCAAAGAGTGACAATTTAACTTCTTCATTCCCAATTTGGATGCCTTTTATTTCTTTCCTTTGCCTGATTGCTCTGGCGAGGACTTCCAACACTATGTTGAAAAGCAGAGGTGATAGGGGACAGCCCTGTCATGTTCCTGAACGTAGAGCAAAGGGCTTCAGTTTTTCACCATTAATTATGAGATTAGCTGAGGAATTGTCATAGATGGCCTTTATTATGTTAAGGTATTTTCCTTCTATACCTATTTTATTAAGTGTTTTAATCATAAATGGATATTGTGTCTTGTCAAATGCTTTTTCTGCATTAATTGATATTAATCATATGATTTTTGTCCTTTATTTTTTTATGTGATGTATCACATTGATAGATTTGCGGATGTTGAATGATCCTTGTGTACTGGGGATGAACCCCACTTGGTTGTGGTGAATAATCTTTTTAATGCATTGTTGCATTCGATTTGCTAGAATTTTGTTTAGGATTTTTGCATCTGTGTTCATCAGAGATATTGGTCTGTAGTGTTGTTTTTTTGTGTTGTCCTTACCAGGTTTTGGTATCAGGGTAATGTTGGCCTCATAAAATGAGTTAGGGAGTACTGTCTCTTCTTCAATTTTTTGAAAGAGTTTGAGCAGGATTGGTATTAGATCCTGTTTGAAGGTTTGGTAGAATTCACTAGTGAAGCCATCTGGTCCTGGACTTTTGCTTTTGGGAAGGTTTTGCATGACTGATTCAATTTTGTTACTGGTGATCGGTCTGTTTAGATTTTCCAGTTCTTCATGGTTCAGCCTAGGAAGACTATATGTTTCTAAGAACTTGTCCATTTCTTTTAGGTATTGAATTTGGTGGCACATAGTCCTTCATAGTATTCTTGGATGATCCTTTGTATTTCTGTGGTGTCCGTGATAACTTCCCCTTTTTCATTTCTGATTTTGTTAATTAGTGTCTTTCCCTTTTTATCTTAGTGAGCCTAGCCAAGGGTTTGTCAATTTTGTTAATCTTTTCAAAGAACTAGCTCTTTGACAGATTAATTTTTTCTATTGTCTTTTTGTTCTCTATTTCATTTAGTTCTGCTCTAACTTTTATTATTTCCTTTCTTCTGCTGACCTTAGGTTTCATTTGTTCTTCTTTTTCTAGTTCTTTAAGATGTAATGTGAGGTTATTTATTTGGGGTTTTTCTTGTTTCTTCAGATAAGCCTGTAATGATATAAATTTCCCTCTTAAAACTGCTTTTGCTGCATCCCCAAAATTTTGGTAGGATGTATTTTCATTGTCATTTGTTTCTATGTATCTTTTAAGCTCTCCTCCGATTTCTTCTTTGACCCAGTTGTTCTTTAAAAGTATGTTGTTTAATCTCCATGTATTTGTGTTTTTTCCTGCTTTTTTTCTTCAGTTGACATCCAATTTCAAAGCCTTCTGATTAGAGAAGTTCCAAAGCTCTTCCAAGATCCTTTCAATTGATATTTCTTGTGTCTCAGTATCAGGGTAGAAAATATTTATTTTGTATTTAATATCCTTATGATGACTAATATATGTTATATTTTAAAAAAAATAATTGCAGAAGTGTAATGATTTTAGAGGAAAATGACTCACTTAATGTACAGAGATAGTCACACACACGCACACTCACACATTATACCTAAAGCATTGTTACGACTTAAATAAAAGAAGAAATGATGGACTAAAATATTTAGAAAATTTGAGTTAAAATAAAATATATTTCCTGTTTTCTGAATTTCTGAGAAGATTTCAGAAGAAAATTGGAAGCATTTTGAGAGTCTCTTCATTATAACGAACTACTTAATGTGATATATACATAAGAACTGCACCCTGAGGAGACTTCAACAATTGTCCTCCACCCATTAAGACATGCTATTGGACATCTCTGAGACACCTAGATCACTCCTGGAAAATACGTAGTACCCCATCTAAAGAAATTAGCAATTCAAAGAAGCAGCCTATGAACCAGGTAGCACAGTTAGTCACATTTTCAAAAGTCAAAAGAAGTTTTAATTCTTTTATATATTATAGAGGAAACAACGTCAAGAACATGGGTTGAACTTATAGTAGACTTATACGGTGTCTGGGGAAATACTATGTGTACAGCAGAGTTTGGATCAAATTCTTCACAAGGCCTCCATGCTCCAGGGATTAGAAAGTACAAAATGCAAAACATGCTCATTTGAAACATTATTTGGGTTACATCTCATCATGTCATTGTGCGTTAGGGCTCTCAAAAGTCAACAAGTTATGGTATTTTAGAGAACAACACTCTCACGTTTAATTCATTTTCCATGTACTACAGCCACTGATTATCTTCTCTACATTTAGAAAAACAGCTGTGATACTTTGCTTGACAAACAAGATTAAAATCCCCAGAGGTCTTCATCATTTCTACTGACTTCTGTGATTTTAAACTAGCTTATTTGTCACATCAACTGAAACTCCCTGCCATTTGTTGAAACTTGGAGTACTATTTCATTGTTCCAATTATTTTTAAATGAAAATGTTCTCACTTTCTACAGATTACACAGTTCCATGCTTCATATTCATTGGGGCACATTTCTTTATAAAGTTGATAAACAATTTTGAATTCCAAATTATGCCTTGCATGTCACAAAGCTGCAGCTGTAAGCTGCAACATTAAAATATGAGCTGAGAGTCTTCATCAGAACAAACAAGGTCATCATCAAATAACTGCTAAGATTAGGTTTGTTTTTGTCACTTGCTAATTGCTGTATCTGTTGGGTTGAAGGGAAAATCCAATATGCCATTTTTAGAGAGCTTCACAGCCAATACAGTATCATAGCTAGTGTACTCCTGTTGCTTTCTATAGGAAATGAGGCAGATTTACCCATTTGTTCTACATGTATTAAATACCTATTGTATATTTGCCAGACAATGTTCTATGTACTAGCGATCTAGACAAGAGTAAACTATAATCCCTGATTGCCAAGATTTTACAGTTCACTTAGGGAAATACACAAGTACAAGTTGTGAATGAATGAAAGCACATTTCTAAATATCAAGTCTTTAAAAGGGAAGGGACAATGTAATCACTCTTGATCATTATTGGTTATCTATAATATTAAGAAATCTGCCAAGGACATCAACCAAATTAGGTTCCATCGTATTATTTTTAATATTCACTAAGGAGTGAGGAAATAAAAAGAATAAAATATTTGATGCAGGGAAAAATACCCAAAATGTTTATACTGAATGTTTAACTTCCATCCTTAAGATGAATTTCCTTTCCTTTTCTCACTGTAGGTTATTTTATAGAAGCTTTCTAAGTTGTAAAATTTACTGAGGAGCCAGAAAAAGAGAGAGCAAAATGTTTTTCACAGGTTCTGTAATGTATATGGCTACATAAAACATTTGAGAGCCTCACTTATCCCTTCAAAAAGAGTTTCCTTTCCTCTTTCATTATAGCCACTTTTCAAACAGCTTTGATTTACATAGTAAAGCAATAGATATCAGTTTACATTAAAGCTGACACATATAACGTGTCACATATAATGAACTTAGTGACACTTAAGTCAAACAATATTTGATTCAACAAATTTCATTTCGACAGTCTTCTGGTGTTTTATTAGTGGCATTTTTGAACTATACATAAGCAATATTATTTAATTATTATTTCACTTCTAATTTCATTTTAGGTCTTCTCTTCACATGTAAAATATATTACTTTCTTCCCTGTGGACATTTTTGAGCAAACACTGTGTAAAAAAACAAAATACTTTTTGTTGGAGTTTGGGGAGGTATTAGAATCCCTCTCCCATATGTGCGATGAGAAACTCTAGTAAGCCTCAAATGACCAGTGCTGTTCACCAGAAGGTCCAGTGTTGGCCAACGTAGCTGGAGAAGTAGAGCTTTGATTATTATTAAGCTCAGTGTTATCGTCTATATGGAAGGTGTCATAAAGGTGATCAGGCAATTCCGAAAAAGATAATTCTCTGTTGAGAGTAGCAATTTACCACTGCTCTATCGATCACTTAACAGAAAATGCGTGAAATGATATTTAACTATCTTTTTCTTTTTTTGCCCCTGGGCATTTTACTTACTGCAACTACTACTTTTGAAAGGAGTTTTCCAGTAGAATGGTTTTGTTTTATTTGTTTTTTTATATATTTACTATTTGACCCCCTTCACCCATTTTTCTCACTCTCACCCCCACACTGGCAACCAACAATGTGTTCTATGTATTTATGGCTTTGTTCTGTTTTGTTTTAGATTTCCCAAATGAGAGATTTTATGGCATTTGTCTTTTTCTGTCTAATTTGTTTCACTTAGCACAATGCCCTCAAGGTTCATTTATGTTATCTCATATGGCAAGATTTCATTATTTTTTATGACTTTGTAATATTCCAATTTATATATGCACAATTTCCTTATTGATCATCCATCAATGGGCACTCAGGTTGTTTTTACAGCGTGGCTATTATAAATAATGTTTCAATAACATGAGGGTGCATACTAGTATATCTTTTTGAGTTAATGTTTTCATTTTCTTTGGACAAATACCCAGATGTGGAACATATGGTAGTTTTGTTTTTTTTTTAATTTTTGAGGAACCTCCATATTGTTGTCTATTAACATTCCCACTAACAGTCCACAAGGGCTTAATTTTCTCTACATTCTTACCAGCACTCTATATATCTTTTGTATTTTTGATAATAGTCATTCTAACTGGTGTGATATCTCATTGTGGTTTCGATTTGCATTTTCTTCATGATTAACAATGTTGAGCAATTTTTCATGCACCTGTTGGCCATCTGTACGTCTTCTGTGGAAAAATATCTATTCAGATCTGCTTATTTTTTAATAGGAGTGTTTGCTTTTTGGCTATTGAGATGCATGAATTCTTCATATATTTTGGATATTACTCTTTATCAGATATATGATTTGCAAATATTTTCTTCTATTCAGTAGATTGCATTTTTATTTTGTTGATGGTTTTCTTTGCTGTTCAGAAGCTGTTTTATTTTGATGTAGTCAGTCCCACTTGTTTATTTTTGCTTTTGCTGCTTTTACTTTTTGAGTCAAATTCAAAAAATCATCACCGAGGCTGATGTCAAGGAGCTTATAGTTTATGTTTTCTTTTAGGAATTTTATGACTTCAGGTCTTAACTTCAAGTCTATAAACTTTTTTGAGTTATTTTTTTATGTATGGTATAAGATAATGGTCCAGTTTCATTCTTTTGCATGTGGCTGTTCAATTTTCCCACACCATTTATGGGAGAAACTCTCCTTTCCCCACTGTATATTCTTGGCTCCTTTGAAGTAAAATTAGCTGACCATTTATGTGTGGATTATTTCTGGGATCTGTGTTCTGATTCATTGATCTACGTGTCTATTTTTATGTCAATACCATACTCTTTTAATCAGGGAGAATGATGCCTCCAGCTTTGTTCTTTTTCTCAATGTTGCTTTAGCTATTTTGAGGTCTTTCATGGTTCTATACAAATTTTAGAATTGTTTCTTTTATTTTCTGTGAAAAATGTCTTTAGGACTTTGATAGGGATTGCATTGATTCTGTAGATTGCTTTCAGTATATAGACATTTTAACTATATTAATTTTTCTAATCCATGTGCATAGAATATCTTTCCACTTATTTATATCTTCTTTAATTCCTTTCCCTAATGTCTTATATTTTTCAGCATACAGGTCTTTCACCTAGTTTGTTAAGTTTATTGTCAGATATTTTATTATTTTTCTGATGTGATTGTAAATGTGATTTTCTTAATTTCTATTTCTGATAGTTTATTAGTAATGTATAGAAACTAAGCTAATTTCTGTGTATTGCTTTTTTTTTCCTGTACCATTATTGAATTTATTTATTAGTTATAACAGTTTTTTGATGGAATCTTTAGAGTTTGCTATTTGTTAATATAATAACATGTCACCTGCAAATAGTGACACTTTTATGTCTTCCTTTACAGTTTGGATGCCTTTTATTTCTTTTTCTTGACTAATTGCTATGGTTAAGACTTCTAATACTGTGTTGAATTAAAATGTGAAAGTGGCATCCTTGTCTTTTTCCTGATCTTGGAGGAAAAGCTTTCTGCTTTTCATCATTGCATATAATTTACCTGTGGGCTTGTCATATATGGCCTTTACACATTGAGGTATATTCCCTCCATACTTGCTTATTTGAGAGTTTTTATCATAACTGGATGTTGATTTTTGTCAAATGTTTTTTCTGCATCTATTGAGGTGATTAAATGATTTTTATTCTTCATTTTGTTCATGTGGTGTATCACATTGACAAATTTGCAGATATTGAACCAGCTTTGCATTCCTGGAATAAATCCCACTTAATCATGGTACATGATTGCTTTTATGTATTATTGAATTTGGTTTGCTAATATTTTGTTGAGGATTTTCCATCAGGGATGGAATGTTCATCAGGGATGTTGGCCTGTATTTTTCTTTTCTCGTGCCATCCTTGTCTAGTTTAGGTATCAAGGTAATGCTGGCATCATAAAACAAATTTGAAAGAGTTTTCTCCTCTCCTATTTTTTGGAAACATTTGAGAAGGATTAATATTAATCCAAAGAAGTTTGGATGTTTATTAGAATTCAGTGAAGCTGTCTGTTCCCGTATTTTTGTTTGTTAGGAGGTTTTTGATTAGTAATTCAATCTCCTTACTAGTAATCAGTTTGTTCAGATTTTCTATGTATTAATGAGTCAGTCTTGGTAGGATGTATGTATCTAGGAATTTATCCATTTCTTATAGTTTGTCCAATTTGTTGGCATATAATTGTTGATAGTAGTCTCTTATAATCCTTTGTATTTTTTTTTTTTTTGGTATCAGTTGTAACATCTTCTCTTTCATTTCTGATTTTGAATCCTCTTTTTGTCTTCGTGACTGTAGCTAAAGTTTGTTAATTTTATTTACCTCTTTAAAAAACAGTTCTTACTTTTATTGATTGTTTTCATTGTCTTTTTAGTCTCTATTTTGTTATTTATGCTCTATTTTTTGTTATTTTCTTCTTTCTACTAACTTTGGGTTTCATTTTATTTAAAGTAGTATTTAAACCATGTGATTCTGGGACAATTTTTACTTACATGAGATAAAATTCCTACTCTAAATCACCATTGTCCAGTGAATTAATATATAAAAGATATACATGGATACTTATATTAGAATTTAAGACATATGGATTCATATCCCAAATATGTAGCATAATATTTTGCCCATCAGTGAATATTTAGTATTTTAAAGTTATGGCATATTGAACCTCACACATTATTTAACTTATTTACTTAATCACAACTATGTGTGTTTTGCTTGTTTACCCATAATCTTAAATGCAGTATACTAAGATTATTTGATCCCTGTTTCAAGTACCAAGGGGATAAGAATGCCTTCCTATTTTCCTATTACTTCTAGAGGTGGTGGAGCTCTTGAAAAATAGGAAGGGGCCTATGGTTTCACATAGACTTTTCTTGATCATATTTTATCATAATTATTATTATCATAATTATTACCAAGCAAGACTACTTTACATTTGGCCTTGAGGAGGGGTCATTTTAGGAGACATAAAAGAGGAGATTTTTATCTCCATGGCTTTACATACAGCCAATTACCTCATCCTGTGGATTTTCTTCCCCTATATTTTTTGACTCCATCCCTCTTTCATTCTCATATTCTTTCAGGCTGCAATAATTAGATCTTATCATAATAATAAGGCCTATAAATTTAACTTGTTCTCACATCTCCCTCTGCTATGTATTACTCTTCCAACTTAATTAATTAATATTCTGCTCCCAGTACATTTCTTCACACCTGACAGTACTATTTCCCCTGGCTAACATGTATAGCATGAATGACCAGATTAGGTTCCTAAAGCTGCAGTCATATTAACATCTGAAGTTCAGTCCACAAGTGTAATTCTATTTTGTTTTAATTATTTATTTTCAGTTACAGTTGACATTCAATATTTTTTTATGTTAGTTTCAGGTATTAGACATGGTGGTTAGACATTTATATGATTTACGCAGTGATCCCCAGTTAGTCTAGGATTCACATGGCACTATACATAGTTGGTGCAACATGGTTGACCATATTCTCTAAGCTGTACTTTATATCCCCGTGACTATTTTGCAACTACCTACCGTGTTTCCCTGAAAATTCGACCTAGCAGGACAATCAGCTCTAATGCATGTTTTGGAGCAAACATTAATGTAAGTCCCAGTATTATATTATATCTATTCTATTCTATTCTATTCTATTCTATTCTATTCTATTCTATTCTATTCTATTCTATTCTATTCTATTCTATTAATTATATTATACTTGGTCTTATTGTAAAATAAGACCGGGTCTTATATTAATTTTTCCTCCAAAAGATGCATTAGAGCTGATTGTCCAGCTAGGTCTTATTTTCAGGGAAACACGGTATTTGTATTTCTTAATCCCTTTAGTTTTTTCACCCAGCTTTCCAACCCACACTCTGGGAATCATTGTCTTGATCTGTGTGTTCTCTAGCATTTGCCTCTGTTGCTGTTGTGGTATCTGCCTTCAGTGCAGCGAGATAGCTACCAAGTGAGCCACCTCCAGGCTTGTAAAGCCCCTTGCTGACTGCTCAGGGAACACTGCCAAAGAGGGGTGTGTGTAAGATTATAAGAACTGGTCATGAGGGCTGGAATGTCAAGGGAGATCATCAAGAGGACATGACCACAAATTGGCCTGAGAGCTTAACTCTGGCCATCAGAGGCACCTTACCTTACCCCCACTCTTGAAATGTATGTTTGCTCACCATTCCTGTACTACATGCTGTTTTGAGGACAAAGACTTCTGAGAGTAAGGCATTGTTTATAACATCTGGACTGTATCTATGATTGAACCCAGTTAAGGCCTCTATGTAAACTTCTAAGATTCTGGAAGATGGGTGCAGAGACTTATCTTGCAACTGCCCGAGACAAGCTAGTAAGTAAGTTTCCTTGCTTATTAAATTTGCCACCTACCAATCTGGAGTAGTCTCTTTCTTCAATCTCTCCTTGAACTCCATGAAAGGGGTTAGTTTCAGATTTTACCCAGGAAGCTCCTGAGGTTTCAGATCTAGAATGGCCAAGTCCCATGTGCCTATCCAGACAAAGAACAATGCTGAAAGAGTTAAGCTAAGGTGCTTCCATAAGTTCAGGCCAACTGGTTGTTCCAAGGTCTAGTGCCCAGTGATAGCAGTTCAGGAACAAGGTGGTAGGCAAGTATTGCACAGCAGATCTTACTAGAATTCAAACTTGGACACTAATGGTTGAATTAGAAAGATGAGGAAATAGGTCTGGACAAAAAGAAGCAGGCATATAAACAACAAGGATAAAGTCCCCAGAGCAATTATGGAATGTGAGAGGAGAGATTTTTATTTCAGTCTTCTGCACACTCCTTTATAGTCTAAATGTCCAGAGCTCCTGACCTGCCGAATGGAGTGAGATTGCTGGGCAACAGCCAGTTTTCTCACAGAAGCCCAACACTTTGAAGTCCAGTTTGACTTTTGAGGTTCAAGATTAGAAAGAAGGCTACTGAGTCACCAGTTCATTCTCCATATCAAGAGTTTGAAATGTCTGTAATCTCTACGTTCATTATCATCTTGTATTTCCATTATTAGAATTCAGTTTCAGAACTTTCCTGTTAGTATTGCTTTCAATTTCCCTTTAAACTTAAACTTAAACTCTTTGCTTTTAAGCATGAAGACATGAAAAATACAATGAGCATTATAGTATTAGGAACCTCTGGGCAAAGATCTAGTCTGACTCTCAGCTGGTGAGCCAGGGTACTTGGCTGAGATGATAAACAAAGATCATGTATGACTGCACCTTCACTCCAGGAAGGGTATCAGGTGTCTATCCAAAGGGAAGGCTGACTGCCGAAGCCCTAAACACAGCCACACATGTGGAACTAACGAACAACATCTCTCAGAGGAACACCTGTGTCCCTTCCCCTTTGGATCATGCTAAGGAGATAATTTTCTTTCTCTAAAGCCCAACCATGTTCAACAAAGAAAATTCAGTCTGGTCTTGTTCTTTTTAGAAATAGCATGTACTTCATACTAATTCATCCTGATAGACCACAATGCTAATGATCTCAAGAAAGCTCAAAGCAGGAGGCTCAGAAAGACCAGGCATATAAGCAAAGTGTAGGGATGGATGAGTAAACACGATACACTTCTCAGTAGGTGATGCAGATATTGCATAGACTAAGAATATTTATCAGTAAATTTATATTTTTCTGTTGAAAAAAGTAGATATAGCATAGTCATATAATATGGTACGTTATTGACAATGTAAATACTTCATTATACATAGTTATTTGAATCTATAGTTAATCTACATGGACAGTGATTTATTTTATACATTTACTATTTAATGACAAAATTATAATAATGAAAGCAGCATTAGCAAAGTGGGAGAGACAAAAACACATAATGAATGAGCCACCAATACATACAGAATATATGCTTCATATTTGTAATTGTTTTAGTGACCAGCAACCTGCTTTACAAAAACACCTTTGAAAGAAAAAAAGCTTAATATTAGTTTGGAACCACATCATTACAAATGTCTCTGTTTTAAGAATGTTTATATCTCTGTGTAGTGAATGGTTCAATTGATTGAAGCCTTGCTTTCTTGTATTAAAGTTTAAACAAATTATCCCCTGCATGTGCAAATTTCTTGCCATCACCTCACCCACGTATCAAACAGTAGGTATTGTCAGAGCAACTATATAGGATAAACCTGATGCTTTTGAAATATATTCATAGTGGTTTTTATTTGTTTGGGTATAATCCATAGGTCAATAGTTTTCATTTATTCAAGCATGTATATCATACTTGATTCATCTTTTATTAGCATAATAATTTCTAAAGAGTAAACACTTTTGTCCCTCATCACATAATTAAATTTTGCAATAGTTGTTGAATATATAGTATGTTTACTCATCAGTGGAAGAAGGAAGGCTGAGCTATAGTGGTAATTACATGTAATCTCATTTTCCTGAATTGTCAGCGGATAAAGCCTGAGTACAAAATGTATTTTAACTTTTTGGAGTGAAGTCAGATACTATAGCTGAATGTATCTACCCAACAGATGCTAAAATATTGGGTTACAAAACAAGGAAAACTGCACGCCCATATGTGAAAACTAAATAAATGTAAAATTCAAATTTAAGCATTCAATATTTTTTAAACTAGTGCTTTTTGTCCTGCATATTAGAAAAATAAGTCAATCTACTAAGGATGTTTGAGTCTTTGTCAAGAACTATAAAGGGTCTGAGATTTTTACCCTATTTCCAAGTTAACAAGTTAGACTTGTCACAGTTGCATGGATTTTGGCAGAAGTCACAGACCCCCAGGTCAGAGACAAGGGCCTTTGTCACTTATGGCACAGCGAGCAGCAGGAGCTTCCTGTTTGCAGTTTTCCTTGTTCCCCCAGTCCTGTGGCAATGCAGAGTGGTATGGATGGAATTATTCGTTGGATTTGTATCCCAATGGGGAACCTCAGCTTCGGAAACCCTAATCTTTTTTAATGGACTGCAAGGAAACCTGTCCAGCCTTTGCCTGGAAGGAAAACATTCTTTAATGCCCTGACAAGGAAACAAATCTGCTTTCAACCTGGCGGGAGACACTCTCTTTGTTTTCCAAGGTTATTTACTGTACAAAAATCCTTGTAAAGATATTTTAGAACAAAAGTTGATACACGACGTGCAGCAATGGGAGAGACCCATAGAAAATTACGTACAACAGTCGTGTGTGTGTGTGTGTGTGTGTGTGTGTGTGTGTGTGTGTGTTAAAGTCTTTGCTTTAAGAACTTTGGGAGATACATATATGGATTTCCAATGCAAAAGAGAGATTGTCCTGCAATAGTTGGAGTAACAAAAGTTTAAATATAAAGCTACAACTTAAAAAGAAGAAAGAAGGTAATCATATATTTCTCTTGAGTGAGCTGAAGCTTGGAAGCTGCTCGTGAGTACAACACTCCTCGCCCTCCCCACACAGACTCGCACCATACATACATTCACATCAATGTTTATTTACAATGGAGTCATAAATATACATAAGAAGTTTAGTTTTATAATTTTAGTAGGAGATAGAAATGTTATGGGGAAGTTAGAAAAGGGACCTAGAGAATAAGAGAGGGCTGGTAGGGGTAATGAACTAACTCCCATATCCCTTGAAGTCTGTTTGAGCTCTGGCCACAGTCAGAGATGCCTTAGGGCTGAAGTAGTGAACATAGCACTGAGCAGGCGCGGATGGCATTCTCCCACTGCACAGAACCCAGCTCTGCAGTGACAGTCCACAGAGTGGAATTCATGGGGGCACCTGTAAGCAGCATCTTTGGAATAAATCTCACTCTTTCAATAAGGCACATTTCAGTGGTACATTTCTTTATGCTGCTTCACAGTGACAGCCAGAACAGAAGACAGAGCAGAAGTGAAAAAAGAGGAAAGATGCTTCATTTTTGGTGTGTGTGTGTGTGTGTGTGCACGTGCGTACATCTGTATGCACATATGAGAGACAGATATTTAATAATTAAAATTGCTGAATGTTTACTATTCTAATCATTTTACATGTAATATTTTATTTATTAACTATGAAGTCAGAATTATCATTATCCTTACTTTACAGATAAAAAAAAATTAGGCAGCACAAGGTTACACAAGTAGTCCCATATTTTGAGAATAAAAATACTTCTACAATGGAGAGAAGAGACTAGGGGTTATGGAGTTAGCAGACGACTAATTGAGTTAGAGAAATATAAATGAGTGATATAATGGATAATAGTTCAGAGAATGGTTAGATAATCCAAGAAACAAGTGGTCACTAAAGAGTGATAAAATAGGTAGAATGTAATATAGGCCTTGTGAAATGATGGAAGTGAGGGACAAAAGTGGGAGAGTTCATGGCTTGTGTGGAGAGAACAGTGAGCAGATTTATGTGATTGCAACAGAGGGTTCATCATTTATTCAACTTTTTTTGTTGTTTAACAACTATTATGTGTAAGCAAATAAGACACAATAAAAATAATACTGAGTATGCATGTGGGAGTCAGATAAAGGAAATGTTCTCAATGAAAAACATGATATATATTAATAATTATGATATATATATATAATTTTATTATGCTTATTTCTTTCTATATTGTAAATTTGAGCTATTCAAGTTTATTTTAATGTTTCATTTCTAAATTTGTAATTCTAATACTTTGCCTTAAAAACTAAAGCTCTTTCTAATTACTGATGGAAAAAAGAACAAGAAGCCCAGGGAAATATTTTCTGTTCCTAAAATTGCAGATCCTATTTTGGGTCATAACATCTTCCTCATCACGGTTATATTTAAAAGAGGTGACTTTTTAGGTACTTGAACTTCACAGAATATTGCTATGTCCTTTGGTCTTAAATTTGAACCTCTAAGAGATTTGAAATTCTGATTTGAAATTATTAAATATTTAGGTTGTGATCATCATAAGCTTTTGGTTGATGTCTGTCTTTTCCAGTTTCTTGGCCCTATGGCCACTGGTCCAGTTAGGGAGAGGTCGGGGCCTTTGGGAGAAAGTTTCTAAAGACATTTGCTGATGGCTGTCCTGAGACAGAGGCAAGGCAAGCCCACTTTTCACCCTGTCCTTTCACCTTTCACCTTTGACCCTGTCTGGCCTGGCTATGGTGGCATTTATTTATGGCTCTCTGGAGGTGCAACTTAAACCATTCCCACTTTAGACCTTTTCCATTTCCTCTCCAAGTACCCCCAGTCTCTGTTGGTCAAGTTCTCAGCTTTGTAGACACTGAGGCAGCTCATGTGAGGCCAGGTCCCTCTGGCAGAAAGTGCTTATCATAGTTCATGGCTTTGGTTCTCATCTATCCAGAAGCCAGAGGCTTTATCTCTTCAAAAATATTCTGGATTTTCTTTCTGAAGTCAATTGAAAATCAATATTAATATCCCCTTCTTCCATATTCATGAAAGAAGAAATACATTAAAGCTTATCATTCTTAGATATTTAATTTTAATAAAGAGCCTCTCAAATTTCAATTAGTAATGTTAGATGGCTATAAGAGGAGTTTACATTACCTAAAAACAAAATACTAAAGTTTTTGTTTGTTTTTTAACATATGCTGATAGTTGTCTTTCAGGAGGTTTAGTAAAAGTGGAGTTGAAAAGGGAGAAACTAGTAACCTCTTGGAAAGCTTTGGAAGTGGGCTGATTGTCTTTGTTGGTGATAGTTCTTTTTTTTTTTTTTTAAGGGGTACACTCAAGAAACAATAATACAGGAGAATCACTTGTACCTGAAAAACGTTTGCTTAAGGGGTAGGTGGCAGAGGAGAAAAAGGAAGGTGAGAAGTTTTGTTTTTAAAATTTTTAAACAGAGAACAAGTAAAGGCGAGTACTTTAGGATTTTGGTGGGCAGATCGACGAAGACTCTGACAATACCAATTCCTTCTCTCCATGTTTGGTGCACATAATTTCTCAATGCAAGCATCTAACCATCTTACTAAAATTGGTTCTTTTACAGAGATCCTGATAGAGAATGCATATTAAAATGCTCTTTCTCGTCTAATACTGTATTTAGATAAAGTGTATTTTAGGGGACAAAAGGCTCACAATATAATTCATTTGGGATCAAGATAATTATAATTCAACATCTGAACTATGTACCAATTTAAATAACTTTGGGTGCTCTGCAAAACCTCATTAGAGATACAGAAAATTGAACAACTGCATATATTTGGAATATCTCAGCAATTAAATCATCTATAAATGTGTTTAATTATATAATAATAAAAACATTTCAATATACTTCAAATTTAAATGGTACAACATGTTTCCAATAGAATAGTGTCCATTTTTTTCTTTTGCCACTTTGATAAAGCAATCATATTTTAGATCTATTGGAGAAATAGAACTTTAGTTAAATAGTTGTAGCTATGAAATTCTAATTTTTTTCACATGCATGGATTACTCCAAAATGATATACATGGCTTTGCAGTTGTAAAAAGCTAAATTTAAAATTGTGTAGTAGTTAAAAGTATCACTATAAAAAACTAGGTCAGAGGTTTATACATGAGTGAAACAGCAAGTCTTAAAAGTATGACGCAAATTTGTTAAAATTATATGATTATATTTTTGTGTGTGCTAGGATGAAAGCTGCATGGTAGTGGGTCCTATGTGTGTGTTTTTTTAATTCTTTATCCTCAGTCCCTAGAGCAGAGCTTGACAAAAATTATATGTAATTTAAATACATGTATATATTTTTACACATATGCGTGTGTATGTGTATGTACGAGCATATCTCTATAAGCATCTATATGTGTGTATACTCACCCACAGGAAAAAAATCTTAAATATATATAATTGGATGTGGGATTGTAGATGATTTAATTTTCTCTATATTTTCAAATTTCCAAATTTTCTATAATAAGCAATTATTAATTTTTAATTAGACAAAAATAGAAATGCTATTAAAAAGAATACATACAGTAAGAAACTCACGTGTAGAATCAAAAATTAAAAATGTGTTTTCTTTAATGTATATAAAATACTTTAATCTTTTAGAAAATATCCACAATTAAAATTCATTGGAATTCTTTTCTATCATAATGTGGATCCTGCATGGACAGTTATCTTGTTTAATAGCCATTTTATAATTTCTCCAGGATCTTTCAGGGGAATTAATTCTTGACTAACTGTATTAAGGCTATTTTGTTGACCCATTTTCCTATGGCTGGTGTCATTTGAGAGCTTGTGAGCTTTAGATTAGCAATAAAGTCTTAATTTTTGATTGAGGCAATCAATGATCTTGTGACCTCTAAAGCAATTATATAAACTAGAAGAAGATGACCTAGAGAAGTCACATTACAGATAGAAACCTCATTTCTTTTTTTAGAGGAAAATGCCAAAGGAATGACAAGTCAATCCAGGGTTTCTTTACTTCCAACATATCTAATGCTAGCTAAGATTTACTTAGTGCTTGTGGTGTATCAGATGATGTTCTAATGACATAACAAAAATTTCATTTAATTCTCATAGTTGTTAAAGAATCATGAATTATTTTACAAATGAGGAAAGTGAGGTACACATAGGTGATATATGTCACCCAGTGTTATCTAGCTAGCGTTCAAACCTGGATTCCAAACCAGTCAGTCTGACTCCAGAGTCCATACTCCTCACCACAATAGTGAACTACCTGCCAACCCTCCAAATCAGGAGTTTCATTATGGTCTCAAATGAGGATTGCCCAGGGAAATAAGATGGCAGGGCTATTATTTTCTATCTATTCATATTATTTCTATAACCTTTGGCAAGGACCTTTTATCCTTGATTGTTGATGAGCTCATGTACAAAATGTGGGAAAATTTTGCTTGTTTTTCCTGGAAGCATCACGATGTCCTTTGTGATCTTTCAGAGGCCTTTCTAGTTCTAGTAATTATATAAATACTCTATTATCTAATACTTTGGGAAATCTTGAGAGTGGAAAACACCAGGAGGGTATTTTTCTAAAAAAAAAAATTAAAAAAAATAATGTTAAAAAAACCTGAGGAGACTTTTATATCAAAAAATATATATATACACATATATATATATTATATATGTATATATATATATATACACATATATATATTATATATGTATATATATATATAATATATATGTAAATAAGGATGAGGTTTAAACAAACTACTACTCTAAACTATATTGGCTCATTTTTATAACTGAGATTTAGCAAATATGCTTATTTAAAAATAAGTTGTTTATGCTATTTAACCTTTTCTGCACTAATATTCTCAATATGTTGGATAAATCTAGAAAAATTCTGCTATCAAACCTGAAAAGTTAGAGTGCAGGAAGAAATGTATAAATCCATCTCATTCCCAGTGTGTGAAAAATAAAATAGTGAAAGGTAAACCTCAATCTAAAAAAAATTAACAAGTAGAGCTATCACAGAATAAAAATAATTTATTACAGAATAAAAAGAATCATCAAAAATTGTAAACTTCATCAATAGATGTAATCATCAATAAAAGTAATCAGTTAAAGGTATCTAAAAAAAATTGTAACAATAGCTGCTAAAAAATCCATAAAATTCAGTACATTTTTTGGTAGGAGATGAATAGATTGATAATATTCTAGCCTACGCATTTTTATGTGAAACCAACAGCTGCTAGTATCAGAAGGAATATAGGCATTCAATTTAAGTAAGGGGGAATCCAATATTGTTTTAAATATTTCTTTTTTTAAAATTTATTGAGGTGACAATTATTAGTTAAATTACATAGATTTCAGGTGTACAATTCTGTATTACATCATCTATAAATCCCATTGTGTAATCACCACCCAGAGTCAGTTCTCCTTCCATCACCATATATTTGATCCCCTTTACCCTCATCTCCCTCCCCCCACTTCCCTTACCCTCTGGTAACCACTAAACTATTGTCTGTGTCTATGAGTTTTTGTTTCTCATTTGTCTGTCTTGTTCTTTTGTTGTTTTTGGTTTATATACCACATATCAATGAAATCATAGGATTCTCTGCTTTTTCTGTCTGCCTTATTTCGCTTAGCATTATACTCTCAAGATCCATACATGCTGTCACAAATGTTCCTATATAATCTTTTCTTACCGCCGAATAGTATTCCATTGTGTATATATACCAAACTTCTTTATCCATTCATCTATGGAAGGACATTTTGGTTGTTTCTATGTCTTGGCCACGGTAAACAAAGCTGCAATGAACATTGGACCACACGTGTCTTTATGCAAAAATGTTTTCAGATTTCTTGGGTAGATATCCAGAAGAGGGACTGCTGGGTCATATGGTAATTCTATTCGTAATTTTCTGAGGAACCTCCACACTGCCTTCCATAGCGGCTGCACCAGTCTGCATTCCCACCAACAGTGTATCAGGGTTCCTTTTTCTCCGCAGCCTCTCCAACACTTGTTACTATTTGTCTTGTTGATGACAGCCATTCTGACTGGGGTGAGGTGATATCTCACTGTGGTTTTTACTTGCATTTTTCTGATGATTAGTGATGCTGAGCATTTTTTCATATGTCTATTTGCCATCTGTATGTCCTCTTTGGAGAACTGTCTCTTCAGGTCCTCTGCCCATTTTTCAATTGGGTTGTTTGTTTTTTTGTTGTTGAGCTTCATAAGTTTCTTGCATATTTTGGATATTAGCCCTTTATCAGAGGCACTGTTTGCAAAAATCTTCTCCCATTCAGTTGATTGCCTCTTTATTTTGTCGATGGTTTCTTTTGCTGTGCAGAAACTTTTAAGTTTCATATAGTCCCTTTCGTTTATTTTACCTTTTACTTCCCTTGCTTTTGGAGTCAAATTCATAATATGCTCTTTGATCCATTTTGAATTAATTTTGGTACATGGTGACAGATAGCAGTACAGTTTCATTCTTTTGCACGTGGCTATCCAATCTCCCAGCACTATTTATTGAAGAGGCTGTCTTTCCTCCATTGTATGTTTTTAGCTTCTTTGTCAAAAATTATCTGTCCATATTTATGTGGTTTTATTTCTGGGTTCTCAGTTCTATTCCATTGGTCTATGTGTCTGTTTTTATGCCAATACCATGCTGTTTTGATTATTGTAGCCCTGTAGTATAAGCTAAATCAGGGAGTGCGATACCTCCAGTATTGTTCTTTTTTCTTAAGATTGCTTTGGCTATTCGGGGTCTTTTGTGGGTCCAAACAAATCTGATGATTTTTTGTTCTATTTCTTTAAAAAATGCCATTGGAATTTTGATGGGGATTGCATTAAATCTCTATATTGCTTTGGGTAATATGGCCATTTTAACTATGTTGATTCTTCTAATCCATGAGCACAAAATGTCTATCCATTTCTTTGCGGCTTCTTCCATTTCTCTCAAAAATGTCTTACAGTTTTCAGCATATAAATCCTTCACATCCTTGGTTAAGTTTATTCCTAGGTATTTTATTCTCTTTGCTGCAATTGCAAAGGGAATTGTTTTTTGTATTTCTTTTCCTGAGATTTTATTGTTAGTATACAGGAATGCAATGGACTTTTGTACATTGATTTTGTAGCCAGCAACTTGACTGTATTCGTTGATTGTTTCTAACAGCTTTTTGGTGGAGTCTCTAGGGTTTTCTATATATAGCATCATGTCATCTGCAAAGAGTGACAATTTAACTTCTTCATTCCCAATTTGGATGCCTTTTATTTCTTTCTCTTGCCTGATGGCTCTGGCAAGGACTTCCAACACTATGTTGAAAAGCAGAGGTGATAGGGGACAGCCCTGTCGTGTTCCTGAACGTAGAGCAAAGGGCTTCAGTTTTTCACCATTGATTATGAAATTAGCTGAGGGCTTGTCATAGATGGCCTTTATTATGTTAAGGTATTTTCCTTCTATACCTATTTTATTAAGTGTTTTAATCATAAATGGATGTTGTATCTTGTCAAATGCTTTTTCTGCATCAATAGATATAATCATATGATTTCTGTCCTTTATTTTGTTTATGTGATGTATCACATTGATGGATTTGCGGATGTTGAATCATCCTTGTGCCCCGGGGATGAACCCCACTTGGTCGTGATGAATGATCCTTTTAATGCATTGTTGTATTCGATTTGCTAGAATTTTGTTTAGGATTTTTGCATCAGTATTCATCAGAGTTATTGGTCTGTAATTTTCTTTTTTTGTGTTGTCCTTACCAGGTTTTGGTATCAGGGTAATGCTGGCCCATAGAATGAGTTAGGGAGTACTGTCTCTTCTTCAATTTTTTGAAAGAGTTTGAGCAGGATTGGTATTAGATCCTCTTTGAAGGTTTGGTAGAATTCACTAGTGAAGCCATCTGGTCCAGGACTTTTGCTTTTGGAAAGATTTTGGATGACTGATTCAATTTCTTTACTGGTGAAAGGTCTGTTTAGATTTTCCAGTTCTTCATGGTGCAGACTTGGAAGGCTATATTTTTCTAAGAACTTGTCCATTTCTTCTAGGTTATTGAATTTGGTGGCATATAGTCCTTCATAGTATTCTTGCATGATCCTTTGTATTTCTGTGGTGTCCATGATCACTTCCCCTTTTTCATTTATGATTTTGTTTATTAGTGTCTTCTCTCTTTTTATCTTAGTGAGTCTAGCCAAGGGTTTGTCAATTTTGATAATCTTTTCAAAGAACCAGCTCTTTGTCACATTAATTTTTTCTATTGTCTTTTTGTTCTCTATTTCATTTAGTTCTGCTCTGATTTTTCTTATTTCCTTTCTCCTGTTGACTTTGGGTTTCACTTGTTCTTCTTTTTCTGATTCCTTAAGGTGTAACATGAGGTTATTTATTTGGGATTTTTCTTGTTTCTTGACATAGGCCTGTAATGATATAAATTTCCCTCTTAAAACTGTTTTCGCTGCATCCCCAAAATTTTGGTAGGATGTATTTTCATTGTCATTTGTTTCTATGTATCTTTTGAGCTCTCCTCTAATTTCTTCTTTGACCCAGTCGTTCTCTAAAAGTATGTGGTTTAATCTCCATGTATTTGTGTTTTTTCCTGCTTTATTTTTGCAGTTGATATCCAGTTTCAAAGCGTTGTGATCAGAGAATATGCTTGTTATGATTTCAGTATCTTAAATTTGCTGAAGCT
This sequence comes from Rhinolophus hipposideros, assembly GCF_964194185.1. Taxonomy (NCBI): domain Eukaryota; kingdom Metazoa; phylum Chordata; class Mammalia; order Chiroptera; family Rhinolophidae; genus Rhinolophus; species Rhinolophus hipposideros. Next base: position 22,243,597 of record NC_138058.1, on the reverse strand, counting down.
GATTTTATGTCCCAATATATGGTTTATCCTTGAGAATGTTCCATGTGCACTCGAAAAAAATGCATAGTCTGATGTTTTAGGATGAAGTGCTCTATATATGTCAATTATGTCCATTTCATCTAATGTGTCATTTAGGGCTGGTATTTCGTTATTTTCTGTTTGGATGATCTATCCACAGCTGTCAATGATGTATTTAAGTCCCCTAGTATAATTGTGTTTTGGTCAATTTCTCCCTTTAGTTCTATTAGTAGTTGCTCGTTATATTTTGGTTCTTCCTAATTGGGGGCATAGATATCGTGACTGTTATGTCTTCTTGTTGTATAGTCCCCTTTACCATTATGAAATGTCCATCTTTGTCTCTTGTTACATTTTTCACCCTGAAGTCTGTTTCATCTGATATCATTATGGCTACACCTGATTTTCTCTGGGTACCATTTGCTTGGAGTGTTAATTTCCACCCTTTCACTTTGAGTCTATGCTTGTCCTTGTCGCTGAGATGTGTCTTTTGGAAACAGCATATGGTTGGGTTTAGTTTTCTGATCCAATCTGCTACTCTGTGCCTTTTTATTCGTGAGTTCAGTCCATTTACATTTAGGGTGATTATTGATACGTGAGGATTTCCTGTCATTCTAGCTTTAGTTTTCTGGTAAGGCTGTGTCTCTGTTGTTTCTTTGCCTTTTTGTTGTCTATTATTTCTTTGTGGTGGTATTCTATGATGTTTCCCTCTGTTTCTTCTTTTATTACAGTATATATTTCAGTTTTGGATGTTTTTTGAGTTGTTATCCTTAAGTTTATGTAAAAGAAATTTTAATATTTAGAGTATTCCATTTTCTCAGCACACTTACTTTCTCCATTCCCATATTCCGGTTCAGGCCTTTACTCTTCCACTTTTTATGTTGCCACAAATTGTCCCTGTTGATGGTGGTCGAATAGCCTCCTTTACTATTTCTTGTAGTGCAGGTTGTGTATTAGAAAATTCCCTCAGCTTCTGTATGTCTGCAATGGTCTTTATTCCTCCTTTATATCTAAAGGATATCTTTGCTGGATATATTATTCTTGGCTCATAATTTCTCTCTTTCAATAGTTTGAATATTTGCTTCCACTCCCTCCTGGCTTGTAGAGTTTCTGCTGAAAAATCTGATGATAGTGTCATGGGCTTTTCTTTGTAGGTTACCATCTTGTTTTCCCTGGCTGCCTTGAGAATTCTTTCTTTGTCATTGATTTTAGACAGCTTCAATACAACGTGCCTTGGAGAAGGCCTATTGGGATTGAGGTAATTAGGTGTTCTATTTGCTTCTTGGATTCGAGGATCCAGTTCTGTGCACAAGTTTGGGAAGTTCTCATCAACAATTTGTTTGAGTATATTCTCTGATCCCTTGTCTCTTTCTTCTCCTTCAGGTATGCCCATTATTCTTATATTACTCTTTCTGATAGAGTCAGAAAGTTCTTGTAGAGATCTTTCATTTCTTTTAAGTCTCAAGTCTCTTTCTTCTTCCATCTGTGTAATTTCCAGGTTTCTATCTTCAATGTCACTGATTCTTTCCTCCATCTGGTCAACTCTACTACCTAAGCTGGTTATTTCATTCTTTATTTCTTCTATTGAGTTCTTAATCTCCAGAAATTCCATTTGGTTCTATTTTAAAATTTCAATCTCTTTCGTAAAATGCTCATGTTGTTCTTTGATTGTGTTTCTGAGTTCATTGTACTGCCTTTCTGTGTTTTCTTGCATCGCGTTGAGTTTTTTCAGAACTGCAATCTTGAATTCTCTGTCATTCAAGTCACATATTTCCATATCTTTAAGTTCCTTTTTTGGAGACTTTTGACTTTCTTTCTGAGCTGTCTTGTTCCCTTGGTTATTCATGGCAATTGCTGATTTATCATTTCTCTTCCTAGACATCTACAGGAGTGGCTTCTGCAACAGGTTGATAGGAACAGGTTGTTCTTTTGTTTTCCAGTACTTGTTGGTAGAATGTTTTATTTTCTCTCCGACAGCAGCCTTTTTTTTCTTCTCTCACACAGTACTGTTATGTTTTCTCTTTATTATTCCAGCTTCTCACACAATGGGGGCATTCCCTGGGAGACGGGTTTCTCCTCTGTTAACAGTTCGCCTTGGTCACAGGGCTCCACGTCCCTGTGGGGATGCAGAGAGCTTTTGAAGTTCCAAAGCTCTTTCTGCACCAGATTCAGAGACAATATGTTTCAGCAGTTCTGTTTACTCCTGCAGGGATCCGCCCAGATAGGTGGGGCCAGGGGCAGGGTGAGTTCTGAGAGGTGGTCCAGAGCATTGGCAGCAACCAGCACAGCTGGTCCTGCTTCCACAGCTCCCTCCCCTTTGCCAGAACTAGTTGGGCTGCGAATCTGTGTCTGTGGTCCACAGTTCTCAAAACAGCAAATATTCTGTTCTTTTGATCTGGCACTGCTACTGTTCCGCTTCTAGCACTGGGCAGGTGGGGGCGGGGCAAGCTCTGGGAGGGGAGGGATGGGGCGGCTAGTCTCAGTGCTTAAGGCTTCCATTCTCTGCTCGACAGTGAGGGCTTAAACCACTGTTTTCAGCCTTCTTCCCTCAGTCTTTTCTCCGACGTCTCTGTCGTGAGCGTTGGGTTCAGCCGTGTTATATGCTGCCACCTCAGCCCTGTGGGCTATAAGCGGAGCCCTAGCAGTCCGAGTTCTTCCCTCTCCCGCAGCTGCGGTAGTTCCGGGATGCAGCGAGCTCGGAGCACTGAGCTAGGTCTGTGTCCTGCGCCCTCACGGCTCTGTCTCTGCACTTCTTTCTTCCCTCCTGCCCCGCTTGCGCGATTCACCCACCTGGAGGTGAATTCAGTAGTGGGCCTCTTCATCTTGCCTGTCTGCTGTGCAGGGAGTCCTTTGTGGAGTTATTGTTGTTCGATTAGTTGTAAATTCCAGGGGAGCTTTACAGAGGCTCACCTAACGCCGCCATTTTTTGATGTCTAAATATTTCTTGATAAGGAAATATAAATAAGAAAAGAAGGCACTGTGCTAACATTATTTACAATTAATGTAACTGTCTGATGTGACATTTTAATGTGTGAACTTGGCCAAGGTGAATTACATTTCCCAAAATTTTTTGCCTGTTGACTTCCAGTTAGAGAGATCAGCAACAGAGGTTTTTATGACAGATTTTGAGGGCAGAAATAAAGCAACAGCCATTTTGTAGCCCGTATAGGTTGCTGCTGTCTGCGACTCACCTCATTGGTTCATGTCTTTGTCTGTTAGGACTGCTATAACAAAATACCACATACTGGGTTGTTTATGAAAAAGAAATTATGTCTCATAGTTCTGGAGATTGGGAAGTCTGATACCATGGAGTGAGGACCCTCTTCTTGTCACAGACTTCTTGTTGTATCCTCACATGGTGGAAGGAGCAAGAGAGCTCTCTGGAGTCTCTTTTATAAAGGTGATAATCTCATTCATGAACCCTGCCATTATGATCTAATCACCTTCCAAATGCCACACTTCTTAATACCATCATATTGAGCATTAAGATTTCAACATATGAATTTGGGGTGACAAGAGAGCAGCCTGCAACTGCTCTGCCTTTTTCTGAACACCCCATTATTCTTGCGAGATGAAAATGATGAGTCCTGGCTTTTACAGGACATTCACAACATCGAGGTCAGAAACAAAAAGAACTGACAAGGATTTTTGTCTGTCTTCACAGACCCCAACTCATTTGTGAGATTCGGCATTTGTTTGCTCTTCCTCAATTTACATCTATCTTTCTTTATCAATGACCTGCCTGTGGATTTCAAATTCCATCATGAGACCCAATGACAACAGCCTTACAGAAGCAGCTTAACAAGCTCCCAGAACTGTGAAAGGTCCAATGCTATATTTACTAATAATTTTGCTTCTGTTTGAACCCTGATGATGTAACTGTCTAACTGGAAATCTTTTAAAATCAATGGAAAATTCTTTTGGACTTGACAGTCTAGGAAAGTAACTAGTCTCAAGGAAAATATATTAAGAAGCAATAGATATTTCAATTACCAGTTACTATTTATGAAGAGGCAAAAGAAAAATTCAGGGACAAAACAATGACCTCATTCACACAATATGAACAAAACCACAAATCATCTAGGAACAAATGAAATGAGAAATGAGTAAGTGCCTACATTAAGAAAAATGAAGCCTTTATTAAAAAAACTGAATAAGGACCAGGATACATGAAGAGAGATATCAGATTCACAAACAGAAAAAAATGTTGTGAAAATTTTAATTATTAGTCTACAATTTTAAAATTCTAACACATATAAAATGTGTGCACATCTAAAAATACAACCCAAGAAGATGGTATCAATGATCATTAAAAAAATAAAAATGATCAGTCTGTAACATTTTATGAAAATGGCTTTTACTTTATTAGATAGTATAATAAATAAAAGGTTGAGTAAATAGAATAGTTATGAATACAGAAACAGACCCAACAGATAAATAAGCATTTAATAAAAGTAAAATTCCAAATCAGTAAGAAAAATGCATTATTGTTGTTCATAAGAATAACAAGATAGACTTTACCTCACACCATATACCAAAATGAGGTATGTAAATTAAATATCTTGGCATAACAACAAACTAAAATTAAATGTTTATTGGAAAACACAGGTCATATTTTATATAACCTTTTAATTGAGTGTTCTTTCTAAACATGAGCTTAAAGACAAATAGATAGATACCAATAGATAGAAAAATAGATACTGATAGATACTAAAATTTCTTATAAAAATTAAAAAGCCTATATTAAAAATAAACTTCAAACTGTTAAATGTTTAAAAATACGTGAGAAAATTATTTCCAATTCACATGGCATTGAAGACTTCATTTTAATCGTGTTTGTTGAACTCTCACACCTAAAAGAGCAGTCTACTTATGTCATTAGAAAATGAAATTACAGATGTGTAAATAAATTACAAAAGTTTAAATAAATATTCATGGCCAATAAACATTACACAACTTCACTACTAAAAAAATAAAAATTGATGCAACAATAATATATCTTTTTATCTTATCAAATCAGCAGAGGCTTAAAAAAATTTAAGGAAAACATTAATTACTGGATAGGAATAAGAGACGCATTAATTCAAAACATACAAATCACCAATTGAGAAATATCTATCAAAAACCGAGATGCTTGTATTTCCTTTTACTGATTTATTTCTTGTGATAGATACAAGAGTGGTAATCACTACCATGCAAGATGAAGGTTTTTGTAATTTTCTTTTGATATCTTTTCTTTAGTTTTGATATCTGGGTATGTTATTGCTCAAATTACGACTTTTAACCTTTTATAATCTCTATAGTGTAATATGCTAGTATTTGTTCCATCATGGTTAAAATGTATAATGAGCAAAATGCTCTTTGTAATCATCTTTTCAGTAATAGTTTTCCAATACCTTATTTGGTTTTTCCTATTTTTATCTGTATATTATATTTTAACTTCATTTTACTCAACAGTAAGTTATTTTCCCTAATAAAATTTTTGAGTGCGTCATCTGATCTTTGTTTAAATTCTTTGGGCTTATATGTTTCAAAGTCTTTTAAAACATGATCTCTCTCTCTCTCTCTCTCTCTCTCTCTCTCTCTCTCTCTCTCTCTCTCTCTCTCGCTCTCAAAAGATAGATATATACAACAAATTGAGACTTAACTTTTGTTTTTCAAATAAATCTCACTAAGTCCTTTGTGCATCTTTTCCAGAAATATACATTTCACATTAATGCAAAAAAACAGAATTCATAATACAAACAGAATTCCTATACATTCCTTTTGTCCAAAAATTGTGCCAGCTTTCTGTTGTTATTGCTAATAAATTTGATAGCATGGCCATCAAATCTGCCTGAACAGAGGTAATAAATGTTGTGAATGATGTCAACAGGGCCTGGTTTATTACTCAAGAGAGGATACAAATAGTCCAGAACTCCTCCCCATTTTGAGAAAGAGAGGCCTACTTGGAGTCAAAATTCTATGGGTCCAAATTCCACTATCCCAAAAAATATATTTTGGGGATGTTTATCACCTCAAAATATTTTTTTTTTTAAGAAAAGAACTAATTTTACCAGCTGAGGTTCAGCCTTCTGAGGTTGTATCTGAATAATGTGCAGTATTGTTGCAGCCATTTATTCCCCCTCCCCTTGAATCTAGGCTTAGTGACTGGCACATTAGCATGCAGCAGAAATCATGTTGCATTACTTCAGAGGCTAGTTCAGAAACAAAGAATTTTCCAATGGTTCCCTGGGAATGCTAGCTCTGGGGTAATCTACCTGCCACGTTACAAATGTAACTACCCTGAGACCTCCATGTCTGAGGGGCTCTGGTGGAATCCCTAGCTGAGTGCCCAGCCTGTACACAATATCACCTGCCAGCCTTGTGACAGAGCCATCTTGGATGCCCAGCTCATGTAGTTGCCAGATGATTGTAGCCTCAGTGGATATATGACAGCGACCACATAAAGGTTGCAAATGAGGACTGCCCAATCAAGCCTTCCTCAAATTCCTGATGTGACTCAAATATCATAAATAAAATGTTTAATTCAAGTGGGTATGTTTTGGGGTAATTTGTTATTCAATAATAATAATTGGAACAGTTGTTTTTGGTAAAGAATATAGGGATAGAAAAATAACATTTGGATATTTTCTACACTTCTTGGTGCCCTGACACTTTTATTTCATTGCTTTATTCTAAAATAAGAACAGATTAATCTTACTCTAACAGACTTTTTTTTTTTTTTCCACTTTGGCAAGAATCTAAAGTGATTGATTTTAAAATTTAACATTATTTTGCACATAATAACATATCTCTTATAATTTTCTAATAGTACTATCTGAGGTTTAATCACATATTATCATTTCTACTATGTATTTATCATTCTCATCCTTTATACTTGATTAGACAGTCTAGTAGTGCTCTTTTTATTCATTTCTTCAAAGATAAAGTGCTTGGATTTATCATAAATTAAATTTCTTCATTTCTGGTTCACTAATTTTGCTTTCCTCTATATTAACATAATTTACATACAGTAATATATTTATCCTGCTTATGTATCTTTTTAAGTTGAAAGCAAAAATAAAGATAAAAGCAAAATCTATGAATTTGCCTATTAATTTAAAAAAGTTAAGGTCTATTAGAAAAAAAATTGATAATTATAGATGTACTTCTTTCTTGACCACAAAATTATTTTTTGTTTTTGTGGTATAGTGCCTTCTTTTTTAAAAATAAACATTTAATTTTAGAGTAGTTTTAGGTTTACAGAAATATGGAGCAGATAGTAAACGGTTCCTTTCTCCTAACAATTATTAACATTTTGTATTAGTATTATACATTGGCTATACTTTATTAATCAATATTAATATATTGTATTATTAACTAAAGTTCATAGTTTACATTAGGGTTCACTTTTTATATTATGCTTTTTATGCGTTTTTACAAATGCGTAATATCATGTATTCACTATTATATTATTATACAGCATAGTTTAACTGTCCTAAAACTCCCGTGTTTTCCGTATTAATCCTTCTTCCTCCTTCCCACTACCCTGGCAACCACTGATCTTTTTATTGTATATAGATTTTCCTTTTCCAGAATCTCATATAATTGGAATCATACAGTATGCGGCATTTTCATTGTTTGTTTCTTTCACTTAGCAATACATATGTAAGGTTTCTCAATGTCTTTTGTGGCTTGATAGCTCATTTTTGTTTTTAATCATGGAATAATATTTTATTGTATGTGCCACAGTATGTTTATCTATTTATCTATTAATGGATGTCTTGGTTTTCTAATTAGGGGCAATTATGAATAAAGGTGCTATAACCATTCATATGCACAGATTTTGGGTAGACATAAGTTTTCCACTTATTTGAGTGAATACGTAGGAGTGTGATTGCTAGATCTTATGGTAAAGCTGTTTAGCTTTGTAAGAAACTGCTGAACTGTCTTCCAAAGGGGCTCTACCATTTTGCATTCCCACCAGTAATGAATGAGAGTTCCAGTTGCTCTGCATCTTTGCCAGGATTTGGTGCTGTCAGTGTTTGGAATTTTAGACCTTTAATGGGTGTATAATGGTATCTCATTGATTGTTGTTTTAATTTTCAATTCCTAGTGACAGATAATGTTGAACATATTTTCAAATGCTTATTTGTCGTCTGTATATTTTCTCTGGGAGCTGTCCAGATCTTTTGCCCATTTCTTAGTTGGATTGTTGGTTTTCTTACTGTTAAGATTTGAGTTCTTTATTTGTATACAAGTCCTTCATCAGATATGCATTTTGCAAATATTTTCTCTCTGTTTATGGCTTGTCTTTGCATTCTCTTGATATTGTCTTTCACAGAGCAGAAGATTTTAATTTTAGTAAAATTTAACATATCAATTTTTTTCCTTTCATAAATCAGGCTTTGTTAAATCATTGCCAAATCCAAGATTATCTTGATTTTCTTCTAATGTTATCTCTAAAAGTTTTATAGTTTTGCATGCAGCATTAGGTCTATGATCTGTTTTTAGTAATTTTTTTGTGAATATGTAGGGTCAGTGTCTAGATTTATTTTTTTGCTTGTAGATGTCCTGTTCTCCCAGCACTATTTGTTGAAAAGACTTTACTTTCTTCATTGAATTGCCTTTGTCCTTCATCAAAGATCTGTTTACTATATTTTTAGGTCTCTTTCTAAGTTCTCTGTTCTGTTTCATTTTGGTTCATTTGTCTATTATTTCACTAATACCAAATTTCAATTGTATGAGACAGTGTTATCAACTATAGTCAACATGTTATATAGTATTAGGTCTTTGGACCTTAATTCCATTTACAACTGAAAGTTTGTTCCTTTTTGTAAACCTCTACCCATTTCCAATACACTCACACTCTGCAGTCCCTGGTAAACACCTTTCTGTTCTCTATTTCTATAAGTTTAATTATTATTATTTTTTAGATTACACATATAATTGATACCAGACAGTATTTGTTTTCCTCTACCTGGCTTATTTTGCTCAATATAATGTCCTCCAGGTTTATCCATGTTATCGCGAATTGCATATTCTCTTCTTTTTAAGGTTGGATAACATTTTATTGTGTATATAGGTTGTTTGCATATCTAGGGTATCATGAATAATGCTGTAATGAACCTGAGAGTATAGATGTCTCTTCAATATAATGATCTTGTTTCCTTTGGTTACATACTTAGAAATTAGATTGGTCGATCATATAGTTGTTCTATTTTTAATTTTTTCAGGAACCTCCGTATTGTTTTCCATAGTGGTTGTGTGAGTTTACATTTCCACCAATACTGCACTAGGGTTCCCTTTGCTCCACGTCCTCTCATCCTAACAGGCATGAGATACCTCATTTTGGTTTTGATTTGCATTTCCCCTAGGATTAGTGATGTTGAGCATCTTTTCATGTACCTGTTGGCCATTTGTATGTCATCTTTTAAAAAATGTCTATTCAGTTCTTCTGTCCATTTTTAAAATTGGGTTGGCTATTTATTTATTTATTTATTTATTTATTTATTTATTTATTTATTGCTATCGAATTGTATGGATTCCTTGTATATTTTGGATGTTAACCTCCTAATAAATATGTGGTTTGCAAGTATTTTCTCCCATTCCATAGATTGTCTTTTTACTTTGTTGTGATGGGTTCCTTTACTATGCAGAAGCTTTTTAGTTTGATGTAATCCCAATTTCTTCTTTTTGTTTTTGTTGCCTTTGCTTGTGGTATTAAATTGGAAAAAAAAAATCATTGCCAAAGAAAATGTCAAGGCACGTAGCCCCTATGTTTTCTTCTGGGAGTTTTACAATTCCAGGTTTTACGCTCATGTCTTTAATACATTTTAAGCTGAATTTTGTGTGCAGTTTAAGATAGGGGTACATTTTTATTCTTTTGCATGTGGCTATCAAGTTTTCCCTACTGCAGAGACTCTTTCCTCCATTGTGTATTTTTGGTGTCTTTGTCAAAAATTAATTGACGATATATGCATGGGTTTATTTCTGTGCTCCCTTATTTGGTTCCTTTGACCTATGTGTCTTTCCTTTCCTTTCCTTTCCTTTCCTTTCCTTTCCTTTCCTTTCCTTTCGCTTTCCTTTCGCTTTCCTTTCGCTTTCCTTTCGCTTTCCTTTCGCTTTCCTTTCGCTTTCCTTTCGCTTTCCTTTCGCTTTCCTTTCGCTTTCCTTTCGCTTTCCTTTCGCTTTCCTTTCGCTTTCCTTTCGCTTTCCTTTCGCTTTCCTTTCGCTTTCCTTTCGCTTTCCTTTCGCTTTCCTTTCGCTTTCCTTTCGCTTTCCTTTCGCTTTCCTTTCCTTTCCTTTCCTTTCCTTTCCTTTCCTTTCCTTTTCTTTTTTTTTCTGGTCAATACCAACTATTTGATTATTGCAGCTTTGTAATACAATATGAAATCAGGAATTGTGATGACATTAGCTTCGTTCTTCTTCTCAAGATTGCTTTGGCTATTTGGGGATTTTTGTAGTTCCATACAAATTTTCAGGATTTTTCTTTTTTATTGCAGTGAAATATGCTGTTGGTTTTGATAGGGATTGCATTGACCCTGTACATTATTTTGGGTAGTATGAATATTTTAACAATATTAATTCTTTCAGTCCATGAACATGGAATATTTTTCTGTTTCAGTTGTGTATTCTTCAATTTTTTTTTCCCACCAATGTCTTATAATTTTCAGAGTACAAATATTTTGTACTCTTTGGTTAGGTGATACAATTGTAAATGAGATTGTTTTCTTAATTTCTCTTTCTGACATTTCATTATTCATGTACAGAAAAGCAACTGATTTTCATATATTGGTTTTGTATCTTGCAACTTTACTGAATTTGTTTATTACTTCTAATATTATAGTTTTGGTGGATTCCTTAGGATTTTCTATATATAAGGTTATGCCATCTGAAAACAGAGACAATTGTACTTCTTCCTTTCCAATTTGGATTCCTTCAACTTATTTTTCATCATTGCAGATTATCTATCAGTGTATATAATATGTATCATATATCATGTATGGCACATATTGCATGTATATGCATATTTATTTAACTGTATATATCATATCCCTTTAATTGCATCCTGTATCAATTTCTTTTCTTGAGGCCCACTTACTCCACAAGTTTGTTAAGCGATGGCTGCATCCACGGTGAGAACAAAATATTTGGGTGCATTTCTACATAGTTTTGTGGATTTTCTGATTTTGGCAGTGTTCTCCAATGTAGGGGATTAAAATCAATAGTAGGTATGCTGATGATGTTTAAATCCCTCTAGACTATGGTTTCAACATCCTTTATTTCTAAAAAAATAAACATACATATTATCCATGTTCATAGTATTATACTTATATTATTCTATTTACATTTACATTTATATTTATATCTCCTTCCCATACACCAAGCATTCTTCTTCCTTAATGTTTATTTATAAAACTATTTTGTTAAATCAGTACTTGGTGTTTATATTATGTTGACTATATAAGGATTTTTCATAATGGAGTTACAAAGTGTGCGAGGAGGATATTGCCTTTTTTGTATAGTTCCTGTTTCTGTCCCGAGAGTTAATAAATCCCTAGCCTGTAACTTTACAAAATAATAAAAATTAGCAAAACAAAACAAAAAAACAAAAACATTTTGTTATGACCAAGTACACCAGGTAGTCCTTTATATTCATTCCTTACCCCATGTGCTCAAACATATCATTCCTAGATCTTTCATTACTTTCACTTTAAAATAATTAATATCTGTAGTAGGAATTTGGTTTCATCTAAAAGAGATCTAGTTTTGTCACAGCTCCTGGGGCTAGGGGATAGCCTCTAAACCCCTAGAAAAGAATGTCTTTGTTACCTATTGTGGGCTCCTTGGATCACACCTAGTAAGATATGCTAACAAGGTAACTCGAGATCGGGCTAAATACACTGATAGTCCTGGGATCGGGGTGGGGTAGAATGGGGTGGGGTGGGAGAGGTGGTCATTCCAGAAAGACCAAATGTGATTAGAGGATTAGAACATGAGTCATGTACTATCATTCTGACCTCCAGGGATGGAAAGGTGCTGGAGATGAAGTTCAACCATAAATGCATTTATTCAATTAATTATGACTAGGGAATAAGACTCCAATAAAAATTCTGAACAAGGAGACTCAGGTGAACTTCTCTGGTTGGCTTGGCAATACTCTTTCCACATTGCCACACATTGATGCCAAAGGAATTAGAAATCTCAGGATTTTGGAAGTTTCACATTTGTAACCATTCCAGAATTTGTCCAATGTATCTCTTCTTTTGGCTGCTTCTAATTTCTTTGCTTTATGCAATAATAAACTATAATGGTTAAATATAGCAGTTTTCTGAGTTCTATGAGTAATTCTAGCAAATTACTGAGCCTGAGGGATTCCATAGGTACCCCAAATCTGTAGTGAGCTGGTCAGAAGTAAAAATGTTTGTGGGAACTCCTAATTTGTAGCTGTTGTGTGAAATGAGGGCAGTCTTGTAGAGACTGTTCCCTAAGACTTTGCAGTTTGGCTAAACTCATTGCAGTTGGTGGCAGACATCTTGGGCAGACTTGGCAGTCTGGACAACTGTGCTCTTAACTGGTTAGTTTCTAAATTGCCTTCTCTGCTGTGGTACTGTAATTCTTTCAGTGGTATCCTGAGAATTTTTTTTTCCTTCTTTACTATATGAATTTCCTCTTTGTGGATGCCATATTTTTGTTTCCTAATTTATTTCCAGAGAAAGGGTAATTGAGATGTAAATATTTTGAGACTGTTAATGTCTGAAAATTACTTGATTCTATGTTTACATGTAATTATCATTTTAGTTGTACCAACATATAGATTGGAAATTATTTTCCCTCAATATTCCGAAGGTGTTGCTCCACTGACTTTTTGCTACAGCCATCCCATGGTACGAGGTCTAACAATAATGTTCGCAAACTTGTTGAAACAATGTTGCTAACTTTTTTTGATATCAGAGGGATATTCATTATGAATTTGTACCAACTGGACAAACAGTTAACCAATTTACTATTTGGAAGTGCTGAAAACGCTACGTGAAAAAGTTAGATAAACTGAACTTTTCACCAACAATTCATGGCTCTTGCATCATGACAATGCACCAGCTTTCTCATTGTCTGTGAGAAAGTTTTTAGCCAGTAAACAAATAACTGTATTGGAAAACCCTCGCCACTCACCTGATCTGGCCCCCTATGACTTCTTTCTTTACCTGAAGATAAAGGATATTGAAAGGAATATTGAAAGGAAGACATTTTGATGACATTCAGGACATCAAGGCTAATACAATGACAGCACTGATGACCATTCCAGAAAAAGAGTTCCAAAATTGCTTTGAAGGGTGGACAAGGCACGGGTGTTGGTTCATAGCTTCCCAAGAGGAGTACTCTGAAGGTGACTGTAGTGATATTCAGCAATGAGGTATGTAGCATTTCTTCTAGGACAAGTTCACGAACCTCATTGTCAGACCTCGTGTGTTGTTTCCCTCTGTTAGAAAAGTTCAGTTAATTGCATTTTTGGTGTTTTGAAAATTTCACTATTATGTTTTTAGGTCTTTTATCATTAAATGTATAGGTTGTAGGTAAGCATTTCAATATAGAAACTCATATTCTTCAGTTATAGCAAAATTTCTGGCATTTCATTTTTTTGATAATTTCTTCCCTTAATCTTCTCTGTTCCTTCTTTTTGGAACAACTATTAATCAAATATTGATCATCTATGATTGTCATCTAACTTTCTTATGTTTTATGTCTTTGTCTTTCTGTACTACTTCCTGAAACAGTTATTGGTTTGTGGAATTAATTTTGTCATTATACTTTTTCTCCCCTACATTTAACTAGAAATGCTGATTCTTTGTTTTATTTTTATTTTTGTTGTTATGGTGTTGTTGTAATTTTTATTTATGTGTTTTGGGAAATTTTAATCCATTTAACCTGTGATAAGTAGGATAATATTTAAAATCTTTAACAATCAATGCAAGACAGATACCAGCTCTTTAGAATGGACCCTATGGATTTATTATACATTGAACACTAACTCAATATCAGACATGAAATTTTATGTTATTTTATTATTGTTATTCCCTTCGTGATTTTTATTCTTTTTTTCTACTTTTGAAAATATACACATGCCAATTATTATTTTTATTTCAATTGTTATGGCTATAAGCTTCTACATTAAAAGTTAATTGAACTTATATTTCTGATATTAATATGTAAAATAATGTAAAATAATTTTTATTGACTTGTAAAATAATATTTATTGACTTGCTTATATTTAAAATAAATATAAGCAATTGAATGAATTCAATTGTAATTTTTCCAAAACCTTTTTATAGTTATAGGAGTTTTATTAGTATAATAATGTATAAAAGTGGTGATTTTGTTTTCCCATTTTTATATGACTAATTTAAAAATCTAATATTTCACAAATTACATAAGTGTATTGAAATATATTGTAAATATATTAAAATCATTTTTAAGTTTAGTTTTAATTTCTGTGTGGAATTAAAATAAACGGAGGCTGAAATATGTTTGCTTCCTGAAATAATTTGTTTTCAAAATCATGTTCATGTTCTACCTCTTGAGAATTACATTTATTTATCTTTATGTTATGAATCTTTTTTATGTGTATTTTTCTCATTTTTGAACTATGAAAGTCTTTTCCATACTCTTTGTCTCAAAATTTAGATATTACGTTTTTTAAGTGATGCCACATTTTCCACTTTGATGTTATTAGAACCATTGGATCTTAAGCTGCGTGGGTGATGCAGGTTCAGTGAACCAGATGTCTAAAGCAAATTCATGAGCAAGATATCCAGGAAGACTTAAACAATTTAACTTTGATATTGCCTCCCCCTTCATGGTTTCTTTTCTGTGCTTAATGACACCATCTTGCTTTGCTCAGGACTGTATGCTGAGCAAAGATAAATGGAATAACTTATCTAGTTTTCTGGCACTAGGAAAGATATTCTCTCCTAGTGCCAGAAAACTAGATAAACTGAATGAGAATTTTCTGGCACTCTCTTTCAAGGAGAGAGTATTCTTCCTTAATAATTGTGCATTCCACAACATTTCTTATACACAAATTCTGTACGAGAAAAATTATTGGTAAATAAACACAACATCCGGAGAGTTTCTATTTTAAACACAAAATAATTGCATTTCTATTTCTTTCTTTCATAAAGCTACATTGTTAAATGAAAATATCCTATTAGCTACTCATAGAACTAAGGATTGTAGAACATGTCTAGCTGGCCATTTAAAGGTAAGCTCACTCTGAAGCTGAGCAAAGGAAAACCATAAAGATAAATTCCCAGCAAGAATATTTAACTTCAGGCCAAGATTCAAGTGGCTTTAATAAAATTAAAGCTTAGTGGAAAATTCACAAAATATATTTTAGGCTATCATTTTTTAAAAAGTACTAATTAATTAACTTAATAGAATAATTATGTGCTTTATGAGAAAAAACAATATGTAAATTGAAGTAATCTGTTTTGTTAAAAATGCTATGTTATTTTAAAAGGGAGTTATAAATATTTTATAATCAACATGTAGAAAGGAGTGTTTATTTCCATCCTAAATTATCTATGACTGAAGCATTAGTGTTCAGACTATGTAGCTGTGTAGCTGTGTTCACTGCTGTAATTTAAAGGCGGCATGAATAAACAGTCACTAATAGTTTGTGTTTTGTTATTTAAAGGATGAAGCGAGTTTTGTCAGTTGCAATTGAAAATCCAAGTCAATGGAATGAATTAACTGTTAAGAAACTAACTAGTAATTTTCAAAAGTGGTCCTAGAAGTCTGTGGAAACTTTCAAAATTCCAATGTGTGCACTTATATTTTAGAACACCACCCCAAACAGCCAAAAGTTCCACCAATTCCAATCTGAAAAGTTGTTGATATTTTTCTCCCAGTTAATTTGCAGAATTGTTTGGAATTTTATTAGACTCCATTATATTCCAGATCAAACATTCATAAGTGATAGATGTCGTGCTTCCCATCTTCAATTCATTGCATGAAAACAATCAAATACAGACATTATTCTAATATGTAGGATAATATATATTATTCTAACACACACACCTTATGTCAAAATACTTGTGGTATTATACAGTTAGAATTTGGGAACACGAGAGTTATAATTAGATAGATGTGGGTTTTCTTTTGAAGCCCAGAAATTCATCTTCAATCATATTCCAATTTTATAGAGGCTTCACTTCAATCAAACTCACTGTCTTTATCAATGAAATCAAGATAATAATACAAAATTACAGATTACAGTATTTAAATGAGAAGTCACATACATATATAAAATCTCTTTTTCATATCAGCATCTTTACTAAATCTATACTATAGCTGGAACTATTTTTCTATCTCTCCATCTCTTGTTCTTTCTATCTATATCTGTTTCCAGTACCCTGTCACACAGGAAATAGGTGATATCTCAGTAGAGAATATGACTGTAGAAAGCAGAGAAAAGAATAAGTATCTTCCTGCTTTTTTGAGTTTCAGTGGCCTAGATACAGAATAGAGTGGAAAGAACCCATGGCAGACTACATTTGGGGTGAGGAAGAGCAAAAAAGCTATCACTGACCACCTATTGTGTTTCCCCGAAAATAAGACCTAACCAGACCATCAGCTCTAATGTGTTTTTTGGAGCAAAAAGTAATATAAGACTCTGTCTTTATTATATTATTTATATTATATCATATTATATTGTATTGTATTGTATTGTATTGTATTGTATTGTATTATGCCAGTTCTTATATTAATTTTTGTTACAAAAGATGCATTAGAGCTGATGGTGTAGCTAGGTCTTATTTTCAAGGAAACACGGTATGTGTGTGTTACATGGCACTGAGACAGCTCCAATGCCAGGCGACCTTATAAATGAGTGATGTCCTCATGTTCTAGCTTCAAAAGCTCTGTTCATATCCTGTAGACTCATGCCTATGGCTTCTTTTATTAAATCAATCCATCCATATTTGGTTTCCCTTTTTCACTGCTGCCTTCTATTTTTCCCAGCATTACTGTCTTTTCTAAAGAACCCTGCCTTTTCATGATGTGCCTGAAGGACAAGTTCAGTTTTGTCATTTTTGCCTCCAGTGACGTTTCCATCTTAATTTACTCTAGGACCCACTTGTTCATCTTTCCGGATGTCCAGAGTAACTGTAGAGCTTTCCTTCAACACCACATTTTAAATGAATCTTTTTTTTTTCCCTATCAGTGTTCTTCACTGTCCAGCTTTCACATTTGTACATAGTAATTAGAATATGTGGGTTTGAATGATCATAGCCTTGGTCTCTAATGACACATGTTTGCTCTTGGTCATCTTTCCAAATTCTTTCACTGCTGCTTTCTGAGTCCTAGTCTTCTCTTGATTTCTTGGCTCTAGTCTTCATGTGAATTGATGACTAAGCTAAGGTAAGCAAAATCTTTAACTATTGCAATGTCTTCATTGTCAATATCTAGATATTCCATTACTTGCTGTATCATTTCCAGTTTTCCTTGGTTCATGCTGGGAGACCTGGGAGTCTCATCTTCCAACACTATTTCATCTTTCATTTTGGAAAGTCTCATCATAGGGTTTTCAAGGTAAAACAAAAGGGAAAAATAAGAGAGAATAAGAAAAGAAAATGAAGCTGTGGTTTATTGTTGCTTTCTGTTGCTCAGTGCATGAGTCCAAACCACATGTGCATGGGTCCATAGTGTTGCAGTCATCAAATGTGTATAAAACGTAAACGCCCCTGTGGGTGACCACATTTAACCACCTTCAAAATAGAAAATGATTCTCAAGGCTATGGAGAGAGGCAACATTAGAAATGTGAGGAGAATTTGGGTCCTTCAAGAGGGTCTCTGAATCCTGCTTCCTCAGTCAAGCCCTATAGAGACAATAAGGATAAGTTTGTGAAAATGGAACATAGAGGGAATCTGGGCTTATATCTCCAGTTGACTGCTAAGAATTGTCTTAGTCAGGTTGGGCTGCCATAACAGAATACCTTACTGAGTGGTTTAAACAAAAGACATCTACTTCTCACAGTCTAGACACAGGAAATCCAAGATCAGTATGCCAGCATAGCTGGTTCCTGGTAGGAGCTTTCTTTCTGGCCATCTTCTCTCTGTGTCCTCACTTGGTGGAAAGGGGGCAAACTCTTTGATGTCCCTTCTAATAAGGGTACTAATCTAATCATGAGGGTTCTACCCTCAGAACTTCATCTAAACCAAATTACCAATCAAAGTCCCTGTCTCCAAATACAACTCCTTTAGGGGTTAGGGCTTTAACATATGAATGGGGGGTGGGAGGGGACTCAAGTTAGTTTATAAAAGAATAAAGTTCCCAGAAAAGAAATAATTTCATCAAGTACTTATAGAAGAGAGAGTCTTAGAAAGCTTAACAACTTTCCTTTAACATCCCATAGTATAAGAACAGAATAGATTTTATGTGTCTAACAGTGGCACAGAGTTTATAGTCACCATACCTGAAGTAGTATTGTAGAACAGAATATACGGGAAATTCCATGATTGACCTGTGTGGATCCAAACAAAGTATGAACAGGCTATATGAACAGATCCCAAAATGGAAGGTGGCATCAATAATTAGATGCCCCTGCCCTTTAGAGTTTGGCCTTATCCCAGCAGCTCAATTCATGGGCATTATTTAAAGCCCTGCAGGAATCTGACAATGTTGGGGGAAAGGAGGAGGCAGGAACCAAACTGGCTGAAATAAAGTCTTTGTCACCCCTTAAAAAGGGATGTTTGAAATTAGGTTAAATTTGAGGCAAACAAGCAAGCAAAATCAAAATCCCTGCTTATTTGAGTTTGTGGACTGTTTTAAGTAATAGTTTCACTAATGGTTGCTACTGAGATGCTGTTTTGAACCAGTCCTGCCTGTTAACTAACACTTTCCATACATTTGGCCTTCTCTTTTTGAAATATTTTACTTTCATTAACTCTCCCATGAATTCCTTTATCAGTTACACACAAAAAGAAAGCATACCACGTTTTATAGTCAATGTATTTTTAAACCACCTTCAAAGAGGGAGTGGTTATATATGTTTTAAAGGCAGCTTTCCTCCCTCTTTTTATTATATTAGTATCATTTTCTTTATTGAACATTTCGTAGAGTAGTTCTATTTTAGCAGCCACTCCTATTTGTCAGTTAGCGCTACCAAAGGAGTTGTAGGAGTAGTGTAATTACGAAATAGTTCTAGCCTGGTGAAGTGGATAATGAGAAGTGCAGTGAACTTGGATATACATGTGCACACGCCTGCTTGTGTGCTTGTGAATCAGCATTTCAATTCTCTTTTATGATTCCTATGCTTCACAAATGAGTGTATGCTTTTAAGAGTGCTACTGAGAAGAGCTCTGATTTTAACCAAGTAGGAAGGGGCTTTAGTTTGAACTGAATTGTGTGAAATTCTCTCAAAATAAGTCTAAGGCAGACTTTGAGTCATGTAGATATTAAGTCGTTTTTAAATATCAATTTTTATCAAGTACCCAGGGGATTGTCAGTGTTTTTCCACATCATAAACATATTGCATTTCAAATCTTTGCAGCCCGTCAGTGAGTTCCAATCCTAAAAGAGAGATCTGCTTTTATATTTTACACACTCATTTTGGGGTAAAAACAACTTCCTTTTGTCTGTTATCAATTTACACCTTTTGGCAGAAAAAATAAAGGCAAAATAGCAGTCTTGTTTAACTGAATGACATAAATGACATTTGTTACATTGTCTTCTCTGGGTTCTTTATAAGTTCCAAGGGTTTAGTTAACAAATTGAAGAGTTGAAATGTTTCAAAAGGACTTGAGTGAATTCATTCATACTAGTTTGCCTTATTGATAATGGTTTCTAAACACTTAGCTCATTTGCAATAATTAAACTTTATTACATATAGGAAGGTAAAATTATTGAAGAGTTTACCTGATCAGTGGCCTATTCCTATCTGTCCCAACTCAGAGGTGAAAATCAGATTTTATAGAAAATCCAAATGGTGGTGAGTGTTACTTAGGAGGACCTGGGGATGAGCTAATGGCTCATCCCATCACATACCCAAGATGAGCCCTTCTCAAAGATGGGAAGTATGTGCCCAGGATACTTCTAGTCAGGTTAGCTTGATACTTGTTGGTAAAGATAACATGATGTAGGTGGCTGACCTTTATTATGCCCAAGGTCCTCTTATATAGTCCAGTCACATTGCCCCAACCTGATAATTGGAAGCCTTGACAACTCACAGCCTATGTGCATAATATTGATGTCACTAACTAGAAGCACTGCTGACATGCTTTGACATCTATAATGTTCTCTTTCCAATATTAAATATTATCCAAGAAGTTTGAATATGAATTTTCCCGACAATATTTAAAGATTTTAAACAACTTCAGTGTATATCATGTCTATGAATTTTATATACACATATTTATTGTGGGTGTAAGTACAAAGGGAGGGTAAAGGGAACTTTAGGCCAAATAAATATAGGAAATAAAATAAATGTACCAAAAGAAGGTAGAAATGATTAGGAGTGGCAATGCGGCAGAAAAGGCCAACAATGTTTTGCAAAGATAAATTAACTAAGGATCCCCCCAAAAAACAGCTCAATCCCACAGCTCAATTGCATGTCTCTAGGGAGATGGAGCCTCTGATGGGCTCTACTAATTATAATTAAATCACAATAAAACATAATAAAGTAAATACTAATCTGCGTTAACACAAGCTGCAGCCAAGACTTTACAGTAAACCTGGTTAAGATTGAGTTTGCACTTTGTGCTGAACATAGTTCTAAGGTCTTTGTGTGAATCAACCCCAAACCTCATGCCAACCCTTTTGGTGAGTGCCTTCATAATCTTTATTTCACAGATGGTATGACCAAATATGACCAATCAGAGAATGGTTGTCCAAAGTTATATAATAAACAAGGGGTGAAGAAGGGATTTGAACCCAGGTAGTCTGTTCCCAGGGCCTACTGGCTCTCACCTATACAAAGTAAAAATTGCTACTTTTGTGTGACTCTAAGCTGGTATCAGGAAGAACACAGGCTGACAGATAGACCATAGTCTTGGGGTTGAACATGATTTGGTGCTAGTGAACGAGGGAAATTGTAGAGGACACACTGAGTGAGCCTAGACCACCAACCTAGGTGAAAATCAGGACCAAGTCAACAACATCCTGTATTCGATAGTACATCAAACTCAAAAAGAATTATCTAAATAGTGAAAATCTTAGACATTCTCTATTTTAAAACTGGAGGGAGATGATGTTTACATTTTCAATTATTCTAATTTTGAAGGGAAAGTGATTTAAAAAAATAATCTAAAAGATGAGCCAGCACGAGGATATTGATATACAATCCTTGTGGAACCCCATGAGTACTAAGATACTTTCTGCATCTCCACGTTCTACTCTAAATGCTCGTCTTGAAGAACCCCTTCAGCTGACTATACTGTTTGTCCAGGAAAATGACTAGTGAACATTTATCATTATGAGGAGTCCCCACATGTATCTCACAATTTCTACTTCTGGATCATCCCCAGTTTTGTATGGTATGGATAGGAGGCAGAGCTTCACTTCCCACAAGGGGAGTTGTCACTCTTCTGGTCACATGACCAATGGAAAGCTCTACTGATATTGAAATTCTGTCTTGTAATCCATGATAGCAATGACATCTAAGAGGTGGTTATTGAACTTTCTTGACCCTCAGAAATTCCTTTGGTTCTTGCCTATTTTCCAACTTTGTCTTTCAGTCATCCTCCAAATCTGTGAGTTCCCATCATCCCTCTTTTTTCATTGAAACCATGTCTTTTTATACTGCATTTGGAATTTCATACAACCTCCTGACATTTTCTTCTGGACTCTAAGTTAGATTATTTTTAATGGTACGTTTTTCTTTTGATTCTTTGTAATATTTTCCATTTCTCTTGTTCTGAAGCCTTTTTCATGGGACTCACACTACTTTCATTCTTTTAACTAATTCGAGAACAAGATAAGATCTTATTGATGTTACGATTTTCTAACAACAGTGTAACTGGATTGCCTTCAAGTTCATTTTTTCCATTTGTTCAATAGAAGGCCTTCCTTTTTCTGTCTACAACTGAAGGCATGTCAACATACATAATTTCCATTCCAACTTCAGATTCCTTGTGTATTTTTAATAACTGAAATTCTGGCTAACTTGTGTATAGCTGACCCCTTTCCTGTTGTCTAGCTCTTATATGGAGCAATGAACCATGAATCTATGTAGAACGTAAAATATACTTTTCATTATGTGCTGCTATTTAGGTGCTATTTTTTTTCTTCATCTAGGAATGGATCACATTTATCCCCCCAGTACCCTATCTTGTTAGAGTCAGCATGGGCTCACTCAAGAGCCCATGTACATATGTGCACTCGCATGCATGCATTCATGCATGTGCGTGCGCACACACACGAGGAATGGGGATGGGGATATTTTCATTCTCAGTTTACAGACACACATAGAAAATTCCAGTGTTCCTGTTGTTGGATGACTTGTTAAGAGTGTTACAATATTTGTTTTCCATATATTTGAGTGTTTGTCTCTTTATGCATAAGACTGAATTTAAGGCAACCTATCAGACCCTAGTTTGAGTCAGAGTATCACCTTGCCATTATAATCGCTACAGTCCTCAAACTCCTCAACCAGAGGCAAAAAATAAAAAAATAAAAACAAAAATTCCCTGAAGTTAATGACACGCATGCTTCGGGGTCTTTTGCTTACATGGGCTCCTTCCAGTGTCCTTACTGAGTAGCCTAAATCTGTTCATACGATACTTTCAGAATAAGGTATTTTAACTGTAATTTACTAAGATCACTGTCTCTGTCCACTCTGACTTTTCTCACATCATAAACCCTCTTCTATCATATAGTATGGAATACCGAGGGCAACTTGGGGATCTGGCTAACAGGAAGTTGACTTGGGGGTACATGTCTAATGGGGAAGTTTACTATTGGTTTATTAGGACATATTTATGTGGTTTGCATATACAGTTGTCACTCACTATTTTTGTACAGGAATCCTCAAACCACCCTCAGGACCAACTCTTCTCCAATCTATGACATGAGGACATAAGTGACAAACTGGTAATGAGTATAGTCAATTCAAAGAGTATTTAAATTTAGTCATTGCCCAAGAAAACTTAAAATGCCTTGAAATTTTATAGCTCATATAAAAAAGAACCTTGATATAAGTTTTCTAAATTTGACAGAAATTCTAAAAATTTGCAATATATTAGCATATGAGCATGAAGCTGAAATGAACATTTTTCATAGTATCAGATTTTGATCAATCATGTTAGAGGAAAGACTAATTTCT
Source organism: Rhinolophus hipposideros (assembly GCF_964194185.1). Taxonomy (NCBI): domain Eukaryota; kingdom Metazoa; phylum Chordata; class Mammalia; order Chiroptera; family Rhinolophidae; genus Rhinolophus; species Rhinolophus hipposideros. The sequence continues at coordinate 22,220,279 of NC_138058.1, read as the reverse complement.
TTCTGTTCTCTTCTGAAAACATGTAAAATTATTGTCATATGAACAGGTAGGTGATCATAAACTAAGAAGCTAAAAATGTAAGAAAACATATTATGGAAATTAAATTATCTTATTTTTGCTAGACTTAGTGAATTTAGTGGGGTTTGTCACATTTTTAATACTAGTTATGTTTATTTTTTTCTTCATCCCAAGTAAATAATTACTTAGGCACCCAACATTTTATTTACATACTTGTACTTTTGCACCCAACATTTTATTTACATATTTGTACTTTTTTTCTTGAAATAGGTGCCCTCTCCAAGAAAATTTGAGTAAGTTCAAGCCACAAGAAACTTAGATCTATTCCTACATTCAGCATATATCCAAACCAAATTCAGAAAAAAATAAATTAAATTAACAATATGTTAAGATAATAAAAAAATGTACACAGAACACATGTATTTCAAAGCTGTGCTTTGTCAAAATACAATGGACTAGAAGGCAAATATGAGCAATCTTATTTGTATATCGATTTATTTATTTTAAACTAAAATACATTATACTTTTATTTATTGACTATCATTTCTGTTGATTATATTTTTCCTTCTCACTGCAAAACCTGAATGTCAATACTTTAATTGAAATAATCAGCAGCAGGTATATCACTGCTAGGGAAATAGATACAGTGTTATCCAGAACAAACAAAACAGTATTTTGAGCACAATAGGAATTTATCAGATTAGATTTCCAGGCAAGGTGAAATGAGGTATCTTGCTTGAAGTAAAAAATGGAATTTTGTCTACCTTGTCCTATTTTTAAACAGCATTTCTTTATGTGGTGAATCAGATAATGTTGTACATATTATAGCTTTTATTTTTATTAGGTCATTAGAAAAAAAACAAAAGCCTCAAACAGGAAAGATTCTATTTTTATGCAAATCTCCTTAATAATAAAAGATGAGCAAAGAGAAATTTAAAAAAAAACACACAAAAACCAAAAAAACTGTATCTGTAAGGAGTTGCCTCCAAATTAAAAAGAATTTAAACAATTCTCATCAACTCTGAAATTTCTATTTGTTCTTAATTTTTCAAAACAAGGAATTTTCTAAAATTTCTGTAGATGCTGTTTCTTTCAGCTGCTCTCTCTTTTGGGGTCTTATTTCATATCTGAAGTCAAAGAAACATTAAAATTGCAAACAAATTTGGTTTTTAATTAGGATGTTGGTAGTTAGCTCACTCATTTATGTCTTGTTTCCTATTTTCTCTGGTTTTAAGTTCTGTGTGTCTTTAAATTCCTTTTCTACTTAAAAGAATTCCATCCTTTCCTACTCCATTATACTATTACCTCTCACAATATTATGTTAGCACAGTGGACTAATCTTCATTATAATTGAAAAGAAGTGTTAGTCATATCACAGAAGGAGAACTCAATTTTCAGTTGTGAAGATCACTGAATGAATCATTACCAAAGACTGATTGTTTTGTGAACAATTGGCAAAAATTAATATTTACTTTTATTTTTGTCAGCGTAATAGAACATCTTAATGGTTGCCTGAACCTCCTATTATGAGAAAAGTAGGGTAGAACAACTTGATTACTTAAATTAGAAAGATAAAAATTCTAGAATATAGAAAGTAAAATTATACTCCCCAGAAGAAATACCTTTGCTAGTCCTGTCACCAAGCCTCCTAGTAATAGTAGCGGTCGCAGCACGTCATTTGCTCACCTGGGCCTCTGGTGGCTTCTCTGGGTCCTGCTACTCTTGTCTGATGTACCTCTCTCCATGGAAAGTAGCTGACTGTGTACTCCCATAGGAGAATATCAGAATGAACTTGGAATATCCTCATGATAATAAAAGCAAGAATCATTAGCAGATTTGGTGGGGGGCAGTGCTGAAGAATGAAGAATCAGCTTGGGAGCAGCCCCATGGTCATGTTCTGACAATTGTGGCAACATATTATTATTGAATATGTGATCAAACAATTTAAATCTCTGCAAAGCCTTAATGATAGTCCAAAAAATAGTTCAAATAAAGTATATAAAACATTGTTATATTACTGCAGTCTTCTCCACCCACAGTCTTACCAAATATTCCTTCAAACACCTGCAATGTTCAACCACAAAGGTGTTTGTTTTGGGTTTTGTCTGTTCTTACTGATTACATTTCCAGTGATATTTTGGTTCTTCGGACTCATTTCAGTATGTCTTATAGAAAGGCTGCGCAGGCAATTGTCTTGCTAGCTCTCTCTTCTATCTATTCTGCTTCTCAAGTCATATCTTGTTAATATATTAAATAGATATTATTAAATGAAACATATTGAAGCACAGCCATACAATATGCACCTAAAACTTACATGACCAACATGAATTGCTACCCATTTCATCACATGAGATAACATACAAAAGTGCCCCTCAACTTCATCATTTTCATGGCATAGTTCCCAAAACACTTCTGCATGCATTATGGGATCTGACTTTACAACAACCTGGAAAAGGAATTAGAAATGATAGTCTAGGTATCCTTCCATATAGCTAAGTAAAATAAGAATCAACAGGTTTAAATACTAAATCTCAGGAGTTTATGTAATTCATGAATATTAGAACAGAGATTTAAATTCAGATATATTGGTACCAAAAACCTGTTTCCACTACACAAATGCAAAACACTAAGTGATTTTCCAAAAACACATTTAAAACGTATTTTTTAAGTCAGTCAGAGACCTGTGGATCAGGGAGGACCAGAAGTCAGTATTTCTCAATCCTGAAGAAATTGCAGCATGGTTTCCTAAATACCAACCTGGAACCAAATGACTGAGACACCTTGAGCTAATCTGTTTAACGTTCTCCCTGTTTGCCTCTCCTAGCCTATCACCTGAGTGGAACCAATCACAATGGATACAAATATTTCATCCAATTTTAAAATAAATTCTATCTATTGAAGTAGTTCTCCACCAGGCCAGTTGTTCTCAATGCCATTCATTCTCCGAAACCATCTAGGGCAATGATGAGACTAGCCAGGGAAATGGAACAAGGAAGTATAAAATGAGTCCTCCATATAATGAGGACAGTTGTGGAACTTCAGATATCTCAGTAGTCCCTAAAATATGAGCATGTCTTAACAAAGACCACCTCATTCCCCTCCCTTCTTGAATATACCATAACCCTTATCTCTATGCCAACCCCTCCCCCTATATATAGAAGTAATGTTTTTCACCAGGGATTTCAGGAACCCCAAGTTGACACTGTAGAATTTTGTGTTTAAATTTAAGCCATGTTTCATAACCATGTAGGTAGAATTCTTCTCGTACCAGGCTCGTATTCAATCATTCTGCCTCTGATTCAGCTACAGCTGAGTGGACATATCCACATGGGTTTCAACTCTTTAATGAACCCCTACTGACATTTTCTGGGTTCATTTCTGCAGTGTACAGAAATTGGCCAGAAAGCTATTGTTCAGCAAACATCCAAACCTGAAATGTGGAGATCTTGCAGTTGATGGCATGGTACGTGAAGCAATTCTAATACAATAGGAGATGGATCCAAGATAGAAAATACTTCCTCTGCCCCCATCCTGAGAAACTCACTGTATATTTTTCAAGAGATCTCAGAAGGGGTAATGCCCCAATGGCCCTTGTACTTCTAAAATGCTCTATATTGGCTTTTTCTTCTCATACTCTCCCATGTCCTACACTCCTATTTTCTTGAACTATTCTCAATTAGAGTTCTTTCATAGCCTTATCCTAGCCTCTCATTTTGACCCAAGCTAACTCAGTCTGGCCCTGAATGTAGGCCAGCTGTGAAAACTTGGACTTTGGTCTTGTTGATAAGGCCACACTAAGTATAACATTATGGAATAGAACCTTCCATTTAATCCCTATGAACAATCTCCTATGAGTTAACAAATTCTTTATACCTCAGACTCTCGAAGGCTGGTTTATCTTTAATAATCCATTTTCCAAAGAATCGATTTCTTGCTCTGAACTACAGCCTTTTGGTTGATGTCCTGTTGACCACTGCCTGTAGGTCTGCCTCATCTTGAATTTAGCCTGGTTCTGGATTCCCTGTCACTGTATCAGATTGGGGCATATCTACTACTTCAGATTAAGCTATTTATCTCTGATGGCTGTGTGGGTCAAACTACTGCCCTCGATCAAGTTGCCGCCCAACATGAAGTTTCTCTAAGTATCTTGACACTGAGTCTCTTATGCTTTCTCTGTCATAATAAATAGGTATTGTACCAAGTTCTAGCCTGTCCTAACACCTTCCAATCCAGTAGAGTGACAGTGAAAACACAGCCCCATCTGGTTGGATGCCATATTTGAATATAAGCAGACGTAAATAATTCTTTCAGCAACTGTAAAACTGCTACCTCCAAATTCCATCCTTTAGGAAGAAGACTTTTTTTTTTCTTTGCTTCATTAGATTCTTTAGACAGGCAAATATAGGATGCGTGTTCTGCATTATTGGAAAATACTTTATTGGGCATAGCTTTTATGGACTTACAGGAGTACTGGCAAATGTGCTCCATTTCTTTATCCAGAAAACCAAATAAGGGACAATTTTGAAGCATGAGAATGCATCCCGACTGTTACATTGACTGAAGGACACTTTAACCATCAACAATCTCAGCTGTCTCCCCTAACCCCAGCTCCTTAGGAAGAATAATAATTTCTCTTTCTCTTCCACCTTCCAAATCTGTTGGGAATGCCTCTCTTCACAAGGGTTTCTCTAACCCGAAACCATAAGGTTAATGGGCTTCTGGGAAATGTAGTGTCAGTCTTCTGTGGTGTGATTTAGAAGAGAATTCAACTGGGGACAGGAATGATATTGAGTTGAAAACAAACAATCCAGCATACATGGCTTTTTGGAGGCATCAAGAATTTTATTTTAGGTCTACCTGAATCAGTCCCACGTCTCTCCTATGCCCTTCCTAGTTCAGTCATGTTGTGATTTCTTTTTTCTTCTGGTGAGTTTGGCTGTAGATATTACACACGGCTTCTTTCCTGTAAAGGGGGAGTTGTGGGAATCTTCTCTGATATTGCAAGGATGTAGAAACCATATTGTACACCTTCAATGCACCATTGATTTTTCCTTATTGACCCAAAAGAACACTTCCACTCTCTTTTAGTATTCTAACTACTTCTTGGCTTTTCAATTTTCCCATGGTATATAAAACAGATTTCATACATTTAATAAGACGTGATCACATAAAACACATTGCAGTGATACTTTCACAAAATAAAAGCTTTGCAAACCTATTTGGAACATAAATCACCAACCATATGAGAAATACTGTTATCCAAAAATGATTCATTCTCTGATGAATCCAGACAATAGGATGGTTATATGATTAAATTCTTTACAGAAGGAATAATTAAGAATCTGATGGATGTGTGGCCCATCTTTATACAGTTTCCTTGTCTGTAAAATGAGGGTGAGGTACTAAATAAAATCCAAGGTCACTGTCTTCAATTCAAAAAATTATGACTCCAATGAAGACACAACTATTATTTTTGTTTCCTGTGTCTAAAATAAAAATAAAGGATATTGGTTCATGTCCACATACTGCTTATTAAGCACTTACTCTTTGCTAACCAATGGTTTGTATTCTTCATACTCTGCTTGTTATATGCTATTATCTCCATTTTATACATGAGGTGTCTAAGGCAAAAAGAACTTAAGGAAATTAATTTGGGCCCACAATTAGCAGGGTGCTAACAAGTTCAAACCTGGGTCTGAGTCAAGTCCATGTACATGGTTTCTGCTGCACTAATTTTTGCCTCTAGGGGGAGTCAAAGCATCCTCCCTTCTCCCATATCTACCTTCACTGGGCTCTGAAGGCTGGGATAGAGCCAGTTCAAACGTAAGCAATGGACTTTCACTTGTGATTTCTTTCTCATTGTTCATCTGCAAAGGTGATATGGCGAAGGTGATGAAGGGCCATCTGCTTGGGCATCTCTTCACCACAGGAAGGCTCAATGATAACATCTAGAGTTATGCTGCCCAGTATAGCAGCCACTAGCCACATGTGGCTACTAAGCACTTTTGCTTTAGTTGACTATTCCAAATTGATATGAACTTTAAGTGTAACATGCATACCAGATTTCAAAGACTTACTGCATGTGTGTGTGTGTGTGTGTGTGTGTGTGCGCGTCCTTAGTAATTTTCTATGAAATATATTGACTATGTTGGCTTACATAAAATATAATTTCACCCATTTCTTTACTTTTTCAGTGTGACTACAAGAGCATTTTAAATTACGTATGAAATTGGCATTATATTTCTATCGTATAAGCCTAATCCAAAGGCCTGATGTTAGGGTGCGATCCTAGAACCAAAGAGGGAGGGTACTGTTAAGCCTGCTGGGGTTTTTGGCATCATAGTCACTAGTAGCCTATAAAATGCAATGACATTCTATAGTGTACCAGCTTATGTAAACAAGAGACTAACTTAGAGATGTGGAAGAAAATTGTAGGGCAATTGTGGCCCTGAAGAACCCCAATCAATAAGGAACCCTGATGAGCAATACAAAATCTTAACAACAGATGCTATCACTTGTTTGGGGAAGAAAGTCTTGTGCAAGATTGTGAGAAGCATCCAGTAATTCCTCTGAAACTTCTGACCTACTGAACTGTATATCCCATAAAGAAAAAGTTGAAAACTGCTATTGGAAAGATAGGGATTCATTTCAGTGACCTGGACACACTTCAAAGGAAACCAAAAACTGCTGGTAGGCAGCAGATTTTCACAGGCCAGCATCAAGTACTGATGGGTTATCTTTTCCCTGGACCAGTAGCTTGGGAAGGGTGCCCATCAGTGCAAGAAGGGCAAGGTCGTGTTGGATATTTTGGTTCTTGGCATGATTGTTTTTTCTTTTTACTGTGTATTACACATAAGACTGAAAGGTTGGCAAGGGGCTGCATATTTATAACAGTCATAAATTTGGAATATTTGGAACCTTGTTTTAACTATCGTGGGGTTCTGAACAGATAGAGAGGAATAAGACCACTTCTTTTTCAATGCAGGGGTGCAGGAATGGGTAGGAGATGTTTTCTCTTCTCAATTGCTTAAGAAATAAATCTCAATGGAAGTGAAACAATCCAAGACTAAGGAAGAAACAACAAAGACTTTTAAACATTTGGAAACATTTAGGTTTAGGAATTTTGGAAACTGAATAAAAAACAGAGAAGCAATTACAAAAAGAGTTAAGAAAGTTCACAATTAGGCATGTTATCACAGTTTTTCCTTGGCTTTCCCCATCAGAAACTCAGATGAATAAGGATGGATGCAAATGGATTTTGATGCTGAAATTCAAACAAGATTTATGAGAAATAGAAAGGAAAAGATAAGGAAACAATTAGATTGAGCAAAGTGAATACCTTACACACAGTAGGAAAGAAATGTGATCAATTTGATGCAGTTTGAAAGGAGTTGGGACGCATTAAAGAAAACTGGAAATAAGCCCCAGAGAAATGAGGTACCAAAAGAGAGACTTTCATGGCCTTGGAAATTCAAAAGTTGTCAAAAGATGCAGTTTGAGAAAGGAGCACATGGCCCATGACATATTATTTTTTAATAGCTCCTCAAGGATGCAATCTCCAGTAGTACCAAAAATTCCTGTCTGGTTGCCAATTGAGAGAGATTTTCTATAAGGTGTAACTGGCATAATAGAGTAACAGTCTGCCTAGAGACAGGATTCTGAGATTGACAGAATTCCGGCGTCGAAAGCAAAAGAAGTGACCTCCAAGGCAGAAATATGGCAGCACAGAGTTCAGGAAGCCTTCTGATATTTCTAGGGATCGAAAAACATCGAGATAAGGGCAGAAAACAGGAACTATAGGACTCTTCATACAATGACATTTTCTTGGAGAATCACCTGTAATTAGTATGAGGAATCCTGTACGCCTAGCGATTGGATGTTTTCCCTCTAGTCAAGGCTCCTTGTTCATTGAGGTACACACACAAAAATAAATAAATAAATACATACATACATACATACATACATACATACATACATAAATAAATACCAGGATCTTCTGAAATTTTAAAAAGAAATAAAAATTTTAAATGTTTGGTACAGACAATGAAAGGATGGAGGTGATCTCCATAAAGAATTAAGGGATGGACAATAAAGCCATTTTAATTTCTAAATTTTACAAAAAAAAAACAAAAAACGCTCGTGTGTTTGACATGCTGCTCTGTTAGACAGAAAAGACATTCTAAGTGGTGTATTTCCTCCTCCTCCTTCCCCCCACCATAAGATTTTGGAAGCATAGTGTCAAGTTAGACTTTTGATAGAATATTTCTTCCAGTTAAATGTAGAGTTCATAGATATCAATTTCTGACTAAGCCAGCCTGGCAAGGTTTATCATCTGTTCAAACTAAAAATTAAAACAAAAAACAAAAACAAAAAAACACACAACTTTTATTTCTTTTCTCATGTTTTTTCTGTCTACCATGTTAATCCCAACTAACACTACTCTGCTCTAATCTGTTACTATTACTGTACCTCAAGATTTTATAAGTTTGGATCTTGGGAACATAAGTGGTGTTTAGGGAACAGAGGGAAATGGTGTTTCCAAGCTGGATGTGTGGAATGTTTCCTGTTATTACTCTGGAACTTTAGAAAACTGAAGTGGTTCTTAAAGCCATACATCAGTTGCCAAAGAGGGCAGCCATGGAGAGCAATTCACATCCCCTCTGTGATCTGTACTTCTAAGTGGTACTAAGCCTAATTAGAACATGATGAAGGAGATGGGATGCTTTGTCAATATTCTGTTCCTAAAGTTATCTCTGGGGAGAAAAGAGAGCAGTTCATTTTGTTTTAAGTGTAATTCTCTGTGGAAACTGAGTTGATATGTTGATGAGGGAGCTGACATATTAAAGTTTTATAGGGTGTAGGTAAACTGGAGGCCTTGTATGTTTTCAGCACTTTATTAGCAAGGCCGTTGCTCTCATCTGGTGCACTTCGTTTAACCCTGTCTTCAGAGATTGATTAGACAGCAGAGCTGTCATAATTTGGACAGTGGGGAATATCTTTATGGAATAGAGTATGTGCTTTGGGGTAAATTTAATAACCTATCTTGATAGATTTCAGAGAATTTAGGTGCAAAGATAAAGATATTCATAAAAAGTCTTGAAGGATCTGAGGGTTCGTATCCTTTTTTGTATGTTCTTAGAGCAACTGAAAGTGGCCACAATAGTGGTTTTTTTGGTTATTTTTAAAATTAAATTTATTTGAATGACATTGGTTAATAACATTACATGAGTAATGTACAAAGAGGTGCAATTACTGGATTGTATGGTAGTTTTATTTTTCAATTTTTGAGGAACCTCCATACTGTTTTCCATAGTGGCTATACCAATTTACATTGCCACCATGAGTGCACAAGTGTTTCTTTTTCTCCACATCCTTGACAATACTTTTTATCTCTTTTCCTCTTTATAATAAACATCCTTACAGGTGTGAAATGATATCCCATTGTGGTTTTGATTTGCATTTTTTTATGATTAGTGGTATTGAATAATTTTTCAATACCACATGTACTTGTTGGACCCCTAAATATTTACTTGGAAAAATGTCTATTCAGGCACTTCGCCCATTTTTAAAATTGATTATTTGGGTGTGTTAATTTGAATTGACTTGTATGAGTTCCTTATATATTTTGTAATCAACCCATTATTAGATATATGGTTTGCAAATATTTTTCTCATTTCATAGGTTGTCTTTTCATTTTGTTGATTACTTCTTTTGCTGTGCAGAAGTTTCTACCATATAACCCATCAGTTCCACTTTTAGGCACATATCCGAAGGAAATGGAATAACTGTGTTCAAGAGATAACTGTATTCCACCACCCACCCCTTTTTTGCAGCATTATTTACAATAGCCAAGACATGAAAACAACCTAAGTATCCATTGACAGATGCATGGAAAAATGAGACAGAAGGCAAAACTCAGATCATGATAGCTCACAGGACGGAAATAATCCAGTGTGTTTTTTCACAATGAAGGCCAGAAGACCTCACTGCCTTCCATTTACTTACTTTCCCTTTTTGAGAATATTCGGCCTCAACTCACATTTAGTGGTTATGGTAATGCCCCATTCCTAATGGTCCACCTGTTCAAGACTAAGTCGATACTGAGGCATCCTAGGAATGAGACTTCCTAGCACTGTGAGACCACAGTAGCTGACCAAAAGTTTTGACTTCATTGCATCCTTCCAATTGATTTATGACCTAAAGAGGAAATTTTGGCCAGAAAGCGGTACTGTAATAAATCCTAAATTCCTAAATGAGGAGGTCATGGTGAGTAGTCACGCCCCAGGCCTATAACTTCTTTACTGGAAGGTTTTTAAACAAGCACTTTCCATTGTTCTTGTGCATCTAGGTTAATATACCTTTGAAATTACAGAAGTAATTCCCCTTGAAGGCATAACCACCCTCAAAAGAACACATCATCCCAACTATCCTATAATCCAACCCCTTCCTTGCTTTCAAGCACCTTCATGTAATCTTTCTTACAGTCCCTCTTTAATTTCAAATGCATAGAAGAAACTGCAAATCTGTCATTCTCTGAAGAATTTGAAATCTTGCTTCCTGGCAATTGTCATCAGTTGTGGCTCCAATTAACTATTATAAAAACTATCTGTAGGTTTGAACTTTCTTATGTTGATGAGTATATCTGTGGTAAAAAAAGAACAGAATATATATGCATATATCATATATATGAGTTATATATATCTCATATATATATCTCATATCATATATATATATATATATATATATATATATATATATATATATATATATGATGAGGATGCCAGTAAAGAAAAGTAAAGGCTTCTTGAGGAGTATGATAAAAAGATTGAGAAACACTTTTCTATAATAATAAACAAAATGAATTGATTCCTTTACATATTTTCCTTTGAATATGTTTTGGCAATAGGTGGTTGCTTAAGAGTTTGTGAATTCAATATGTAGACCTAATAAAGTTTCATGTAATCTTAGCTAACAACTGGCCTAATATTTGAAAAAATTATACCATGAATAATGACTAACATAGGACCAAATAACCTTTCCGAAATCCGTGGTCATAGTGATTAACCTCATGACTACAAAAGAAGGTCTTAGGGTCTTAGATGAGAAGAGGGGAGGTAGAATGGGAGGGAGAGAATGGGAGAAAGAGAGATGATGAGAAAGAGAGAGAGAGAGAGAGAGAGAGAGAGAGGGAGAGAGAGAGAGGGAGAGAGAGAGAGAAGGGAAGTGAAGTGAAATGGAATGAGGAGAGGAGAGAAAGGAAGAGGAGAGGATGAATCAATTACTTTTCCAAATTTAGAAATCTAGGTAGTTAGATGGATAACAGAACTGTATAGGAAAGTTTTAGCATTTAACACCCAGTCAACCAGCAAAAAGACTGTTCTGCTCCTCTACTTAAATCACATATACAGATACCAGAAAAAACAACAACGACAAACAACAACAATGACAACAACGACACAACTTTGTGACTGGAGTGTAGAAAAATAGACAATCACTTTAAAAAAAAATGTTTTTTGGGGGGGTGGGTGGGGAGTAAGAGAGGAAATGATATCATGTAATTTTCTTTCTTTTTTTTGGTATTTTCCCACAACTACATATTTGATGATAATCTTTCCCCTGATAGCACTGTTCTTTTTGTTTTGTTGTTATCAGGATTCTCTTTTAATGGAGAATTTCAAGCAGATAATAATGGTTTGAGATCATAATTCAGTGGCAAGTTCAGGAGGTAGGCATACTCTTTAATGAAGGGAGCAAGCTACCATGTTTCCCTGAAAATAATATCTAGCCAGACTAACAGCTCTAAAGTGTCTTTTGGAGCAAAAATTAATATAAGGCCCAGTATTATACTATATTTCTATTCTATTCTATTCTATTCTATTCTATTCTATTCTATTCTATTCATTATACCTGGTCTTATAGTAAAATAAGACTGAGTCTTATATTAATTTTTGCTCCAACAGATTCATTAGAGTTGATTGTCCAGCTAGGTCTTATTTTCAGGGAAACACGGTAACAATATCAAGTACATGTGAGCACTCTGGTTATACAGGTAAGGTATATATCTGGCCCATGGTGGACATTACGGCCTGATGATTGATGTTATGGGATCCTGCTACCTTTTACTTCTTGGAAAGCCCATAAGAAATACTATATGGAACTAATTTGCTTAGAATAATAACTTCACAGAATTTAATTATTTTAAATACTCTCTTTTTTTTTTAAAGGTGAAAGAGGTCGAAATGGGCATTAATATTGTAGAATGTAAATGATTATCTTCTCATATAAGAAATACTAGATATGCCATCTAAGTAATCTGTTACTCATTACAAATGGCAGCATATTTCACACAGAAGGTATTTCTAAACCAGGCTAATAGGCAATCAAGGCTTCGAGAGAAATACATATCAATGTGCAGAGGGACAAATTCAAGGAAACCTAATTATATTTACATTCAACAATCAAGTAAAGCAAATCCCAGCAGAGATGCGAAAACACAGATACAGCTTCACAGGCATACAATATGAGTAGTAAAATTATTTCAAAATGTAAGGAAGACTCTTCTCCTTCAAAATAATCTCTAATTGCATTTTTGGTATTGTGATTTTTAACATGAAGTACGTATTTGGACTTTGTTCCCTTCCTGGCACAGAACTCCTAAAACCATTGGAATTTCCTAAGTGGTAAAACAAATAAAGGTGTTTTGTTATTTACAACAAACCTTTTCTGACCACATCTGAGTTTGTTAATAAAGTGATTTTCCAAAAGCTCCAAGATAACCACAGGATAGGGTCTTGTTGCCAGGGAAACCAAAGTGTGACTAGAATCTTGGAACTTTTCAGCCCAAAGTTTCAGGGAATAGAGGTTGACTTAATCACCAATAGCCAATGATTTAATCAATCCTGCTTATCATAGGAAGCTTCATAAAAGTCCCCAAAACACAAGGTTTGGAAAGGTTCCTGGTTGGCCAATAGGTAGAGATATAAGAAGGGTGTCACACTCAGAGATGGCATGGAGGCACCACACCTCTTTCTCCATACCTTGTTCTATTAATCTCTTGCATCAGGCTGTACCTGAATTATAGTTTTTATAATAAATCAGTAACCTAGTAAGTAAATTTGTCCTGAGTTTTGTGAGTCATTCTAGCAAATGACTGAACCCTAGAGGGGATTGGGGGAACTTTAGATTTATAGCCAATTAGTTTGGAGCCCAGGTGACGACATGGACTTGCGATCGGTGTCTGAAATGTGGCAGTCTTGTGGGACTGAACCGTTCACCTGTAAAATCTGAAGCTATCTCCAGTTAAATAGCATCAGAGTTGAGTTTAATTGTAGGACTGTCAGCTGGTGTCGGAGAATTGCTTGATGTGGAAATCCCTTCCACAGGTCTAGTGTCAAAAGTGAAGTATTGAGAGTAGAGGAGAAACAGAAGTGTTTCCTTTCAGTGTTGGACTTAAAAGGACTGTAAATTGTGCAGATTTATATGTGGCTATCAAAACATGGCATACTAGTCATAAGGAATAATGATAACCTAGATTTCAAAAGTGGAATGTAAGGTCCTAAGTTTAGCAGGGAGATACCATGATGCAAAATCACTGAACATTCGACCAGAGTTTAGTTTAACAAACATTTTTGGCAGCTAGACTTTAGAAACTTACTATGTAGACAGAGAAAAGGGTGAATTATGCACCTAATACCAACCTAATAATAGCACAGATAAGGAATTTTTATTGATCAAGGCCTGAAACTTGTAGTCAAAAGGTCCTGCATTGAACACCCAGTGCAATTTTGCACAAGCTGTGTGGTCTAAAGAAGGGTCTGAAAATGTTTACGATCAAGAACTAGATAGGAAATATTTTAGGCTTTGTAAACCACATATGCCTTTTGACACAAAGTCTTTGTGGCTTTGCGTGTACATAGTATGTGTATATTTACAATCCTTTAAATTCGTTGATTATATAACAATAGGTTGTGTGGTGTATAAGAACTATGGGCTGTACTTTGCCAATCCCTGGTCTAGGACAAGTTACTTATCCTTAGAGTGCCTCAGTTTTCTCATCTTATATTGGGAGTAACACTCTATTGCGAAGCTGCGTTCAATATTAAATAAGATAGTTTCGCAGATAGAATGTGGTATCTGCTCAATAAATGGCAATATCTGGAGACATTATGGTAGCTGTCAGAGTTGAGTAGTTTAATTTTTGCATTATTTTATTATTACTATTACCTTTGTTTTATTAAAGCATTATTCTTATAAAATTATAAAATTACTATTATTTTGTTCTCCAGAGTTCTGTGGTTGTTCCTCTGAAAAACACTATGTTCACTTTGGTGGAGAGGAAAGTCTATGAGAAACCTATGCTTTATCCTTTCCAGTAGGTGTAATAAGTAGCCACACAGAGAAAAGTAGTCGGTGTAACAGCAAGAGCAATAGCATTTAATAAAGTGCTGTGGCTCACATGCAGTGTGCTGTTTCTAGCATACTCATATGCAGATCTTTCTGCTGAAACAAATACAGATCTTTCTGCCATCTATTCTTGTTACTGATCCCATGATCTAATTGGTCTTTGAACTGGCATGGGAAAATAGAAGCATTAAGATCAACATCAATTTCGTGACAATCAGAAAGGTTGTATCCACCATAAGCAGTTGATCCTTCTTCAATAATTCTACATAGCAGGAAAGTACTCAGAAATAAACCACAGGCAGCTTTCTCAATATATACAGCAAGCTGTTGGTATTTTGCAGACTAAAAACACTCATAGGGCACTAATACTTGGGGTCACATATAATGAATATTGAGATCAAACTGGCAACTATAATATGCTTCTTTTTTTGGCTCAAATGTTCTAAATGACAGCAGTCAGACAATGTTAGCTGGGATGCCAACTACTTTAAAATAATACCTGCGTACCTATTTTGATGCTTGGTGACTTTCATTCCATTTGGTATAATTGACCCCAGCTAAGAAGCATCATCATCATCACCATAGCACTTACTGAAAATTTAATTGTGGCAAGTAGTCTTCTCCAGTCTGTACACGAATTTACTCATTTAATTCTCACAACAGCCCTATGGTTTCTAGGTAAAATTATTATTACCATTTCCGAAGATGAGGATGTGCATGAAAGTATAAGTAATTGGTCAAGTATTTGACCAATATAAAGCAGGTAGTAAATAGCAAAGTATGTTTATACATCGGAGGCATGTTTCCACATTCAGTGCTTTTAACAACTGCCTCTCACTTCACTAATACAGCATCTCACCTCAATATAAAGATTTCCCAAAGATGTATAGTCAGGGGCAGGGAACACCAGAGTTTAGATATACCAGAGACCGAAGAATTTGTTAAGCCAGTGAAGATTGGGTTAAAACATTATAAGATCTTCATCCACAAAAGAAAGAGGGATCCACTTTATCCCTCTTTCTTTTGGGGGTATACATTATCAGGAGAATGGAGACAGTTTATTTAATTCATTGATGAGGAGGCAAAATTCAGTGGAATAATTAAATTTCAACCATTAAAAAAGTCTGTGAATAATGCAGATGGGCAGTTTGGGGCAGGTGAGCTTAGCAATCATATGTCTCAGAAGTATACAGAAAAGCATATCATCTTCAAGTCATGAAACTTCCAGTTTTCCATGATTTTCTCTAGGTTGAAAACAAGTATTATCACCGCCAATTTATCTAGAGACGTGCAACTTAGTGACTGTTTATGCAGATGCAGAAATAAATAAAACCCATCTAAATAAATACAAACAGAGACTATTTATTCAGAGCTTATTATAACAAGGGAGTCAGCAACAAACTCTTGCTTTTGGCAGTGACTCAAAAGTATGCAGGGGAGTAGAAAAGCTTTATAGTGGAAAAAAGAGAAGTCATCATCAATTATAGTTAAACTATGATTGGAGATCATTGGCATGGGGAAGCTGGAGGCAGATTAGCTAGAAGTAGAATTTCATATCATTAGTTTAGAAAACATATTTGCCTTTCTCTGGTTGGTCCTGAGCTGGGAACTGGATGTTGCAGGCTGATTCCTTCAGAGGTTGTGGGTCAGAGTTCTAGTAACATTTCATGTAGCCATTATTAATTTGCATATTCAGTCTCATAGAAAAAATTTAAGCAAAAATAGGACAGTTTTCAGGACTGTATTGAAAAAATCTTCAAAGGTAAGAATAGCTACAGAGGAAGTATAATGCGTGTATGAAAAAAAAACAAAAAACAAGATATGGAAGTCAGGGACTGGATGGAGTTGCCATGTCAGCTGCTGCCACCAAATCTCTCATCCAAGGGCAATGATAGGTATAGCCAGAGGTACTCATTGTTCTTTGGAGTCTTATCTTAGTCCCCTTCCATGTGGGGGAAGTTATGGATAGAAGTCTATTTAAGAAAGGCTGTAAAAGATGATTAACAGAGTATAATGGCAGGAGTAACTCTTAACACAATTATTTCTATGAAGCCAGAGATTAAATTGGAGTTGACAAAGTTGAAGGTGCATTGATTAGTATGAAAGGAGGATTCTAAGCAAGCAAAAGTGGACTTGGATGGATTTGTGTGGGGTGGTAGAGGACTTGAGAGTTAGGCTGTCAGAGAGGTATAATAAGCGAAGTAGATGGTAGATAACAAGAAATTTTGGAGAAACTGGCTAGGACTCCCATTAGTTCTTGAACATCCTGTAGATTTCCCTTGCATGAAATGAAAAGGACTTTTAAAGGGGCAAAAATATCACATGTTGACACATACAAAGTTGGTGCTAAAATTGTTGTCAATAGACAGTTATTAAACACCCAGGCAAAGAGAGCCACACAGTTATTATTCTCCTCTTAAGAAGCTGGGGAGCTATAGGTTAGGGCTTACAGAAGGTACAGTAAATAACGAGAGCCCTGATCATTCACTCAACCATTTATTTTTCATCGGTAAATTAGGATACTAATAGCACCTACCTCATAGGGTCGCTGTGACCTTTCAATAAATTAATAATGTGAATATCTGAAGAGTACCCAATAGAAAAAAATGCTGTAAAAACATTAGCCATTATTGTTATTGTTATTATTATTATTACTACTATTCAACAAGTTTTGGGAACTGTATAAAAGACCAAAGAAATAAAAACAAATAAGACATAGGCCTAACTAAAGACGTTCATGGCTGAGAAAGGGAATGAGGGATGTAATCAAATCATTACAATAGAAACGAAGTGCCATGATTAGGATTATTCACAACATACCATGGAAACAGAGGAGAAAGTCACAACTGAACTACTAACCTGGAGTTGGGAAACGGTATCGGTACAATCCCATTAACACTGAAATCACAAGGTTGCTTTTTGTTATAATATAAGCATCCCAGATGGCAACTGATTAAACTTGACCCGAGTGAACTTGCAAAAGGATTAATTCTGATATAAGAGATGAGTGAAGGGTTTGCTTTTTAAATTACTAATTTAGAAGCTCTTTAATTTCACACTAATTTAAGTCAAACTACTTTAAATTGAGACATGTCTCAGTAGGGCTGGCCTGTATTAATTAAGTATTTGCATTTGCAGTTCATATTTGCTGCCAAGATATTAAAGTTATTTATCTCAGTTATTGCTCCTGAAGATGAAGTTAAGGAAAGACAAAAAGTTACTACTATTTAAAATACACAAATATATCATTTTGTCCTCAAAATGCTCTTATCAGAAAGGTATGACTAATTCCATTTAATAAAAGAAGACATTTTATATCAAGTGGTTGAGTAAATTCCCCAACAATGTTTGTCAGTAATTTATTTCAACTCAGGTATATCTAACTTTGAGGACAAAAATTTGGCATTGTTTTTAAAATTCATGCTGCTTCCTATAACGTAACCATCAATAATTATTGTCTAATTTAGTACAACTAAATAATGATCAGGTTCTTACATATGCTATTTAGTCATAGTCTCTATCTATCTATCTATCTATCTGTCTATCTATCTACATATAATTTAAGATATTTAAGAAAATACATTTAAAACCATAATCAATAATATTAAATTACTGATTTTAAAAAAAAATGTTGCTTTTGCTTTTAAATGGATTAAAGTTACCTGTTTGGAAGCATCTCTTACTTTCTTTTTAACTAAAATATTGGCAACGCAAATGTGCCATCAGATTAAAAATGCAGTATATCATGCCTACATTGAGTGAATGAAAGAGAGGAGGGTAATATCAGAAATCCTTATACCAAAGAAGAAAAACAAAATTGATAATTTTAATGATGTGAAAAATTGCTTTTTGATAAAACAAAACACGAATTCTTGATAAAAATATAAGCAACTGAGAATAAAACAGAACTTCCTTTTTCTGATAAAATATGTCTATCAAAATCTACAGCAAAAACATTTATTGAGAATAGTAGAAGCATTCTCTTTAAAACCAGGAATAAGACAAAAATGCTATTATCATTATTCCTACTAAAATTTTTACTGGAGATTTAGTAGTTAGCTTACTACGTACTATGATACAGTTTTTAAAAATAAAATTATATTCCAATAAAGAATAAGATGTCACCTATATTGTAATTGTATTGGTTACCCCAAAATTGATATAGTGAACCAATATAATTTCTATTAAAATTCTAACAAATGTTTTCATGGCAAAAGCTATCTGTCAATTAATATTGTCAAATAAAAGTTTTATGGATTTTCATAGAGGAAACAGGCTGCTATAGACTCTGGAAACAGAATCAAGAACCCCCAAATTTATCTATGCATATTTAGAAGCATAATATGTAACAGAAGTAGTGACATATGACACGGTAAAAAAATGAGAATATTTCCTCACATAAAATACAGTAATTCCAGGTAGAACCAGGAAAATTGTTTTAAAAACAGGAAAATCTTATAATTTTTAAATAAGACATAAAAAGCACAAACCCTAAAAGAAAATGGGCTAATTTCCATTAAAAAGTTCCCTAAATATCAAAAGATACCTCGAAAAATTAAAGATATAAGCCACAAGCTAGGATAAGAAATACAAGACACATAAAATTGAAAAGAGTTAATACCCATAGTATACATAGTATATATATATATATATATATATATATATATATATATATATATATATTTAAAAACACAAATAAAAAAATCTTCTCAGTAGAAAATGAACAAAGGACAGCAATGGACTTTTTACAGAAGAGAACATAGAAATGGCCAATAAATATAAAAATACATAAAACATTAATATTCAGGAAATCCATACTAAACCACGCTGAGATCCTATTTAATGGGAACCAGACTGGCAAAAATTACAAAGTTATCAAGTTTTGGGAAGGGCATAGACTAGTAATATGAATTCCTATCTACTAGTGGAGGATACATAAGGTTTTTAACAACTTTGGAAAAGAGGCATTATCAAGTAAAGTTGAAGTTGTGCATATCCTAAAATCTCAGCACTTCCCTCAGGAATGTAGTCCAGGGAAAGCCTGTTGTATGTACACTAAGCAGCACACATATGAGTGAAAATTGCTGCAATGCTTGTGTAGCAAAACACTGGAAACAAAGCAAACATTCAACAACCAAGAGAATGGATAAATAAATTGTATTTTTCAATGGAATACTGTGCAATAGGACAAGTAATGAACAACACAGAATTCATAAAATTTAATGAGTCTCAGAAATATGATGAGGTGTAAAAGAAGGAAGTCACAGCAGAATATATATATTATAATTTCACTTACATTAAATTCAAAGTGTCAGTGTAGTTTTAAGGATGATACATACATAATACAACGATGCAAAAAGGCAGAGAAATATAAACACAAATTCAGGAGAGTCTTTGGTTCCCCTTTTGGAGGAGAGGGAGATACATCATGAGACAGGTAATTACAGAGGAAGAGTTAGAGGACTTCAGTTTTACTGACTCTTAATGTTCAATTTTTTAATCTGTGTGATAAATCTGAGGTGTTGTTCATTTTATTAATCTGTGAATCTCATATATATCATTATTTTTCTTTTTATGTATCAAATAGTTTATAATAAATAAAGAAGCTCTTTAAGCATTTATAGAATATGGTCTTTGAGTTATATTATGTGCAAAAATAAGACAAAAATGAAACCAAGTTCAGGCCTCAGTATGTAAAATGTTACTGTTTTTATGACATGTGAAACAATATAGGCATATTTCTTCATATGTTAAAATAAATTAGCTGTAGAAGTAATAGGTCAAAATGTGTTTTTGTGTCTCTTGAGATTGGGCATCAAATGAACAAGATATTTAGAACCAGAGAGGTGAAAAAATGTTTCTCAAAGTCACAAAACAGTGGCAGAGCCAAATTCATTCTTTCCTTTAGCAAATAATTGCTGAGTACCAGCTATGTGCCAGGAACTGGTCAGGCAGGCATTTGGAATGTGTCAGAGAAGAAAATGAAGACCTCCATCTTCATAGAATAAAATTCTAGCTGGCAGAGATAAGAATAAAAAATAAACATAATAGATAAACAAATGCCATATCGTGTCAGAATGTGATAAATGCCTAGGATATGATGACAGGGTAGAAGAGGGGTAGGGGTAGCGACAACCAGCAGAGTTAGGTTGCAGTGTTATATAGAGCAGTCAGGGCAGGCCTCATTAAGAGGGTGAGGATTGAGCAAAGACTTGAAGGAGGTGAGTGAGTGAGTCAAGCATGTATCTAGAGAAAGAACATTCCAGGCAGCTAGAGCAGGCCCGAAAAAGCAGGGGCAGCATTCAGCTTGGCAATGTCAAGACCATTGATTGAAAGTTTCATTACTGTCATCGCTATGCTGCACCACTTACCCTGTCTGAGAGTTTGGTGGTCTGTTTCTCACCCTCGGGTAGATTGTTAGATGCAAATCATGTAAACAGAAACCCATTTTTCCTTTTAACTGTGTCAACTAATTTGTAATTTAATATTTTATATCAGTTGTTTTTGGTCCTAAAATGGGGATAAATTGGGATCACGCTGTCAACCATAGAGATTGTCATGAAAAACACGAGCAAGGATGACATGCGGAGTTGGAAGCCTTCCCCATCTTTCCTGTCATCCACATCTTAAATGTGGTCCAAGCTCATCGAACACATATTAAATTCACTTGTTTCCAAAGATTTAACGCATTTATTCCAGAATAAAGGAAATAGAAAAAAAATATGGCCTAAGTGTAGGTCATACTTTTTCCTAGCATATTTTTGAAACAATGGTGAGAAGCTTTCTCTGAAATCTTCTCTTTCAAGGAGAGTTGCTCAAAGAAAAGCATGATTTCTGGTTTTTTAAAAAAGGATTGGTATACAAAGAGGAAATAAGGCAATCGATACTGAAAATGTAACTTGATGTTAAAGAAGATAAATCAATCCACAATCTAACTGTGGGGAGCTGTAGAGAAAAAAAAAGAAAAACAAAACAAAACAAACAAACGAAAAAGCACAAGACTTTTTAACTTCACAAAATATACTGAAGTAAGGACTTAAGTTGTTTTAATCTCTCCACATCATGCTGGTTTTCTTGACTTTGCAAAAGTCATTTGGTATCTGTTCCTATATCTGTGAAAACAAGGGCAATGATCTCTTCTCTTTGTGTATCCTTTGGGATAATTTAGTGACTTTAATATCTAATACAAACTACTGTTATGTCCATTTCCTTTGTTCTCAAAATTTACACCATTGACCTAATAATGGACAAAATGACAGCTATGTCTATAGCCACTTGCAACAAAAGACTCTCCATAGCCTCATATTGCAGTATAATGAAGAGAAATTACAAATGGGTTGTGAGCGGCAACTACCCAGAGAGAATTTGAGGATGGAATGAAAGGAACATTCTTGGCTGTGTCTTTATAAATGCGCTGCTGGCCTAATGGGAGAGAAAGCATGCTTTCTAGTTAATTTTCTGTATTAATGTAATGAGAAGAAATAGACACCTGCCAGTGGGTTCATTTGGCTAATGTTTCAGCCAGCAGATGTAGCACAACTCCCACTAAAAGGGGTCAAAGGTGGACATATATATGTATATATATATATATATATATATATATATATATATATATATATATATATATATAATTCTAAGCTTCTTCTTTTGGCCTTGCAAAATAACAGTCGGGCCACTGTAGATAGTGATTTGGAAATGGAACCAATCATTTATAGCTCATTTCTCCTACCAGATTTTGATTTTTGCAAAATATTTCATTTTCATAAACCTCTGCTGGCTGAATTATACATAAAGCATCAAGTCTAGCCTTGTACTACCCATTGCTATGAATAGCTCCCCGGGCAGTTGAATAAATATCCATTTTTGTGGATGCTCATTCTGCCCGTTCTCAAAATGTAATATTGAGTATTCATTATTCAAACTAAATACCAACTATTCAACCTAAAGACCAACTTCTCTTAAAATTTTGACAAGGAACAAATGAACATAATATAAACATGTAGTAAATACCTGACTTTGCTTATATACTGGAAAAGCTGCTGACTCCTAGCACAAACACCTCCTCATTGTAGCCATAGAATGACTGGTTAAAGGATTGTACTTATTAGGTCTAAACATTACAGATCCACTGGGGATACAAGATTGGTTGTAAAGTGTTTATATGACATATTTTTCTAAAATGTTCTGCAATCAGCTATTCCTGACAATAGGTCTATGAGAATTGGGAGTTACTATCTGCTCAGTGCTGCACTGGGGAGTCAGGTATGAAAAATATCTATCAGAAAATTACCCAGGGTGATCATTTATGGCAGGAATTGGGCTGAGATAAAGATATGCTTTTATTATATTTACAGTCTATTCATTGACCAAGCTCTCCATTTGAGATAACATTGTTTCAGGCCCATTTTGTTCTTTTAAACCACTGAAATCCCAAGACTATTTCAGGCAACTCTCTTTGTATAATAATTATAAACATTTAAAGATATTGATTATCTATAAATTGATTCCCTTTTACTGGTTATCTACCATGACCATTAGTGATAAGCATGGCATAATGGAAAGAAGACATGATTTGGAGTCAAGCCTAGTTCTGCCATTAATAATGAGAGTTGGGTAAGTAACTCCACTTTATTTTTCTCATTTGAAAAAGAAGAGATTTTGAACAATTGATTTCTGAGGTGCTTTTTGGCCTGAAAAGTCAGTAATTTTATATCCTTCATGTTCATATAATGGTAAATTCAATAATTATATCTTCCCCCCACCCCCTTTTGATTATCTTCTGGAAAAAATCTTAGATGATCCAATACTTAAACTTGTGTTTCAGTGACTGCCTTTTTTGGAACATGATTGTGTGTAGTCCCCAGCATTGGCTGCTGCTGAGTTACTGTAACAAATTCATATCAATAGGAGAGAATGAGATGGAGCTACAGGTAACTTATAAGGAACTCTGAGTAAATACATGATGCATTGTGCATGTTATTTCAATCTATCAAATTTATCCTCAGTTGAAGATAACTAAAGATATATACTCTTACACTCATTTTATTTCAAAACCATATGTAAATAGTCCAAAATTGTTTCCAGCTCACTACATTTAGCATAAACAATTGGAATGTGGTTACACTTAAACATCCTATTTCCTTAGATGTCTAACAACCCTGAAATCATTTATCTTAATTTGATGCAATGGGCTGTTGCTAAGGTTTTAGCTATATAGGGTAAAATCCTTGAGCAACATATTATACGTTTTAGTTGGTCATTAGCACTTGAGTGAAAATTAACGTCTTGTTTACTGATCCAATTCTAAAGGAATAGGACATAAATATGTGACAGCATAGTGGATGATACAGTAAGAGTTTTACATCGAGAGTCTCAGTTTGGGAGAGCAGGCATGAATAACAAGCAAGAGTGGGTGTTCCTGGTGAGCAAACGATTCCAGAATCTTAGGATTGATGACAAGAGAAGAAAGGAGCATAGAAAGATAGAATCACACTCAATATCCTTGCGTAGTTCTCAATGTTGCCTCTAGTTGATCTTGGCCTCATCAAACATTATGTGGGGCATTGAATTATTGGTGACGCTTTTTTACTGTCATGTTTGAAAATTGGGCTCCCACATCCTTGCTATGTCACGGTGAATTTACAGAGACTTTCACTTTGGGTTTGGCTATATGACTTGTTTTAGTCTATGGGATATTAGTGGATGTGACACTAGAAGAGACTTGAATTATGATTGCTCACTTTGACTTGCCTTTTACATTTGATAATATGTCATGAGAAAAATATACATCAGATAGCCTCTGACCGAAGGAGGGTTGGAGGGATACGGATCCAAGCTGCAGCTTGCAGTCAAGCCCAGCAAACCCATAGCCTGAAGCAGTACTGTAAAGCTGCAACAGTACACCCCAGCTAGATTAGCAGGGCTGCAAGCAGCCTGCAAACCCACAGGAAAAAAATAAAATAAAATAAAAAAATTGACCGTGTAAAACACCAAGCTTTGGGGTCTTTTGTTATTCAGCATTATTATATTGAACAATAGTAAACTGTGCTTTAGTCATGCCTTCTTATTTTTCAGAAATGTTTTTGTTTATTTTTAATATCTATCTATCTATCTATCTATCTATCTATCTATCTATTCACTGCAAAATAATTAGAAAATAATTTTGTATAAACTATTTTACCAAATCTAGGAATATATTTAAGCTTATAGCTATTTTGACTTCGATGTACATAAAAAGCAAATAAAATGGACATTATGTCTATAAAAATAAGTTCATATCAAGTAATTCTATGTTCACAAATAATTGCATTTGTATTGTAGGGATCTGCAAACCAGAGTTGAAGTTAGACTTGAGCAGGAAGAAAAATTCCTTGAATGTGGACTAATTTCAAATAAGTTATGTACAGAACTTATTTGTTACAGAGTGCTTAATTGAAGCAAGTAATCAGGTTACTTTAAAAAAAATTGAACTAGATATTGGCAGATTCTTTGTATATCTGGAACTATAAACCTGGAGAAAAATTCTGATATAGAGACAGATTTGTGAAACTGTCTCAGAAGTGAGACACAATAGTTAGAAATAATTTTCTGAGTAATTGTTTTTAAAATTGTGATTCTCACTGATTTTTTACTATATTTAATTTTGCTTAGGTGTGCAAGGATACTTTATTTTAAATTTATAAATTTAATCAGAGCTATTATTTATTATAATATATTTGTGTTGGGTTTTTTTCCTCTCTGAGTTTGACAGCACATAAAATCAAACCATCTCACATCAGGTAGCCAATGAGTGAAGTGTGGAGAATATGCCACACAATATCTGGAAAAGATATTGTCTGTATATTTCAAAACCCCCAAGTTATGCACTGATGAGAATAATACTAATTGTAAATAACACCATTTATTATGTTACTATATTCCAAGCATTGTGGTGAGCATTCTATATATATTACTTCATTTAGTTATTACAGCAATACTTTGAATTGGCTCTATTAATATTCTTATTATAGAGTTGAGAAAACTAAGGCAAAATTCTCCTATTCTTCTTAAATTTGTAAAGCCGTATTGAAGCAAAACGGTTCTGGTGTCTGCTGTCAACATATGGAAAAAGACAGTCTATTGAAAAACAACTGGTTTACATAAATGACTGCTGCTTCATGTTAGACCACCATGGAATAGGGTAAAAATTGGTATGATCCCATTTTCCACCCCTATAACCATTGACATTACATCAAAAATGTTCCATACATCTGTCAAGCCACCTAATAAGTAGAGACTCTGCCAGATTTTTCCTTGTTTGTTAATGATTGATGATGTTAAATGGAACAGCATTGAAAATTTTGTTAACATCAAAATATATTTAATCTATTGCTTCTCTTTGATCTCCTAAGATACTCTGACATATAAGGAAATTAGATTAATCTGACATGATTCATGCTTTATGCAGCCTTGTTTATTACTTCCCTGTACTAAGTAGCTGGTGTTCATCTAGCTGTTGCCAATTGATTTTTGATGATAAATTCTATCTTCTTTTTTTTTTCCACTGAAATTTAGCTAAAATGTATCATTACTTTGTGATCTATATTGTGGGTTGGGAAACGAATATAAATATACTTAGTAGTGTAGATCTGTTTTATTAAGAATCTTCAAGTTTAATTTCTTGATTGTCTAAATGTAGAAACTTAAAAATGGTATAAGTCACCATTCAATTAATGTCTTCATTATCAGAGGGTGTTGGTCACTAGGAACAAAATATTTGAGCACATGGCTTTTCCCTTTTTTTTCTTTCTAAATTTCTATAGTGGGACTTTAAAAATAAAACTGGACACAAAAATAACTTATTAGAAGTTTCGCTTTTTGAATAGTCTTTCTATATATGGATACTTCATTTTGATAATTTAGCAAAATGACCATTTAAGAATTAACTTTGAGAATCTACCACATCGTTCTTTGTCCTATAGACACTGGGGTGGAAGCCAGATGATGTACATGTATAATGCATTATCTTTGTCTGCAAAGAGTTTACAATATCTTTAGTCAAAATAAAGCAGTAATTAAAGAATAGATTAATATATAATTAAACAGCATCAGGTCATCAAAGGCACATAGTTTTTTGATGGAAAACTTAGTCCCTCTAGTGTCTCACACTCCTGTTTTCTTATCTGACAGACAGGAAGAGGGATACAGACACTTCTAAGGAGATGTCGAACAGGTATTGAATTCTTGCATTTAAATCTTGATCATTGAAAAAAACCTGAATAGAACAAAGACTGCTGTTGCTTAAGGCAGGGCCCTGACATTTATGGCCCTCTTAGTCATTTCTTAGCCCTATTGTCCATTAGTTGATTAGATTTCTGGTCACTTGGTCAACAGTGTACAACATCTTTCCATACAGCCATTTTTTGGACATCACCTATATTTCACCTAGGAAGAAGAACTAATTACCTAAAATATAACAAACAATGTTTACGTATTCAAAAACAAGAAAGCAGAACAGAGGGCAACTGTGTTTCCCAAAAGTAGAGATAGGGATTTGGAAACAGGTAATGAGGATGAACAGAGAGATACCTAACAGTTCTATAATCCTTCCTGTTCCCTTCCAGAAACACACATATAGGATTGTTGTTTCCAAGTTGCTTCTAGATAATCCCTTATTAATCTATTCTGCAGGCTACATCCTATCAGTTGATGTTCTCAGTTTAACACCTCCCAGTTTAGCAGCATGTAAAAAAGTGTTAAATTAAACAATGTAAGCTGAAAGTGTTTGGCACAATACTTGTTGAATGTAAATATAGTATTCCTTACTATATTACAAAAAGTTATCTTATTCCTTGTTTATCTTTTCTGATTGTATCTTAATGTAGAATTTTTTTTCATTCTTTTATCTTTTCAAGAAAAAGCCCTTTTGTGTCTGTTTAGTTATATATTGCTTCCTACACTTCGATTCCTAAGGGCTGAAATAGTTTCTCATCCAGCTATTGATAGTTTTTAATGGTTGTCCTAAAATCTTTGATACTTAAAACTGTATTTCCATGGATCATCTCCTGTGATCTCCATTAGCTTCTAAAATTCACTTTCTACCACAGCATGTTAAAAATGTCTAATAGTCTGAAAAGTGCACAAAATGATATGAAGTTGAAGCAGAAGAGTGAGAAACTCCACAGCAAAAATTCCTGCTTCAAGCATTCAAAGTCCTTTTATGCATTCAGCTGACTATTAATAGAAGAGGTCCTTTCTTCTCTGGGGTGTTGGAAGTAGCTTCTGAAGAAAGCGCAGAGGCAGTCTCACTATATACAGGAAAAGGAGCTAGCACATTGAAAACACACAGAAAGTGTTATTACTACATGTTACATTTTGTGCCCAACAGTATTAACCATGGAAGAAAACATACACCAAACTCTTGAGGTGAATGAAATCTTGGTGGCTAAAGAGATAAATAAAGCTATACAAATATCCTGAGTATTATCTTTATTTGCTTGTCACTGTGAAAGTAGCTTAGAAACATTAAATTTATTTTCTAACACACACCCCAAAAAGGACACTTCAAAAACACCACTGGTATGTACACTTTCTGAGAAAAAGAAAATTTCTTTCCTGTTAATTTTTCTATCTCTTACAACTATAATATTTGCTATTTAAACTTGTTTCCTATATCTTTAGTAATTTTTCTCAGTTTATTGATTTATATCTTCTGTTTATTGGGATGATTGCAATTTTAATCAATTTTATGTTTTATTTTTCTGGATTCCTTAATGATAAGTGAGGAATTGAACTTGTATGAAATTTCGAGAGTTTGAGCTCAGTAAGCTTTAACTAACCTAATATTACATTTAATTACATCTTAACCATTAAGTGTTTTTCAGCAAGGTATTCAATAAGATTTAAATGTGGCAAATAATAATATAAATAAATGGGGCAATGGTTTCCTATTGGTAGATGTAAAATTAGTAAAAAATGTAAAAGGGAAATATGAATCATAAATAGGAATTATTAACATTTGTTTGACATAATTCCAGATATTTTTATCAATCGATAGCAAGATAGTAGACATATGGGTAGATAGATGAAACATTTATTAGTATTTTATGGTCTTTTTAGTTAAATATATTTACTTATGCAAATATAAGAGAAGAAAATAAACCTGAAATGAAAAGACAAATATTGTGGAATTAAGGTCAAAAGTTCTTCATGATCCCTCTGAAGCTAATAAGTGCAGGGGAGTCCTGAAATACCTCAAAGATAGGAATCATTGTACACTGATTTTTAGATAAACATTTTACACATTTCAATATTTCCAACATTTGCAATATTTTCAGTATTAACTTCCTACCATGAAAGAACAGGAAATTGGTGTATTGATACTTTTACTTCAGTTTTTCCAACCCTATGATTTTGTATATTTATTATTTTTTACACTTTTATGTTTGTTTCTATCATAATGATTCTATATTTGCAGAATAAACAGCGCAAGTCTAGTTATCACCCATCACCATACAGTTACAAAAAAAAAATGTTTTTTCTTGTGATGACAACTTATAAGATCTCCTCTTTTAGGAATTTCCAAAGAGACAGTACAATATTTATATCACTGTAGTCATCATGCTGTATATTATATTTCTTTGACTTATTTATTTGATAACAGGAAGTTCATACTTTCAGATCCCTTTCACAAGTCTTGCTCCCTCTCCCAATCTCTTTGGACAACCACTAATCTGTTCTCGGAATTTATGAGTTGGTGTGTTTTTAAAAATTTTGTATTTGACTTATTTCACTTTAATAACTTCAAGATCTATTCGTGTTCTCACAAATGGCAGGATGTCCTTTTTATGGCTGAGTAGTATTCCATTGTGTGTGTGTGTGTGTGTGTGTGTGTATCATATCTTCTATATTAATTCATCCATGATGGACATATAGATTATTTCCATATCTTGATTATTTATTGTAAATAAAGTCGCAATGAACTGAGAAGTGCATATGTATTTTTGAATTAGTGGTTTTGTTTTCTTTGGATAAATATCCAGAGGTAAAATTGTTGGATCATATGGCAGTTCGATTTTTAATTTTTGAGGAAACTCCATACTGTTTTCCATAGTGGCTGCCCCTGTTTACATATTCACAAACAGTACAGGAGGATCCCCTTTTCTCCACATCCTTGACAATAGTTGGTTTTTCTTGTCTTTTTGATAATAGCCATTCTGATTGGTCTGAGGTGATATCTTATAGTGGTTTCAGTTTGTAGTTCCCTGATGGTTACTGATGTTGAGCACCTTTTCATGTATCTATTGACCATCTGTATGTCTTCTTTGAGAAAAAAAAGCCTATTCAAATCTTCTACCCATTTTTAAAAGGGATTGTTCTTTTGTTATTGAGTTCTATGAGGTTTTTATATATTTTGGATATTAGCCGCTTAAGAGATATATGAATTGAAAATACATTCTTCCATTTAGTAGGTTGCATTTTCACCTTGTTCATGGTTTTCTTTGCTGTGCAGAAGATTTTTTAGTTTGATGTAGTCCCATTTGGTTATTTTTGCTTTGATTGCCCTTGCGTTTGGAGTCAAGTTCAAAATATTATTGCCAAGATCAGTGTCAAGGAGTTCACAGCCTATGTTTGCTTCTAGGAGTATTATGGTTTCAGGTAATACATTCAATTCTTTAACACTTTTTGAGTTCATTTTTGTGTATGGTGTAAGATAGGGGTCCAGTTTCATTCTCTTGCATGTGGCTGTCCAGTTTTCCCAACACCATTGATTGAAGAGACTGTCCTTTCCTCATTGTATTTTCTTGCTTCCTTTGTTGTATATTTATTGACCAGGTATGCATGGACCTATTTATGGACTCTTTATTCTGTTCTTCTGACCACTCTCTGTTTTTGTGCCAATACCATACTGTTTTTGATTACTATAGCTGTGTAATATAGTTTGAAATCAGGGAGCATGATTCCTCCAAATTTGTTTTTTTTTCCAGATTACTTTGGCTATTTACAGTCTTTTGTGGTTCCATGCAAATTTTAGAATTGTTTGTTCTAATTCTGTGAAAAATGCCATTGACATTTTAATAGGGATTGCACTGAATCTGTAAATTGCTTTGAGTAACATGAATAGTTTAGCAATATTAATTCTTCCAATCCATGAGTACAACATATACTTCCATTTATTTGTGTCTCATTCAGTTTTTTGTTTTTTTTTTCATCAAAGTTTTATAGTTTTCAGTGGACAGGCCTTTCACCTCTTTGGTTAAATTTATTTGTAGGTATGTTATTCATTTTGATGCAATTGTGTGATTGTTTTCTTAATTTCTCTTTCTGTTAGTACATAGTGTTTAAAAATCCTTCAGATTTTTGTATTTTGATTTTGTACCCTGCAAATGTACTGAATTTGCTTATTAGTTGTAACAGTTGTGTGTGTGTGTGTGTGTGTGTGTGTGTGTATTGTTTTTACGGTTTTCTGTATATAAAATCATGTCATCTGCAAATAGTGACAGTTCTTTCTTTCCAGTTTGGAATTTTTTTTTTAAATGTATTTTGCCCATCTAATTTCTCTGGATAGGATTTCTAATACTATGTTGAATAAAAGTGGTAAGAGTCGGCATACTTGTCTTATTCCTTATCTTAAATGAAAAATTATCAGCTTTTCAGTGTCAAATATGATGTTAGCTGTGGGCTTGTCATATATGGTCTTTACTATGTTGAGATACATTCTGTCTGTATCCACTTTGTTGTGAGTTTTTATCATAAATGGACGTTCAATTTTGTCAAGTGTTTTCCCTGCACCTATAATCGTATACTTTTTAATCTTTATGTTGTTAATGTGGCATCTCACGTTGATTGATTCACAGATGTTACACCATCCTGAATCCTTGGAATAAATCCCACTTGATCATGGTGTATGATCTTTTTAATATATTGTTGAATTTGGTTTGCTAAATTTTTGAGACATTTTGCATCTGTTTATCAGGCTGGTTTTTAGTTATAATTTCCACAATTTTAGGGCTTTACTTTGTCATTTAAGTGATTCATTTTCACTTTTTCCTTCCTCCATTGCTGCCTTCATAATTTTGATATCCATAAATCTGTCTGTCACACACAAAAAATGATTAATAAGTACTTTATTTCCCCTTTTTTTTCCCATC
Source organism: Rhinolophus hipposideros (assembly GCF_964194185.1). NCBI lineage: Eukaryota > Metazoa > Chordata > Mammalia > Chiroptera > Rhinolophidae > Rhinolophus > Rhinolophus hipposideros. The sequence goes on along the minus strand of NC_138058.1, from coordinate 22,188,729 downwards.
TGTAATACAAAGTGATTTGCTCCATTACAGATCAGCTTTCTTTTCTTGCATTTTTAAAGCTAAGTGTTATTTTCCCAATGATTTCTCTGTGAGTCAGTACTATAGATTAGAAAGACTGTTGTTAGCATTTGTATCTCTCCAAATATATTGTGATGAATCATTATAATTCTTTCTTCTTTGTGTCACATATAAGATTTGCTCGCACAACCAAAGCACAAATCATTACTATTTATTAGTTACACATATATAAAACGCATTCAAATGGGAGGAGGGAGAAAATCTAAATTGAGATGATTTAAAAAAGAGTTCACTTCCCAGACAACATACCAGGAGGATTATTTTACTGTAGCTTAAAAAATAACTGATGGTATTATAGGACTATATGATCTAAACTATTTTCATCTTTGCAAGCTCCATATTAATATGATTGGTAAACATTTACAATTTATATTATGCACAATAAACTAAAGCATCATAAAAATAAAACACATTGCTGATCTTCATTTTCAAAATGAATGAGTAATAAAATAATGAAATATAGAAGATTCTAGATGACATCTTTTTCCTTAGTTTAGAATAATTGTATTTTAGAGCAATAATTTTGCAAGAGGAATTTCATCCACACAAAAGGGATACCCCTTTTGATAATTGTTATGCCTCTCAATTCCAATTTTAGTAACATCAATAATAAGAAAGACTAGAAACATATATTTCTATTGCTTTTATCTTTTAAGAGCACACAGACTTTTAATAATTGTGATTTTACCAAGTGTGATGTTTTTAATCTTTGCAATATCTACACAAAGCTAATAAGTGGTAGGAATTAGAATCACGATGATCTCAATTGTACTTTAAAAAAAAAGACTAAATAAAAACTTGCAGAATAATTTATGACATAATCTAAAATTTTTATTTCTAGTGAGAGATGCAGAAACATAGGGAAGAGGCAAAGTAAAAACAAAATCCATAGAAAAAGGAAAGATGAAACACACTCATGTGCACATACATATACTCGTGTACACCAAGAGCACTCTTAGGTTTTCATCGGTAACTAAAAAATATAATTAATATATTTTCCTAAATATTTCTTATATTAAATATGTCTAACATGATAACACAAATAACAAATCAAGTATATCACAACATATTTTACATATCTAAACTCTCAAAGAGTCTTAGATATTTAGCAGTAGTAGTATTAGTCTTATAAATTTTCTTAACTACTCATTCTTGGAAAATTTTAATATTTTTGATACTTTCAAAATTTTTGGAGTTCTGCACTTCTGCCCTTATTTCTATAAATGTCCTTTTCTGAAACTGTCCTTTGTGAAAAAAAATACTGTTTTACACTGATAGCCACATTTCTTTTATTAAATGTTAGCATTCATTATGCATTCATGAAATGAAAGAAATAATATACATTGTAGAAATAGTTTATAACTAAATATCAATCTATATCACAAAAGTCTATGAAAAATATTTTTAAAGTTCTGATTGTGATTATTTAACTTTAAATTGCAAATTTGAAAGCTTGTAATTTGGATATTTTCTGAACAAATACAGCTTTTTGTCTTTTAAAATAGAATAACATAATATAATGATCTGTTTATCTTTCAGATGTTAAACTGGTATAAAACATACTCTTTTCTAAGATAATTTTATGCTGGTTAGCTTAATGTAAGTACAAAACTCTTTAATGTCTAATAGTGTCCAAACTTGTCACCCTAAATTTAAGTCATTGAGCCAAATGTCTTTCTACTCCAACTGTATAGTTGGAGGAAATAAGTTATTCAAGAAAAGAACTCCATTTTAATGTGATAGTCTTGAGTCATAGCCACATGGAGAGCTAGCCCTGTTCTGAAGGACAGGGGTGTAAATAGAAGCTGCTATCCATCATGTCCTGGTGATGCTGTAGAGGACATCTCCTTCTTTCAAAGATGGTTTAAGAGCCACAAGGAATCCTTGGCATTTTCCTCATAAAAATAAGCCAAATAACAAATAATGAAAACCCAGTATAGCCAAAGCCCACAGAAGAGTCATTGCTATCCATGACTGAAAAAGAATATCCAACTCATGAGACATTTTCTTGGGATTTTGTATGGGAATTAAAGGAGGTAGTAATTAGTACAATATCTATCATCTCATTTCCCCACACACTTCCTTTAAAATGCTTGGTATTAAAAAAAATATATGTCTAGATTGAACTTTATGGTGAGTGTTGGTAAATTAAGCTCACCTAGAAACCATTCTGTAATCAAGATCACATTTCAGGAGTTATTAATTACAAATATCCACATATTTCCTTTTGACTGGACAACAGTCCTTTCTTTGAAATATAAAATGTGTGAAATGCAAATACACTCTTGAGAATTCAAATTCACTTTTATTAGCTAATACATCTGGTAACACCGACACAACACAACAATTAGCCTTGATGTTACAATTATACACCGTTTGATCTTACTTGCTGCTAATATAAACTAACATTTTATCTTTGGTCATCAAATGTAGATGCTAGGATGAATGCCCTAAATATATATTGAAAATAGCTTTTCTTATTTCACACCATTTTATTTTTCTTATCCAAAAACTTCTGATGTTGCTGCATTTCAACCCACAGCAGGCTGCTGTTGAAAGATACAAAAACCTGGTTTTGCTCATGGGGTTTCATTCTCTTTCCCATGTGTTTTCACAGCACTTTATAAAACACTGTGGCTTCCATTTTTATATTCTAGCTACGTGTTCTAATGCCTGATTTTACATTATTGGCCCAGTTCCTAGAGGCCTGGGTTTCTTTATTTGTTTACTTTTTCTTATTCATTGTCAAATGAATCCTCGAAACTGTGTAATGCATAGCTAATACTGGCTCTCAAACATATTTGAGTAACAGATAAATTAATTAATCTACCAAGATCCTGAAATGTCTAGCTCTTACTTAAATAAGGCACGTTCAAGCCAATACTGACAGCAAAGAAACTTATCTAACTAATTACTGAAGTATGGAGCATAGGAGTAATTTATGTATCTCCAGTGATTTCCTTATAAAAATAATTTCTATGTCATTTCTCTGAGATTCCATCAAATATAAATCTCTAAAATAGAAGAACAGGCATAAAGATACAGCACACAGATGAACATTTATTAGAATGCACACTAGTAAACATGCCTGTTCATAATTAATGTATCCATTTTATATTTTATCTTACAAGCCTCTCTGAAACCCATGACTCAAATTTTTGTTTTGCCTTTATGACTATTTTCTAAAGGGAGAGGATCTTATCTTATTTGTGTACCCCCCCCCCTTTCATTACATCCTGTTATTTGCATTTTATTTTCTCCAGGGTGAATAATTGAAAACGGTAAAAGCATGTAAGACTGGGAAGCTGGAGATTGTCTTACAGTGTTTTGCAGTGCTCTTTCTGTCTGTCCGAGTTTTGGAGTTCAACTTGACAGGAATTAAATATGCTTTATTTCCTGTGAGGAATAAAGTTCTCCTGACAATCACCTCCAACCAGAGGAGGGAACACAGTGTAATGAAAGTCAGGATTTTGCTTTCACTTCCTCTGGAAATCTTGTCTCCCCAAGGGCAAAACACATTTCTAAGGAAACATCAAGGAGAATAATGTTTTACTTGGTGCCATGAACTCAAAGTAGATGTTTGTTGATCTTCAGTATGTGTTTACACATACTGTCTTTAAATATAAGAAGAAATACAGACTCTCTCTATTCTTTTTTCCTGACTGCCAAGAGGAAATTTGCTCAGCTTTATTTCTGCAGAGAGAAAGTTGAATATTTTCAAGAGGTGGTTATTTTGATTTGACATCTAATTTTTCCCATCTGTGAAATGGGTGAATACTACCTCCCATATAAAATGTTTGTATAGACTGCATGAGATAATAAATACCAATTAAATGTCATCTCTAGATTAAAAATGCCTAGAACGGTTCTTCAAAGTAAAACATTGACCCATAAATATTAATCTCATTATTCTGTCATTTTTCATTTGATTCATTTGCATTTTTAATTTTCATTTAATTTTTAATTTTTTGTTTTTTGTTTTTGTTTTTCCTCTCCTCTCTTGGGAAACTGAAAAAAAATGAGAGTGCTCACCTGTAAATCACAAAGGTGGAAAAATGAAACAGCTACTCGTGTTGAGCTGCTAGAAGACAAGGTATTCACTTAGCACAATGAGCCAAATTGAAAGTAACAAAGCCTTCCTTCACTTACTGTGATAGTGTAATTCAGAGGCACAATAAAATCCAGCGTCCTAGTGTTTCATTTTCTTCATGGAACAGCACTAGTCGATGAGCAGATGACATGTAGTGCAGGTTCAGGAAACAGCCCCACTCATCAGGTGCACTAAGGAAAAGTCTCCTGTCTTTTTATGGACCCAGGATACCAGGGGGTGGGTAGGAGAGGCAGTGGAAAGGGCAGCAATGGAAAGGTACAGAGTCAGAATCAACCAAAGTGCCTCAGCCAATGCCCGCTGATAAGGCGGTCTTGGTGGGCCTAAACTAGGAATGCAGATCTTCCTGTAAGCATGGCTGACAGGGTGGAGGTGGGGTGAGGAGCAGAGCCCTTAACCGCAACTCCCTCCAGGAAAATTTAATGCACTAGCTGTGCACCAAGTCTGCTACGGGGAGGGCAAGATTTTGCCTAAGAGATCTGCCAGGCAAAACATTATAATGACCTGTGGTCAGGTCTGAAAAATCACACGGAAGCTTTTTGCCTGGAGTCAGACTCCTTAGTTACTTTTGTAAATATAAAATTAGAAAGCAAATCACCCACATTAGAAAGAAAATTATATACTAGAGAAAAGGTCCTGGCAATTCTAAATTACAAACTAGAAATAAATGACATCAGGAAAAAATGAGCATGTTTCAGTGTTGGAGCAGTAGCTAAATAGCTAAATAGATTGTGGTACATCTGTGTGATGATGTATTAGATAGCAGCTATAAGTTGTGTTTTCCAGAAATATTTAATGGTGTGAGAAAATAGTTGCAATGTAGCATGTAGAGAATGTTGAATCACACATTTGATACAGAGTGAGATACTCCAATTTACAGATATATCTAACTGTGTGTGTAGGTGCGTGTGTGTGTTTGTGTGTGTGTAACCTTGAGAAAGCATACCTATTATTAAAAGTAGTATTTCTAGAAAATTGGATTCTGAATTAAAATCTTTGTACCTTTAAGAAATTGGAGAAATTCTCGGTAGTGAGCTTATATCACTTTTATAATTATTAAATATATAATTATGCAGGCAAGTAAAAAAGATTAAAGATATGCTGTCTGCACAAATGGAAAGGAGCAGTGAAAAGCCTGCTCAGGTGCACTGTCTGTCATTTCTCTCGGCACAGGCAGATGCTGCAGGTGAAAGAAAACTAGGACCCAGAGAGGAAAGAACACCTTCCTGGAACCTGCCTGTCTGTGAAACTTAAGTTTGCTTCTTTGTTGGGCTTTCAGTTTGCTGTCCTTTCGCATGTGTGAAAGAATTATGCATACAAATAATAATTCAGTATGCCTCATGTTAACTAACTGATACCAAATGAGCAGTGACGTTTCTAAGGATCTAGGAGGAGAAAATTTTTTTGCGATAGGAAGTGGGATTATGACCATCAGTGATGAACCCCTTCATTACTCCCTTGTCACTTTCTCCAGGCCCCCTACCGCCTTGATCCTTCAGCCCTGAGTGCCCAGCCGAGTATCCTCTCATTTCTCTCGGTGCACACCTGACAGGCTTGCTCACACTGTCTCTCTGCAGATGTCACCTCTGCCATTTCAGTTGTGATACATGCTATTGACAAGCAAGGGGGTTGAAGAACATCACTGCACTTTTTCTATTTTACATCATCTTGACAACTTAAAACCTCCCCAAACAGCACAATCCTTCCAGAATTCTCAGTTACTCTTTGATTTTATAGGGATTTGTTATAGAGGATTAAGGACTCTTCACCTTGGCCTGACCTCTTCCTAATCACTGGTCTTGATCCTGACATTCAAACTTCATCTTCCTGGAGAAATTCAAAAGCTGAATTATTTCCATTTAGCAAAGCAAGAGGAGCAGATCCTGAAATAACATTGGAGGATAAAGCAGCTTTTCCTGAAATGTTGATGTGGAACTGATGCCATTAATTCTTCCGTGGCTTTCCAGAATGATTCTTTGTATACAGGGCTGTTTGCTTCCTGTTCAAAATAATCCAAAGCAGAAGCAAGTGAGTTTCAGATTTACTGGAAAGCTCTGCCTATAATCACTGAGCAAGTTAATCAAGAGAACACACATATCAATATGAATATGAATTTTTAACAAATTCCATGTGTAATGAATACAGACAACCATGTACTCATTGACAAAGGCCAGAAGGTTGAATATTTTATTTTCTTCTTTTTTAATTGCCTTTAGCCTTTCTAGCTATTGTTTTCTCATTCGAATAGATACAAAATAAATGGAACTTTTAATATTTTAGTAGCTCTGATTACATATGTCATTTCAGCCAGCCATGGGGAGAAATTGATGCCTACCTCCAAGGTATTTTAAAGGGTAAGCCATCTCATACAGAAGGTGCCAAAAGCATGTGTACACATTTTAAGAAAGGAAAACTGTATTACAATTACAATACTCAATATATACCGATAACAGAAGATGAATACAAATCATGTTTGACGTCTGCAATTACAAGAGGTGCTCAAAGTGGTTCCCATCAGCATCCAGACACTTCTGATTATGACGAACTTGAGCAACATTGACCAAAGTGTTCACTTATATATATATATTTTTGACACCCTCAGTAGATATACAGGATTAGATGGAGTCCCAGGCTATGAAGATAAGTGGAGTATAATGTTTTCAGTGAAAGGAATAAAGAATTTATGCACAAACATGAAATAAGCACTCTGTGCTCCTTGATTTCTCTCTTTGATTTCTCTCAAACCCCATTACCTCCTATAGACTGTGGTAGGTCTTATTTGGACAACCCTCTACTGTGGTTGAGGCACCACAGCCTTTGGAAAGTTACACAGGAGCCAGGATGGAGATTGCTAGAGACAAGAACCTGCCCATCTGTCCGGATTCTACTCTAAGCCAAGAGGGAAGAATACTTCTTAGACCTTTTAGTATGTGAGTAAGCTGGCTTACTTAGAGCGAAGATGAGATGGAATTTAGAGGGTAAAAGCTACCTATCAATTGACCAATTTCTTATCTTTCTAACTCATTTTATCGAGAGGATGAATGAGTTCAAATCCTGGTTCTGCCATTTAGTAGTAGTGTGATGTGGGCAAGCTTTTAACCATTTTGGTCATCAGTGTCCTCATCTGCTCTCATCTATTACCTCAAACACCTCTCACAGTTCTCATTCTTGAGAAAATGAATGCAAATTAGGGCCTAACACTGGATATCTGTTTATCTTTTATCATTTCTTTTCTCTCCTTAGCTTCTCTCCTTAGTTTAGCTTAGAATAATCTGGGTTCTGACCATTTCTTAGAGTAATGATTGATAATTACAAAATGTCAAGCTAATTGTATCATCCAAATCACTACTCATTGCCATTAAAGTTGGGTTTAGAAATGGTATGGTATCATGGACATACTGTAGATTTATCAAAACGCACAACTGTTCCTTTTCTCATCTCCCACAAATCAAATTTAAAACACACTGGCTAATTTGAAAACTTTTACTATATGATTTGTGCATTCATTAATGCTATTTTTATTATCTTTAAGAATGTTATTATTTTGTTATGATTTATCTCTGATACACAAAGTTGCTTAGTTCATGGTGCACCTGTAGTGTTAATTTGCATAAAGCTAACCCCTCACTTTATTTATTATTTCAGCCTCCATTTCCAGTGCTAGTCGTGGGCCTGTGGACGCTCAGATCCAAGGGCTTTTCCCCCTGTCCTTCCCTGGTGTCCTTTTTAACACAAGGAACTGATTCTCCATGAAATAAGTATCCATGCCCTTACCCTCTGACATCTAGTTACGCTGGGTCAATGGGAGGTACTCATGAGACCATGTTAGAAAGAGGAGGGGAGGAAAAGCCAGGTGGTTCTCCTCCTGTTTCTCTGCTTTCAGCAGGGCATTGACTGTGTGTCCAAGCTCCTGCTAGGTAGCCCCCTTCTATGGTTTTTGTTTCCACCAGGTACCATCATTTCACTCAGATAGGGCCAGCTGCATAGGTGTGAGACCTGTGCATTTGCACAGGACCTTGCACATAGCCCCACACTTGATTTAATGCTCTTTTGTTGATATTTTGAAATTCTTAATTTTTTTTACAAGGGGTCACACATTTTCTTTCTGCACTAAACCAAAGAAATTATGCAGACTGTCTTGGTTCCAGCACCACCAGGGGAATGCGCGTCACACTCCCAGTTTCCAGTTCCATAGGCTCCATAAGAACATGTTTGAGTGCCTCTTCTCAAGTTCCAGCTTCCCTACGTGGCCTGGCTTCGTGGCTCTGTAATTCCATCATGTCTGCCATCTTAGGAGTGGTGGTACCTTCTGCAGTCATTGCACTTTCTGCAATTTTTAGGCCCGCCTTCTCACCACTATGTTACTAGTTTTTTTGTATTGTATTCCATGTATTAAATATCCTGGCATAGAGTCCATTTTCTCAACTGGAGTCTGGCTTTATAGACACCAAAGCTAGAATATCTAAAATATATTCTACGTTATGCATATGTTTTTGAAAAGTATAGTCTATTTGTTTTTTAAAATTCATATTAATGGGTTTTGTGCTTTAGATATTTCTCAGTTGCTTACTTTAAACTTATCACTGTTTTTAACATCTAATCATGATGATGAATAAATTATTCTTCTTTACTTTTCACTGCTTTATCGTATTCCATCCTTTATGAAGACAAAATTTCTATTATGTTCTTCCCTAGTAATAGATATTTGTTTTTCTTTAACTCCCCACTACTATGCATCCATTCCTTATCATAAAAATTTTATTAATACTTATGCATGAAAAGTTTTACTAATAATTACTGCAGTCAGAATAGTCTTTTGCTTTTCAAAATAAGGATGTTCCCATTTTCTCCTTGTTTTCTGCAGTGGTATGAGAGATTAGCACTACATTTATCAAATGCTTTTTCTTCATCTATTGAAATGATCATGCTACTGGATAACAAGTAGTCAGGGTTGGAATAAAAAGACTTTCATCTGAAAATTTTTCCAAATGTACTTGTCTCTGGGGCTAGAACATTGAGAATTTGGATACCATGAGTTTGGATAGTAAAATATACCTTATTTTATCTAGGGTTTTTACATTTATCCATAAATATAACAAATCATGTAATTTTATTTTCTGCTACTGTAATACTAGTGTATTAATTTGACAAAATGAGATAACAGCTATCTTTCATTTTCTATTTTCTTGAGCAATTTACATAAGAAAGAATTTTATGTTTCCTGAAAGGGCTAGGTTAAATAACATTTATCTATAGCTAAATAACATTTATCTATAGTTAAATAACATTTATCTATACCTGGCTTTGGACTGCATTTTTAGTGGTTGAATTAGAGAAGAGTGTCTTTGATTACTATTTTAATTTGTTTTGTGGTTATTGGTTTTATTTTTCAATTTTTTTTTCTTTTATCAATTTTAGCATTTTATATTTTTCCAAAAATGTATCCATCTTTTCTAAATTTTCAAATCCATTCGTGTTTATATTCTCTTATCTTCATGTTATGACAATGTATCAGAATTTTCATATTTTGTTATGTTTAATCTGTATCTTAAATATTCCGTTATAGTAAATACTTTCTCTTTCCATTCTATAGTGTGCATTTCTAGAAACCTTTTTAAAAATCTGTTTTGCTAAAAGTTTGAAAAAGGATTTTGTTTTTTGTATATAAAAACCTTTTAATTATCATGTCCATTTTTCTTTAAATCTTGATTTTCTATTCTTACCCGTATTAATTATTCTTTATTATCTCTATCCTTTTTGACTCTTTGCACTTACTTTGTTGCTCTACTTATGTCTTCTTAAGTTGCACAAATATTTTTCTCAAAGCCTTCACTGTATCCCACACTTTTTTAATTTAAATGACTTCGTTTTGTTCATAATTTCATTAAATATTCCTTCTTCAATGAAGAATTATTTAATATAAGTTTTCAACATGTAGAACTTTTTAGCTACATATATTTGTTTTTGTATTTGTTGGTTTCTAATATTACTGCATTATGATAAAAATATATATATAAAGACTATATATGGCATATTTTGTGGCCCTGAACAGATTCAATTTTTGAAAACGCCACAGTCGGACCCTATGCCTGTTCAGGTGAATTTAAAAGAGTCTTTGAGATAAGACTTCAGAGCTAAGAACTTCTGGTGTTCTCATGGAGTCTCAACTCCATTTCCCTTAGGTGACCTTGCCTGTCAGAGAAAGAAGAACCTTATTTCGATTTTCCAAGTGCTCAGTTAGGTTGACATTATGTGACCCTCGAAGTTGAGGAACGGAGGAGGCAGGACCATTCCAAGCAGCCTGCCTTGCTTTTCCACCCCAGCTTGACTGAATTAGTTGATGCTGCTGTCTCCACCTTGTGTTCAGTTGATGTTGAGATTTTCTTGCCACACAGGCCACAAGAAAGCAAGGATCCACCGAGCTTGCATGGAGGAAAGAGATGACTAGTACACAAGAAAGATCTTCCACCGCCTGTCCTTCTATTTGGCTCTTGGCCTTCCTTCACCTTTAGGTCCCCATTTTCTTCCCTCGAAAGGACTCTACCGATTTCTAGTTCCCTATAAGTCTTTCACAGTTTTGTCTTATGTTTTAGATTCGGTCAATTCCCTTCTGTCTTCTGTGGTAGATTCATCAACAGCTTAAACAAAGCTGTGATCTTGTTTCCTATTTTACTTAAAGATGCAGAAATTGTGTCTGTGGCATATATTAGTAATAATTTGGTAAGGTGCCACATTCACTCCGTAGCAAGCTGGACATATATTAATGAAGCCCAGAACCTTGAAATTTAAGTGACAACAGATTTGTTTTTATAGGAGGTCCCTATTTAGATCTAAAGTTGAATGATTCTGTGGTCTCATTCAGTGTTTTCTTTCTCTCTGTCTTTTTTTAATGTTCTGAGTGTTTTATAATTTGAAAGTTATTCAGGTGAAACTTCAGAGCTGCTTTGAATTGTTGTTAGTAATTTATTGATAATAGCTTAGTGATTGTGACTGGTAGCAGAGCAGAGTATACTAAGATACTTTGACATTCTAAAAATAACTAATATTTGTTTAGCATTTTGCAAAACATTATTTTAGTGGCTGATCAAACAAAACTGTTAAGTCTTATTATAATTCTCATTTTATGGATGAGGAAACCAGGGTTAAGAAAGACTCTCACTTTTTCAAAATCATTCATCCAAGAATGAAAGTCGAGTAAACAGCATAAAGAAAATCACAAAATCTGCAATGCTCCAAATGCAGGAATAAACAGGCACAAATACCGAATATTCTAGCAGAAAACCAAGCCAGCAGAAGGTAGCACATGAGAGGAATGGATTTCTACTCACAGATGCAAAACCTGGTGATCTGGCTCCAGAATTTAGCCCCAGCTATACCTCTACTACATATAAGAAAAAACTAGGAAATACAAGACAAAGAACAAATGCTTAGTTTAAAATTGTCCCACTAGTGGGAAAGCAGCTTGTGGAAGGGAGTGGGGAACAATTCAAGTGCTTTCCTCACAACTTTCCAGAAAGGAGAATGTTTTTGTCATTACTTATGAAACAATTATGTCAAAATTATGGTAGTTTCCTTCTCTCCACCCTACCCTGATTTTTATGTCTCGTACTTTTTTGACTGTTTCTTTCTTTGTACTTCTTCCCTTCTACCCCCTCACTTGTCTAGCTCAGCAATTTCTTTGTATAGCTGTCTCTCCGATTGGCCTTTTCTTGTCTCTATCATTCTGTTCTGTTTCTCCCTAATTCAGGATCTGGATCATAATTATTCCGCAATGACACATCAAGACTGCCGACTCCACACGTTTATGCTGAAAAGAAAGGAAGCATCACAGTGTTTGGATAGTTGAGTTAATTTGACATTTTTTGTGTTTTTCTTTCCAGTATATAGACATTTTATTGCTTTCTAAATATCATTTCATTATCTGGGAGATTTGGTTTTGAATAAGGTGATGAAAGTGGGCATCTTTACCTTCTCCCTGAGTTTAACAAAAATGGTATATATGGGTTGTTTTGGGTTTCTTATTAATATCTAAGAATTAGGAATTTTCCTTCTATCCTCAATAAGTATTTTGAATTTTATTTTGCTTTTAAATCATAAACTGGTGTTTAAAATGATAAAGAATTTTCTTCTTATCATTTTTTAAATAACCATCTTTAAAAAAAATTAATCCTGAGCATAGTAACTGATGATAAACAATTGTTTCATTCTTGGAAAAAAAAGCTTACCAGGTACTCTTTGTAAATATCATATTTAAAATTATTATCTGGTTTATCAAGTGGTCTAAATTTAGTTGAATATAAGTTTATTTCCAGTGTTTTGGATACACAATTATGTTTATCTATCTATAACTATAAACTGCTTAATTATATTATTAACATCTCTCTATAATTTTTTTAATGTGTTTTCTCTCAGTTTCAGAGGGAGGTTAATTTTAAAAATATCATTACAATAGTGGATTTGTCAATTAATTTATATAGCTATCAAATATTTTTTAAATGCATTACAATAATTCTTTTTAGGCCTAGAGTGACTTATAATTACTATGTATCTTAATAAATTAAACTTTTAATGAACATTAAGTAATATCTAACATTTATTGAGCTTCCTACACATACAGTAGCTAAGCACTTTTCATCTTTAGTAGGTCAACAATATCATTGTTGTTATTATTCCAATTTTACAGAAAGACACTTGATGTAAAGAATGAACACCCAAAGTTACTCTAGGCTAACAAGTAAAGGAGCTGGCCTGGACCCAAAACCACACAGATTGGCTTCAGAGCCAGGTTTGCTAACTACCCCACTATTAGACTCAATATTAATATCATTCACAGTTTTGTATTTTCCTTGAATTCTGTTCTTCCCTTACATAGTGTTTGTCTTATTTATATTTTCCCATTCTTGGAACAAGACAAAACATTTAAAATGTCTACCCTTACCATCAGAGGCTTGTGCCAAGGTTATACATTTTTTAATAATTTTTAAAAATAATTTATACTTAATTTAAAATATTGCTTTCTTCTCATCAAGATTTCTTGTCTATCAAATCTGATTTTTTGGCTTTGTTTCTGTATTGTTAGCTTAACAATTTGAACAATTTGTGTGTGGCAAACTTTCTCACGATAAATTATGAAGTTCACTTATCTTTCTGTTTATATAATTGTTGGATAATATTTTCACATTAAAATTTCAAACTTTCACAAACTTATGTGTTATTCTACATCCCCAAAATTTTTATATAAGACTAGAGTGTCCAATATAATAACCTCTTTCAGAGAAATAAAATTAAATTTTGTCATTCCTTTGATTACTGTTTCTCTTTTATCTGCCCTCTTTGGTACTGGAATTTTTATTACATGAATACTAAATTTCTTAAATTAGTTCTCCAAGGCTCTTATACTAAAGCATCATTTTCTTATCCTTACTGAATTAATTCCAGGGAAAGAATATTGAGGTGTTCATATAATATCTACATTTCAAAGTTGTTTTTTACTTTCTCCATGGCATGGCACTTCTAATTCGTCTTTAATCTCAAAGCAATCCACTTGTTCTTTCATGACTGATGGCTCTAGATTATAGATGAATCTTTTATATGTTAGAGAGACTTTCTATATTTGTATTTCTTTCTTTGAATATGTCTTATTTGTAAGGGAATTATTCTTCCAAGTAACCTCCTCTAATGATATATTTTTATATGTCATGTGTTTTTTCTTTGCTTGCTTTGATTTTATATCTTCTTCTATATACTGTTTATATATATGATTTTGTGATTATGAAGACCAAGCTGACTTTTCTCCTAGACAGTATGAGCCTTTTATTCTTTCGTGTCCAGATCACACACATGTTCTGAAAAAGTGAGATCCTCTGTTAATGACTAGCAATATGAATTGTAGAATGGTGAGGGAAGAAAAGAGGTCTAAAGTACTCTGCATATAATGATGACAGGCTATTTTGCATTCCAGGGGAATTGTGGAGTGCAAAAGTGGTTGAAAACAAAGACATTTTCATTGTCACAGCAGGAGTGAGCTACTGGCCAGGGATTCTGCAAAGCACCTATAATACACAAAACAGATCTCCACACAAAGAATTATCCAGTCTAAAATGTCAATAGTGTGGAACTTGAGAAACGCTGGTTCATAGAAATGAAAAGGAACTCATTGTTGAGAAAATGCCAACAACCAAGTAATCAATGGCTCATCAGTATGAGAGCACAGAGTGAAGTTCATTGCCTTAAGAAGAGTAAATGTTGGGAATAGCATGCATAGGCAATTTTAAAGAAGTTCTCTCAATATAAAGGAAAATATGAAACTTTTTATTTCCCCAAGAATGTTTAGCCAAAAAATATATATTGCTCAATTTATTCTGACTGTTGCATTTCTGATATTTGTCTGTTTGGTTTTCAGCAATATTCTGAGAATGACTTCCCATGTGGTGAATAAAAAACTACCAAAAAGCCCCTGTAACATTGTCATTACATTTAGGATGACTGTAGTTTTACTAAGCCATATCAGAAATTTCAAATAAGATTTTAAACTTGCTATTTAAATCAAATTCATGAACAAATTTGGAAGATGGCTTCCTATGCCTGTATTTATTTAAACTTAACTTTAATCCGATTGCATCCATCACTTCAATGATTCCATTATATTAGTGCAGAGATGTATATACTATATAAATCTTTTATTAAATAAAACCAAACCCAAACCATAAAATAAAAAAGTTTCTTAGTTTCTGAGAAATATATGGGAAGCAACAGCTAAGTGACATGATGAATAAAATAAATTTCCATGTCTTAACACAAAATAAGTGAATTTTTATTTATGGCCAATACAAGAGTTAATGGTCAGCAAGAGGCTTTCCTTCTATGATAATTTAGGGACTTTGGGAACCATTTATTTTGGTTGGACCACCCAGAGTCTTCAGCATCTAGCCAGCAGATGGAAGATCGAAGAGTGCAAAACAAACACTCCCTTCTCAAATACCTATAACCAGAACTGAGATACATTACATTATTTTGCATTTCACTGGAGAGTGCCACTCACATGACCCCACCTAGATAAAATAAACATGGGCAACATAATTCTTGACTTGGCAGCAACTTACCAGTAATTACTCTATATATTAAACAAAGAGCATACATTTCGGTGAACAGTTGGCTATCTCTGATACATATCACAAGAAGATTTTGTGTCTTTGAACTTATTGTTTGTTTGTTTTTATTAGCTGTGATAGCTGGACACTTAACTGGGGAAATTCGGTTATTCTCTCATTGACATAGCCTTTGGCCTTATTAGGGGCAAAATATGTCAATATTTTTTGGTACCGTTCTCTGTTTCTATTAATAAGAGCATGGTCTAGGTGCTGAAAAGCATTCTCTCCTTCATCAGTCCTATGTTGCCAAGTTCCCCTCCAAGTGGAGGAAGTCTGAGAATTTTTACTTTTAGAGGGATTTTCTTTTTATTCACTTTGCAAATATATGATATAGTTGTATATGTATAAGTTGTGAGGGTTTTTTTTTTTTATCCTAGCCTCAATCTTATCTTGTGTACATTATAATTTGCAGAAACTCAAAGTTATTTGGAATATGTAGATAGTATCTATCTCTAGTTTCTATATACTATAAACTTTATAAATATTGGTATTCATTATTTCAGTGAGGATTGGGAAGAAAATGGCACAAAGGAATGCACTCAAAATGTGTACTGATCTCTGAGAGCACTACTTCCTCCGATGCCTGGCTCTTGTCAGCACCAAATATGAAAATACTTAAAATGTCAGCCATTATTGTATGTGTAAATATAGGGATTCTAAAGTCAAACCTGGAAAGTTCTTGGTGACATTAAGATATGTGTTGATTTCCTCAGAGTTCCTACTGGAAATGAAGTAAAGTTAGTTGTAACAATTAGCAAAGGACATTTCCAGTTGTGGGCATTAGTTTTAAGTTACGAGAAGACCAACAGCAGTGGTTTGTGATGAGTAATATATTTAACGCAGTCTTGAATTTGGTTTTGTGTGTGTGTGAGTGTGTTTTTTTGTAATTGCTGCTGTATGCCATCCAATAAAAATGTTTTGCACATAAAGAGCATAAAAAGATGTGTGTACATGGCAAAGAACTATCTCCTGCCTTTTAGAAATGGAGAGCATTCTTTGAGTCAAAAGTTCTTTGTTTAGAAATCTTTAGATCATGCAGAAAAGAGTGTAAAAAAAACTGCTTCAGATTTCTTTCTTTTTTGTCACAGGAGTCTGATTTACATTTTTTTTTTTTAATTAATTTTATTGGGGTGACAATTGTTAGTAAATTTACATAGATTTCAGGTGTACAATTCTGTATTACATCGTCTATAAATCCCATTGTGTGTTCACCACCCAGAGTCAGTTCTCCTTCCATCACCATATATTTGATCCCCTTTACCCTCATCACCCACCCCCCACCCCCTTACCCTCTGGTAACCACTAAATTATTGTCTGTGTCTATGAGTTTTTGTTTCTCATTTGTTTGTCTTGTTCTTTTTGGTTTATATACCACATATCAGTGAAATCATAGGGTTCTCTGCTTTTTCTGTCTGACTTGTTTCACTTAGCATTATTCTCTCGAGATCCATCCATGTTGTCACAAATGTTCCTATATCATCTTTCCTTAACTCCGAATAGTATTCCATTGTGTATATGTACCACAACTTCTTTATCCATTCATCTATCGAAGGACATTTTGGTTGTTTCCATGTCTTGGCCACCGTAAACAAAGCTGCAATGAACATTGGCGTACACGTGTCTCTATAGAGAAATGCTTTTATATTTTTGGGGTAGATACCCAGGAGAGCGATTGCTGGGTCATATGGTAATTCTATTCGTAATTTCTTGAGGAACCTCCACACTGCCTTCCATAGCGGCTGCACCAGTCTGCATTCCCACCAACAGTGTATGAGAGTTCCTTTTTCTCCACAGCCTCTCCAACACTTGTTACTATTTGTTTTGTTGATGAAAGCCATTCTGACTGGGGTGAGGTGATATCTCATTGTGGTTTTCATTTGCATTTCTCTGATGATTAGCGATGTTGAGCATTTTTTCATATGTCTATTTGCCATTTGTATATCCTCTTTGGAGAAATGTCTCTTCAGGTCCTCTGTCCATTTTTCAATTGGGTTGTTTGTTTTTTTGTTGTTGAGTTTCATGAGTTCCTTGTATATTTTGGATATTAGCCCCTTATCAGAGGAACTGTTTGCGAAAATCTTCTCCCATTCAGTTGCTTGCCTCATTATTTTGTCAATAGTTTCTTTTGCTGTGCAGAAGCTTTTCAATTTCATATAATCCCATTTGTTTATTTTAGTTTTTACTTCCATTGCCTTTGGAGTCAAATTCATAAAATGCTCTTTGAACCCAAGATCCATAAGTTTAGTACCTATGTTTTCTTCAATGCAGTTTATTGTGTCAGGTCTTATGCTTAAGTCTTTGATCCATTTTGAATTAATTTTGGTACATGGTGACAGATAGCAGTCCAGTTTCATTCTTTTGCACGTAGCTATCCAATTCTGCCAGCACCATTTATTGAAGAGGCTGTCTTTCCTCCATCGTATGTTTTTAGCTTCTTTGTCAAAAATTATCTGTCCATATTTATATGGTTTTATTTCTGGGTTCTCAATTCTATTCCATTGGTCTATGTGTCTGTTTTTCCGCCAATACCAAGCTGTTTTGATTATTGTAGCCCTGTAGTACAAGGAAAAATCAGGGAGTGTAATACCTCCAGTATTGTTCTTTTTTTTTAATATTGCTTTGGCTATTCGGGGTCTTTTGTGGTTCCAAACAAATCTGATGATTTTTTGTTCTATTTCTTTAAAAAATGCCATTGGGATTTTAATGGGGATTGCATTAAATCTGTATATGGCTTTGGGTAATATGGCCATTTTAACTATGTTGATTCTTCCAATCCATGAGCATGGAATGTCTTTCCATTTCTTTGTGTCTTCTTCAATTTCTTTCAAAAATGTCTTATAGTTTTCAGCATATAAATCCTTCACATCCTTGGTTAAGTTTATTCCTAGGTATTTTATTCTTTTGGCTGCAATTGCAAAAGGAATTGTTTTTTCTATCTCTTTTTCTGAGATTTCATTGTTGGTATATAGGAAAGCAATGGACTTTTGTATGTTGATTTTGTAGCCAGCAACTTTACTATATTCATTGATTGTTTCTAATAGCTTTTTGGTGGAGTCTTTAGGGTTTTCTATGTATAGCATCATGTCATCTGCAAAGAGTGACAATTTAACTTCTTCATTCCCAATTTGGATGCCTTTTATTTCTTTCTCTTGCCTGATAGCTGTGGCGAGGACTTCCAACACTATGTTGAAAAGCAGAGGTGATAGGGGACAACCTTGTCGTGTTCCTGAACGTAGAGCAAAGGGCTTCAGCTTTTCACCATTAATTATGAGGTTAGCTGAGGGCTTGTCGTATATGGCCTTTATTATGTTGAGGTATTTTCCTTCTATACCAATTTTAGTAAGTGTTTTAATCATAAATGGATGTTGTATCTTATCAAATGCTTTTTCTGCATCAATTGATAGAATCATATGGTTTTTGTCCTTTATTTTGTTTATGTGATGTATCACATTGATGGATTTGCGAATGTTGAACCATCCTTGTGCCCCGGGGATGAACTCCACTTGGTCGTGATGAATAATCTTTTTAATGCATTGTTGTATTCGATTTGCTAGAATTTTGTTTAGGATTTTAGCATCTGTATTCATCAGAGATATAGGTCTGTAGTTTTCTTTTTTTGTGTTGTCCTTACCAGGTTTTGGTATCAGGGTAATGTTGGCCTCATAAAATGAGTTAGGGAGTACTGACTCTTCTTCAATTTTTTGGAAGAGTTTGAGCAGGATTGGTATTAGATCCTCTTTGAAGGTTTGGTAGAATTCACTGGTGAAGCCATCTGGTCCAGGAGTTTTGCTTTTGGGAAGGTTTTTGATGACTGATTCAATTTCGTTACTGGTGATCGGCCTGTTTAGATTTTCCACTTCTTCTTGGTTCAGCCTTGGAAGGCTATATGTTTCTAAGAACTTGTCCATTTCTTCTAAGTTATTAAATTTGGTGGCATATAGTCCTTCATAGTATTCTTGGATAATCCTTTGTATTTCTGTGGTGTCCGTGATAACTTCCCCTTTTTCATTTCTGATTTTGTTAATTAGTGTCTTCTCTCTTTTTATCTTAGTGAGTCTAGCCAAGGGTTTGTCGATTTTGTTAATCTTTTCAAAGAACCAGCTTTTTGTCACATTAATTTTTTCTATTGTCTTTTTGTTTTCTATTTCATTTAGTTCTGCTCTAATTTTTGTTATTTCCTTTCTTCTGCTGACCTTGGGTTTCGCTTGTTCTTCTTTTTCTAGTTTTTTAAGGTGTAACATGAGGTTATTTATTTGGGATTTTTCTTGTTTCTTGAGATAGGCCTGTAATGATATAAATTTCCCTCTTAAAACTGCTTTCGCGGCATCCCAAAAATTTTGGTAGGATGTATTTTCATTGTCATTTGTTTCTATGTATCTTTTGAGCTCTCCTCTAATTTCTTCTTTGACCCAGTCGTTCTTTAAAAGTATGTTGTTTAATCTCCATGTATTTGTGTTTTTTCCTGCTTTCTTTTTGCAGTTGATATCCAATTTCAAAGCTTTGTGATCAGAGAATATGCTTGGTATGATTTCAATCTTCTTAAATTTGCTGAGGCTGATTTTGTGTCCCAATATATGGTCTATCCTTGAGAATGTTCCATGTACACTAGAAAAGAATGTATAGTCTGATGTTTTAGGATGAAGTGCTCTATATATGTCAATTATGTCCAATTCATCTAATGTGTCATTTAGGGCTGCGATTTCGTTATTTATCTTCTGTTTGGATGATCTATCCATAGCTGTCAATGATGTATTTAAGTCCCCTAGTATAATTGTGTTTTGGTCAATTTCTCCCTTTAGTTCTGTTAGTAGTTGGTTGGTATATTTCGGTGCTCCCTGATTGGGGGCATAAATATTGATGACTGTTATGTCTTCTTGTTGTATAGTCCCCTTTACCATTATGAAATGTCCATCTTTGTCTCTTGTTATCTTTTTCACCCTGAAGTCTGTTTCATCGGAAATCATTATGGCTACACCTGATTTTTTCTGGGTACCATTTGCTTGAAGTGTCAATTTCCACCCTTTCACTTTGATTCTATGCTTGTCCTTGTAGCTGAGATGTGTCTCTTGTAGGCAGCATATGGTTGGGTTTAGTTTTTTGATCCAATCTGCTACTCTGTGTCTCTTTATTGGTGAGTTCAGTCCATTTACATTTAGGGTGATTATTGATATGTGAGGATTTCCTGTCATTCTGTCTTTAGTTTTCTGGTAAGGCTGTGTCTCCATTGTTTCTTTGCCTTTTTGTTGTTGTCTGTTATTTCTGTGTGGTAGTATTCTATGATGTTTCCCTCTGTTTCTTCTTTTATTACAGTATATATTTCAGAATTGGATGTTTTTTGAGTGGTTACCCTTGAGTTTATGTAAAAGAAAGTTTGATATTTAGAGTATTCCAGTTTCTTCAGTCCGCTTACTTTCTCTATTCCCATATTCCAGTTCAGGCCTTTACGCTCCCCCTTTTTATGTTTTGGTTGCCACAAATTGTCCCTGTTGATGGTGGTCTAATAGCCTCCTTTAGTATTTCTTGTAGTGCAGGTCGTGTATTAGAAAATTCCCTCAGCTTCTGGATGTCTGGAAAGGTCTTTATTCCTCCTTCATATCTAAAGGAGATCTTTGCTGGATATATTATTCTTGGCTCATGATTTCTCTCTTTCAATAGTTTGAATATTTGGTTCCATTCCCTCCTAGCTTGTAGAGTTTCTGCTGAAAAATCTGATGATAATCTAATGGGCTTTCCTTTGTAAGTTACCGTCTTCTTTTCCCTGGCTGCCTTGAGGATTCTTTCTTTATCATTGATTTTAGACAGCTTCAATACAATGTGCCTTGGTGAAGGCCTGTTGGGATTGAGGTAATTAGGTGTTCTATTTGCTTCTTGGATTCGAGGATCCAGTTCTGTCCACAAGTTTGGGAAGTTCTCATCGACGATTTGTTTGAATATATTCTCTGTTCCCTTCCCTCTTTCTTCTCCTTCTGGTATGCCCATTATTCTTATATTGCTCTTTCTGATGGAGTCAGAAAGTTCTTGTAGAGTTCTTTCATTTCTTTTAAGTCTCAAGTCTCTTTCTTCTTCCCTCTGTGTAAATTCCAGGTTCCTATCTTCGATGTCACTGATTCTTTCCTCCATCTGGTCAACTCTACTACCTAAGCTGGATATTTTATTGTTAATTTCTTCTATAGAGTTCTTAATCTCCAGAAATTCTATTTGGTTCTTTTTCAAGATTTCAATCTCTTTTGTAAAATGCTCATGGTGTTCTTTGATTGTGTTTCTGAGTTCATTAAACTGCCTTTCTGTGTTTTCTTGCATCTCGTTCAGTTTTTTCAGAATTGCGATCTTGAATTCTCTGTCATTTAAATCACAAAGGTCCATATCTCTTAGTTCCTTTTCTGGAGACTTTTCACTTTCTTTCTGAGCTATCTTGTTGCCTTGGTTATTCATGGCAATCACTGATTTACTATTTCTCTTCCTAGACATCTACAGGAGTGTCTTCTGCAACAGGTTGATAGGTATGCGAAGAGCTTTTGGAGTTCCAAAGCTCTTTCTGCACCAGATTCAGAGCCCGTTTGTTTCAGCAGTTCTGTTTACTCCTGCAGGGATCCGCCCAGATAGGTGGGGCCAGGGGCGGGGTGAGTTGTGAGAGGTGGCCCAGAGCAATGGCGGCGACCACCACCACAGCCAGTCCTGCTTCCACAGCTCCCTCCCCTTTGCCGGAACTAGTTGAGCTGCGAATCTGTGTCTGCGGTCCACAGTTCTCAGAGCAGCAAATATTCTGTCCTTTGATCCGACACTGCTACTTTATCGCTTCTAGCACCGGGCAGGTGGGGGCGGGGCGATCTCTGGGAGGGTAGGGAGGGGGCGGCTAGTCTCCGTGCCTAGGGCTTCCGTTCTCTGCTCGGCAGTGAGGGCTTAAACCACCGATTTCAGCCCTCTTCCCTCAGTCTTTGCTCCGAGGTCTGCCGTGAGCGAGCGTTGGGTTCAGCGGTTTTGTATGCTGCCCCCTCAGCCCTGCGGGCCATGAGCGGAGCCCTAGCAGTCTGAGTTCTTCCCTCTCCCGCAGCGGTGGTAGTTCCGGGATACAGCGGGCTCCGAGCACTGAGCTAGGTCTGTGTCCTGCGCCCGCGCGGCTCCGTCTCCGCACTTCTCCTCTCCCTCCTCCCCCGCTCGCGCGATTCACCCACCTGGAGGTGAATTCAGTAGTCGGCCTCTTCGTCTTGCCTGTCTGCTGTGCAAGGAGTCCTTTGTGGAGTTATTGTTGTCCGATTCGTTGTAAATTCCAGGGGAGCGTTACAGAGGCTCACCTCACGCCGCCATTTTTTTTTCTCCTGATTTACATTTTTTTAAAATAATTTTTCAGTTACAGTTGACATTCAGTATTATTTTATATTAGTTTCAGGTGTACAGCATAGGGGTTAGACATTTACATAATTTGTGCAGTGATCCCCTCAATCAGTCTAGTACCCACCTGTCATTATACAATAGTTGCTGCAACATGATTGACTATATTCCCTATGCTGTACTTTACATCCCCATGACTGGTTTGTAACTACCAATTTGTATTTCTTAATCCCTTCACCTTTTCCACCCAGCTCCCCAACCAACCTCCCCTCTGGCAACCATCAGTTTGTTTTCTGTATGTATGAGTCTCTTTCTGTTTTGTTTGTTTATTATTTTGTTCTTTAGATTCCACATATATGTGAGATCACATGGTATTGGTCTTTCTCTCTCTGACTTATTTAGCATAATACCCACTAGGTTCCTCCATGTGGTAAGATTTCATTCTTTTTTTATGGCTGAGGAATATTTCATCATATATATTAGGTTGGTGCAAAATTTATTGCGGTTTAAAGGGTTAAAAATAATTGCAAAAATTGTGGTAATATGTACCACCTCTTTTGTATCCAATGGTTTATTGATGGGCACTTTGATTACTTCTATATCTTGGCTATAAATAAACAGAAACATTCATATATCTTTTCAAATTAGTGTTTTTGATTTCTTCAGATAAATACCCAGAAGTGGAATTGCTAGGTCCTGGGTAGTTCTATTTTTTTAATTTTTTTGAGAAACCTCAAAACCATTTCCATAGTGGGTACAGCAATTTGCAATCCCACCAACTGTGCAGAAGGGTTTCTGTTTCTCTGCATCCTTACCAGCACCTATTGTTGGTTTATTGATGATAGCCATTCTGACACACGTGAGGTGATACCTCATTGTGATTTTAATTTGCATTTCTTTGATGATTAGTGATGTTGAGCATCTTTTCATATGTCTACTGACCATCTGAATGTCCTCTTTGGATAAATGTCTATTTAGGTCCTCTGCCCATTTATTAATTGGATTGTTAGGATTTTTAGTGTTGTGTGAGTCCTTTATAAATTTTGGATATTAATCCATTTTCAGATACATCATTGACAAATATTTTCTCTCATTTAGTAGGCTGTATTTTCATTTTGTTGGAGTTTCCATTGCTGTGCAAAAATTTTGTTTGATGTTGTCTCATTTGTTTATTTTTTCTTTTGTTTACCTTGCCCGAGGAGGAGAAGGTAGATCAGAAAAAAAATATTACTAAGAGCAATGCCAGAGAGTTTACTACCTATGTTTTCTTCTAGGAGTTTCATGGTTTTAGGTCTTACATTTAAATCTTTAATTCATTTGGAGTTTATTCTTATATAGGGTGTGAAATGTTCAGGTTCTTTATTTTATTTTTTGTATGTATCTGTTCAGTTATCCTATAACCATTTATTGAATATTGAATATGCTATCTTTACCCCACTGTATATTCTTGTCTCCTTTGTCATAGATTAAATGACTATGTAGGCATGGATTTATTTCTGGACACTTTATTCTGTTCCATTGAGCTATGTATCAAGTCTTTTACCTCCTTGGTTAAATTTATTCCTAGGTTTTTTTTGTTTGTTTGTTTTTGATGCAGTTGTAAATTGTTTTTAATTTCTCATTCTGGTAGTTCATTATTGGTATATAAAACTGGTCTATATTTCTGAATATTAAATTTGTATCCTGCCACTTTACTGAATTTATCAGTTCTAATAGTTTTTTGTGGAATCTTTGGGATTCTGTATCTAAAGTATCATGTCATTTGTTTCACTTCTTCCTTTCTAGTTTGGATGCTTTTTTAAATTTTTCTTTCTAGTCTGATTGCTGTGGCTAGGACTTCCACTACTATGGTGAATAAAAATGGTGAAAGTGGACATCTTTGTATTGCTCCTGATCTTAAAAAAAAAAGATTTTAGTTTTTCTCTGTTGAGTATGATGTTAGCTGTGGCTTTTTCATATATGGCCTTTATCATGTTGAGATATGTTCTTTCTATTCCAACCAATATAGTTTTTATCATAAATAGATGCTGCATCTGTTTTCTGCATCTGTTGATATGATCATGTGATTTTTATCTTTCATTTTGTTTACATGGTATATCGCATTAATTTATTTGCAGATATTGAACCAACCTTGCATCCCAGGAATAAATCCCACTTGTGGTGTGTAATCTTTTTAATGTAATGCTGAATTAGGTTTGCTAACATTTTGTTAAGTACTTTTGCATCTATGTATGTTCATCAGGGATATCAGCCTATAGTTTTCGTTTGTTTGTTGTTTGTTTTGTAATATGTTTGTCCGGTTTTGAAATCAGGGTAATGGTGGCCTCAACTAATGAAGTTGGGATACTTACCTCCTCTTGAATTTTTTGGAATAGTTTAAAAAAATAGGTGTTAATTCTTCTTTGAATGTTGGGTAAAATTGACCTGTGAAACTATCTGGCCAGGACTTTTGTTTGTTGGGAGATTTTTTTATTACAGGCTCAATTTTGTTAGTAGAAATGGGTCAGTTCAGATTTTCTTTTTCTTCTAGAGTCAGCCTTGGGAGATTGTACGCTTCTAGGAATTTATCTTTCTAATGTATTCTTCATTTCAGTTATTGTATTATTGTATTCTTTAGTTCTGACTAGTTCATTATTTTTTTCCTTTTTCCATTTTTATTTTCATAGATCTTCATAATCTTTTATAAAACAAAAAAAGGTATGGAAAATATGGAAGCTTCCAAAATACCCCTAGATTTTCCTTGCTGTACAATATACAGACTAAGTAGAAAATATAATCTGATCTAATCCATATTCTTTTGTCTAAATTAGTTTCAGGTGCCCAAAGCAACATAATGGTTAGATATTTACACTGCTCACAAAGTGATAACCCCCCTCAATCTACTACCTATTACATCACATATAGCTCTTACAATACCATTGACTATTTTCCTATGCTGTACCTACATCCTGTAAATTTATTTATTTACTTATTTACTTATTTATAGTTGACATTCAATATTATTCTACTTCAGCTTCAGGTGTACAGTGCAATGATCAGGCATCTACACAGTCTATAATGTGATCCCCCTGATAAGTCCAGTACCCTACATAATCTTTTTTATGGTTTCTATGTCCTTTTTTATGCTAGGTATCTCTTTGTTGAAGTTCTCACTAAGTTCCTTGAGTATCCTTATAACCATTGTTTTGAAATCTGTCTCCGGTGAATATTTTGCCCTATTCTAGTTTCCTCTCTGTGTTTGTTTCTATATATTAGACTGATCAGCTACATCTCCCATCTTGGCTGGGTGGCCTTAGGTGGTAGGTGTCCTGTGTGTTCCAGTGGCTGAGTCTCCCTGATTTCCTACAATGGGAACTCCAGGAGTGTCCCTAGTGTGGGTTGTGTATGCCCTTCTATTGTAGTTAAGTTTTGATTGTTGTTGACACATTGGTGGCAAGTGTGATTGACCCTCAAGCTGACTGGCTGTGGGGTTTTCTGCGTCCTCAGCTTATGGGCTGCTGTGCAGGGGACTTACACCATGGAACATGAATTCACCCCAACAGACCCTGGTGCCCGCAGAGACCACCCTTTGTGTGTGTCATTTGTGGGGCTAATTGGGTGGTGCTCTGTTGCAGTCTGAAGCTGGCCTCTGGGTATGTTGGTTTTGGGTTTTCTTGGGAGGGGCTCCAGTGCAGGCCCAAGTCAGCTGCTGCCTATGACCAGCCTGGGACTACCTAGTAGGATCTGCAAACTGATCTGTGGTTAGTGACTGCCTGTGCTGGACCTGGAGGCTTGTGGGAGAGACCACACTAGGATCCAAGGACAGCTGTCACCAGGACCAGGCCTGTGGTAGCTCTGCAAAAAGCCCAGGGAAAACCCGAGACCTGTTGCACTTTCCAGCTTTCCATAAGGCTCAGTCACTGAAATAGCCTTGTGCAATACAAAAGCTGAGTGAGTCAGGTTCTCAGGGAGTCATAAAGATGTGGTGAGTGGTGTTCATCAGTTTAATGTAGGTTCTAGTTTGGTACCAGAGCTGAGCCTAAAGCTACTCAGCAAAAGGCTCAGAGCACACCTATGCCAGCCACCACTGGCCTCAGGCCCGCATGCCTGTGAGAATTTTCCAAGAAAGACTATAGCATGGTCCAGAGCTGGCTGCTTGCTGAGAAAGTTCTTTTGGTAGAACGTGAGTTGAGGCCAGCTGTTTGCTGCTGAAAGAAACTCCTAGTGTGTAGGGGGCGGAGCTGACTACTTGTTGCAGAAAGTGCCTCTGGCATTGCTTGAGTTGAGTGAGGCAGGATCCCAGGGAGTCACTAGGATGGAGCAAGTGGAGTTCACTAGGCCAATACAGATTCAGATTTGGCCATGTGGTGGAGGGCTCAATACAAGAAAGAAGGCACCATCAACTGGCTGCACAGGAATAGGGTTCAAAGAGGGAAAATGGTGACTTAGCCTCTAGTCCTCTTCCTGATGCCACACAACTCAGTCTGTCCCTATATGTCTCTGGTATCTGAGAATTGCTGTTCGTGTGCAGGAGGCCAGGGTAAGTGCCTGCAAGCTAGTGAATCTGTTCCTAGGCCCTTTAAGAGGATGTCTAGGTTTCTGGCCACCCTCCATCTCACCTGGATGGATGGAATCTTCACTGATTTTCCCAGCCAGAAGTTGAGGGGGCTCCTCTTCCTGGCACCAGTACTCCAGACTGAGGGCCCAGTGTAGGGCTGAGATCTCTTGCTCCTCTGGGAGGTACCTCCTGATTCTCAACCACCACATTCAGGTGTGAGGCTGGCCTTTATGTCTCTGCTCCTCCTACCAGTCTCAATGTGGTTTCTTCTATATATCATTAATAACAGGACTTCTGTTCAGCTAGACTTCAGATGGTTCTCCAGGTTGATTTTTCTGTAATTGAGTTGTAATTTTAATGTGGTCAAGGGAGGAAGAATGCACATCATTTGTCTCTTCTGCCATCTTGCTCCCACCCCAGAAGACACTAAGGAAAAGGAGAGTATTTGTACATCTACCAGGCCATCACATCAAGTCATGGAGCACAAAAGGCATAGGGCTGGCCAGGCCTAGAAGTCCAGCTAAGCATAGTTCTGGGATTGTACTAGTCTAGCAAATATATGTTAGGTTTAAGATAAGTTATAGAAATAGAAGAATAAGAAGTAAAATTTTAGGGAGAAAATTAGAGGGCAATGTCTTAGAGGTCACAAAGTAAGAAAAGAGCATTATCAAGCAGAGTTGATCCATTTCACTAAAGTGAAGTTTCCTTTGGGTTATACTCATTTCTGACTTTTGTGCTTGAAGACAATAATTGCAAACAATTATTATGAGTAGGGTAACCCTACTCATGATTGAGTAAAAATAAAACAATTTGTTTTCACATTAACAAATCTTAATGAGATCATAAGATTTATTAAAGAGCATTGAATCTAGATTCTGTTAATAGAAAATACATTTATTCAGCATTTATTATGGTTAAGGCCATGGAAAGGAAACAATCTATAAAAATGTGCAAACTTCCAGAATTTATAGAATAGAGCAGAGTAGATATGACATCTACCCCAATAACTAGTCTCTAAGGTGAAAATTAATGATTACCATAGATAATGTGAAGGTGAATAATTTCAGAAATTCAGAAAATGGACACTACTTACATGTGTTGAGTGGATAACGAAAGCATCGTGAAAAAGGGCATATTTGAAGAGAGATTCACATAAGAACAGGATTTGGACATGTTGTGGTTGTGTAAGAGCATTTTAGATAATTTTTGAATAAGATATGACAATTACAAAGTATATGGATCTCTTTGTGTGCAGAATCAGGAGAAATAAGTCTGAAGAACTATACTCAGGGCGTATTACCGTGTTTCCCCAAAATTAAGACCTAGCCAGACCATCAAGTCTAATGTGTCTTTTGGAGCAAAAATTAATATAAGACCTGGTGTTACATTATATTTTATATTATATTATATTATATTATATTATATTATATTATATTATATTATATTATTACATTACATTACATTACATTACATTACATTACATTACATTACATTACATTACATTATATTATATTATATTATATATATTAGACCTGGTCTTATTTTAATCTTATATTAAACCTAGTCTCTAAGGTGAAAATTAATGGTATATTAATATAAGACCAGGTCTTATATTAATTTTTGCTCCAAAAACACATTGGAGCTGATTGTCTGGCTAGATCTTATTTTCAGGAAAACACAGTAACAGAGAACTTCATATGCTGGACTAAAGAGTTGAAACTCTATTTAATGCCCAACTGACAGTCATTGCTGATTCAATCATTGCTGTTCAAAGAAGAGGGATAGGAAAGTCTGCTTTAGGGAGGTGCATTTATTTACCAGCACTGTAGTGTAACTAGAGGAGAAAAGACTGTAAAATTGGAAAGGGCTATCAGTAGGTTATTGCAGTAGTAGCTGCAGTAGACTGGACAGGAAAAGTGAGTGGTAATGATGTGCCACGCACTCGGCAAAATGTGCCCATCATTGTGGATAAGTAAAGAATGATAGCACTGATGTTTCAAATCTGGATATCTAGAAGGATGGGAATATCTTCAGTTGGAATAAGGGATATACAAGGAAAATATGGTTAGAAGCCAGTTTAAATAGAAAACAAACATTGTAAATATTAAGCAGAATTACTTTGATATTTTAACACAAAAATGAAAACAACTTTCTAAGCATTAAAACAATATAGAAACAACCAAATCATATTTCCAAAGGAAAATGAAGACGGATTGATAAAACTTGCAAATCCATCCATTATCTATTTCAGCACCTGCTAAAGTTTAGATTAATTATCTCGTTGCTGTATTCTGCATTTTACTTAATTGAGAAGGTTTACCTTTAAGAAGGTCAAAGGACTCCAGTTATGTGAATATTAATGGCTAAGTTGACTTGGTAAATTATTTTTGTAAAGTTACCTTTGGCTTTTAATAACCATTAACATAAAACAGTGGTCATGGACTTTGTAGATTATATATAGAGTTTTTTGTGTGACCTTCTCCTGGGAAATAAGAATAAAATGAACTGAGAGAAAACTAGCATATTAAAGTAGAAGGGAATTCTGGAGTGCAAAGGAAGGAGGTCATGTTGTCTACATCAGTTTGAGAACAAACTTTTCAACTAAAGTATTCTTAATGCCGGAGAGGAGTTAAACATAGACTGGCAGAACAGGGAAATTGGAGCCAAGAGAGAATTGTTCCAAAACTTAACTGGCAAAAATTACTTTTTTCTGTAAAAGTAATAAAGGGATCCTGAAGTAAATTTCAAAGTCCAAAAAAACACACATGCACAAATAATCTTTCCACAATTGGCATTTCACTGCATATCATTTCAATCTTTTTTAGACAAACGCATACAGATATTTAAGTCATGCACTCATTATTAAGATCAAACTCTGTTAACATATTTATTTGGATCACTAGCTCTCAACTGGGGGCAATTTTGCCCCCTGGAAGACATTTGGAAATATCTGCAAATAATTTTGGTCATCATAATTTGGAGTAAAAGTGCTACCGGGATCTAGTGGGTAGAGAGTAGGGATGCTGCTGAACATCCTACAATGCACAGGACTGTACCCCACATCAAAGAATTATCCAGCCCCAAATATCAGTAGCACTAAGGTTGAGAAACCCTAATCTAGGTGGTAGGGATTCAGTAGTTATAAAACAAAGTCTCTATTTTCATGGAGATTTTCTCTACTTGTTGGAGTAACACACAAACACACACACACACACACACACACACACACATATTAACGAAATATATAAGATGACATATTAACTCATAAAAGGTATTAGAGAGTGATGGTGGGGGGAGTGCCAATTTTTATAGGGTGATCATGGAAGGTTAACTAAAATAGGCTATCATCTGAGCAAACATACGTGATGCAAGGAAGCTAATTGTATGGGTATCTCAGCAAAGCGTTCGCTAGTCAAAGAGTAAGTAGGCACAAATATCCTTTGAAGGAAATGTGTGTACTGTATTCAAAGAAGAGCAAGGAAGCCAGCGCATCTAGGTGACTGGTAGAAAATGAGATCAAGAGATCAATGGTTGCCAATAGTGTAGTGCCTTGTTAAACATGAAAAAGATTTGAGGTTTTTACTCTGGGTGAGAGGAAAAATCATTGGAAATTATTAAGCAGAGGAGAGATGTGGTCTGATTTGCATGTTAAAAAATCACTTTCTGCCATGTGAATAGACTAGAAGTTATTGATATTGCTCAGCCAAGAAATTATTGTGGTTTGGGCCAAAATAATAGTAATGGAGACAGTAAGAGATTATTTGATTCTGGATATAGTTTGAAAGTAGAGCTAAAGCAACCTGCCCTTGCAGACTAAGACATCCAATCAGCAGAGCTCAAGTTGCCAGGATGGGAGCAAAAATTCTGTGAACGGGTTATTGAGTATATTGGTGAAAGGAGCCACTTCCACTTTCCAACTCATTGATTCCTGGGTTTGTATATTCTGGCTATAAAAAGAAAAGTACCGATTAACATATATGGTTCAGTCACTTAAATACTCCATTATGTAAGCCCATCTCTTCAGGGTTTCTCCCAACCAAAGCTAACTGAGGTAACCGAGTCTTTGGTATACTGTTTCCTATAATTAGCCTAGCTACTTCTAGTGGTGGGGAATGTGGTAATCTGGTTAATTCCATGGGTATGAGCCCACTTCTGCACTTCCTCTGTTGTAGAATGAGTTATTTGATTAGGAGCAACTCGATGGGGAATGTTCCCTGAGTCCACAGATCACCATCTACAGAAGCCTTAGGGGCAGTGAAGGCAAACCCATTTCCAAAATGCATGTCTACTTCAGTGAGGTTTACTGTCTACTCCATCAAAGGATCACACTATTATGTGGTAATCAACCTATTATCAGATAGCTGGTTAGTTTGCCCCAGAATATGGCGCCATACCAGGAACAGCTGATTTCTGTAGTTGACAGATTAGACTCTTAGCAGTAGTGTTAGCCAGGTCATCCTTGGTGAGAGACCATGTTGTTGAGTTGAATGTATAGATTCTAGCCTGGTCACCATGGCTACTTTGTTCATGGGACCATTGAGCAAACAATGGGGTAGTCCGAGAAAGAGGCTGATTAATATACACAGAAGATATATGTCATTTTGTCTACCTGATTTGTAAGAATCCTTGATGCAGTGAATGCCTTTTGATGGCCATGCATGTGGGACACAAATATCTTCATTTTATGCCCATTCTGAGAGGTCCATGTACATACTTCTTCACTGGACTACACTGAGGCACAGTGACATTTTGGACCATTGGTTATCAGCATCAATTCAAAGCCAGTAATGTCTGAAAAGTCTAGGTATTTCATTTTCCCCGATGTATAGTCATTCTAGAAAATAAGCCTTTTTAGAAAAAGCTTAAAGAAAGGTTTATTATAGTGGATACTTTTGGCAATAGTTCCTCAAAGGTATTCAGGCTTTAATAAGTCTGTGAATTGACTTTGGACAGGAAAATGGATGAGAAACTGGGACTCTCCACTGTGATTATTCAAGTCACATTTTTGACTACCAGACTTAGAGTTTTTCCTGTTATATTGGTTAAGCAATACTCCAGTGGGCTGTGCAACTATTTCATCGCTAAAGTCTTAATGATCAAATAGCCACTGCCAAATATCTTTGCAGGCCAAGTCTTCTGATTACTGGTACACCCCTACTACCTATTTCAGTAGATGTCCTCTTTCTGTCTACCAGGTGGCCTCTGCTACATTGAGATTTCATCATCCCTTTTGAAGAAACTGTGGTACATTTATATAACGGAGTATTCCTCGGCCATAAAGAAGAATTAAATCTTAACATTTGCAATGACATGGGTGAACCTAGAGAATATTATGCTAAGTAAAATAAATCAGACTGAGAAAGACAAATAACATAGGATCTCACTTATACGTGGAGTATAAAGAACAGAAGAAATGAACAAACAAAACAGAAATAGATGCAGTGATATAGGGAAAAAAAACTGATGGGTGCTAGATGTGAGGGGGATGGGGATGGAGAAGATAAAGGAATTGCAAAGCACAAATTAGCAGTCACAATATTGCCACAGGGATATGAAAGATAGTTTGGGAATATAACCAATAATGTTGTAAAAGTTATGTAGGGTGCCAGATGGGCACTGGACTTATTAGGGAGACCACTTCATGGGCTATGTAGCTGTCTGACCACTGTGACATACACCTAAAGCTGAATAATATTGAATGTATTTCTTCTTATGAATATCTTCTTATCTTACTTAATAAAATATATTGTAATGTATCTTGATCAGAGATTTAACATATAACTATAGTATGTGTCTATTCTATTTTTGAATGGGCAATTTTAGTATATGGGGAATACTGATTTTTATATATTCACTTTTTTCTGGACAAATTACTTATCTGGTTATAATTCTCTTTGATTTTCCAGTTATAAACTCATATATTCTAAAAATAGCCATCAGGTTGTAATCACTATGATCCTTCAATTACTTTTTCTTTTCTGTTTCCTCAGCTAAAACTTCTAAAACACAATTAAATTGAAGTGATGATACCAGTTGGTCGTCTCTAGTTTCCCAATATAATTAGAATGCCCATATTATTTCACCACTAAAAATGATAATGTTATTGGTTAAAACCACTGCTGTTTATCATAGTTGAGAAGCATCTTTTTATTATCAATCAAGATTCTATTGGCCAAATTCTTACGTAGCTTCTCCTAATGAGAGCAATGGTGTCAACAGTGCTCCAGCCAAGATTAGGCCGCATGTATAATAAAGTCTCTAAAAAGTTGTGTAGATGGTGAGTGGAGCAATTACAGGCAATTCATTATCTAGCTATTTGGGCTTTTAAAGTTGAAAGCACTGACCTGATACAGACATAACCTAAACTGATAGGGACATTGACAAGAATGAAGGTAGCTGGAATTGCAAGACTAAAGGAAGTCAATCTCAATCACATAAACAATTGAAGAAACTTTACTCTCTGTGGTCCTTATATATGTCTTACACATCTGTTTCAACCCTTATATCTGAGTGAGAACTTTGCACGTAGTAGGCACTTAATATACATAGCTGACTAAATTTGGAGATTATATTTTTAAGAACGTTCTATCATATACAGCACAAAACTAATTTATAATATTTATTAGAGTCTTGAGGAAAACAGTTGTTCTTAGACTAAGCATGGTTAGTAAAATAGACTAGTCTTTTCTGTCTTCAAAACTAACACAGAATAGAAAAAAGTGCAAAATACTCAAAGAAAACTTAAGGGAACACTTTGGAGACCATTTTTTCCTGTGCCCAGACTCAGACTGTGTTCCAAATATGACTTATGACTTAGCTCTTTGATCCTTCAATTGATTTTTGCTGTGATGACTAAATCTCTGATCTTTTATGCCATAATTTTACTTTTTTATGCATTAGAATGTTTTTGTCTTCAGCAGTTTTGGAGAAAGTAAAATTCATACTTTTTCATAAATATCTCTGAAACATGAGCACTGTTTTCCATTTAAGAGCCTTAAGTGCTCATATATACAAGTGCCGTGTTTCAAAAATCCAAAATGAGATCGGGTCTTATATTAATTTTTGCTCCAAAAGACACATTAGGGCTTATGTTCAGGGGATGTCATCCTGAAAAATCATGCTAAGGCTTATTTTCCGGTTAGGTCTTATTTTCGGGGAAACACGGTAAGTGACCTGCCCCACTTCAGGGCAGTAATTCAGATGTAGTGTCAAAAATATACATTGTATACCTTGAAGCTTTCAGCAGTCACCCTGCGTGACAGAGCAAGGCTCCTTTGAGAGACAACCTTTATGAACATAAAGTCAAATGTTCAATGCATCACAAGCTTTTTGCTATTCCCACCATCTGTGACCGCACAGAATGTTCATGCCCTTATCCCCTAATAATCTTCCAACATTAATAACTATAACTAAAGAGAAACAGACTCCCTATGCAAGCCACATCTTAATAGAGTTTAAATTAGCTGAGTTAAATTTAGATACCTTAACATACATCTGATGGACCCTGTAAGCGATAATAAGTGGCTTTTGTGGTGCTGGGTGAGTAGATAGTTTTATGTCTGAACTACACTTGTATAATTTCCAGATACTATAAAAGTGTAAATGATTTCAACTGTGATCATGGTCCAGACCACAGTATGAGAGCAACCCAGAGAATATTAACACCGATATATGTACTATTCAGTAAAAGACCCATTTCTGGCAAATTTGTGAACCATTTCTTTTATTAAAAATATGTAAAAATGAATTTGTGTTATATTATTACTAGTCTCAAATTTAAATAGTTTGTAACTTTATTTTACTTAATAGAACATAGTTTTCAATATGAATGGTAAAGGAAAGAAACCATACACCAGAAAAAAAGATTAATTGTATTATGGAAGACAGTGAATTGATATTGTTATACAGAATAAATTTTCAAATCAAAAATAGAAAAAGAACATCACGATAAAAAAGAAAGACAAAGCTGAAATGTTGACTCACAAAAAAGGAAATGCAAATAGTTAATAGCTATTTGGGGGGCAAAAAGTTTAAGTTGAATAGAAGAAATGCATTTATTAAGATACCATTTTTTTCAACTTTTTTAATAGAAGATTTAAAAAAAATGATCTTCTTTAATGAACTGAGAAGTCTCATGCAATGCAGATAACTGAAAGAACATTTTGGAAGACATTGAGATACACATTTACTTCAATATTTTGCATTGTAATTTTATTTCTAAAATTAACAATAAGATATATATGTATATGTGTGTGTGTGTGTGTGTGTGTGTGTGTGTGTGTGTACGGATCACTATTTAGACAAATAATCATGGAAGTTAGAGTCATCATTAAATCGAAAATACCCTACCTACATGTCCAATAATAGAGAAATACTTTATTAATTCATTTAACAGGTATTTAATTTGATAATATGTCCAGACATTGTGTAGGGGTTCTAAGAAAGAAAATTTTTTTTAGTAATTACTTCATGCCTGATGTGCGAAATGAGTTATATATGTGTTTGTATGTCTTTTTTCCTTTAATTCTCACCAAATGATATTCATCAAGTGCTATTGTTTCAATTTTACTGATGAAAAAACTGAGATATGAGAATTTAAGTATTTGTCCAAAAGTTTATAGCAAGTACATGAAGAATCTGAAAGTGAGTCTAAAAGTTCAAGTTTATGAATTTAGGTAACTAACTTTCATAATAATAACAATAATGCTCTGAAGCCTTCACGTATATTATTTCATTCATGGTGGTAGCTTGATAAGATAGATAGTTTTTATGCTAGTTTACCAGGTGAGGAAACCACAGTACAAAATTATAAAATAATTCACTCAAGTTTTTCACCTAGAAGATGAAAACCAGTATTAAAAATAGGCAGTCTAATTCTAAAATATAAATGCTTAACTTTTAAGTTCATAGGCAATGTTTAATTAAAGTCCCATTTTTGAGAATGATTTAAAACTATTGAATTATTTCTAATTGATGAATTATATTATCCAAAATATATAATTGATGATATAACAATCTTTTGTCACTAAAGTACATACACCCAGTAATTATACAAACTATTATAAAAATACAGCAAAATAAAATTTCTTCTATACAAAGAAGAAATAATAAAATAAATATACTAAAAGAAAACTTTCTTGGAAAGATCAGTGTCTTCAACTTAAAAGAGACCCTCAGATATTCAATAAAATTAATTAAAAGACACACTGACCTAGATAAAACATATTTCTAAATTTCAAAAATAAAGACAAACATATTTAAATTTACTTAGAAAAAAATACAGATAGCATACAAATATAGAAAATATACATTTAATTGAGTCTTATTTTCCCTAATGCTATATGTTGAAAGACAATGGAGCAACATTTAAAAAGTTTAGTATAAATTTGTATCTGCCAAATCATATAGTCCATATATAAACTTTATAGAAACATATTATGGGGTATTTATTAAATTACAAATTTGGCTATAAAATATACTACCTTTTCTAGAGTATAAATTTTTGACAAAATATTTCACTTAATCAAGAAATTAACACACACACACACACACACATCAAACATAGGGAAGATATGACATAAAATTAAGAGCTGAGACTAATGAAAATAATAAAATGAAGATTTACATCTAAGAATTACTAGCAACTTTTTTCCTAAACAATGAGCTATATATAAAATTTTTTGAAAAAAATACATACCATGCTGTATATAACAATAAGTCAGGTCTGAAATCAAAGATTATGTCAATAGATTTAGAGTTCAGGATTGTTGAGAAAAACTGAAAACTTGCTAAGCTTTTAAACCTACACAGAAAGATCTTCTAGAACCTTTATATCTTTCATAATACTGGAGAATCATATTCACTTACAATTCACTAGGATAAAAAGTAAAAAGATAAATATTCATAAAAATAAAAAGAGAACTATGTTTCTTAAAATATCAAAAATTGTAACACAGAAAGCATAGCATAAAATTTTTTTAAAAATTGATGGAGAGACACATTATAAACATAAATAAATTAATTGGAAATACAGAGGGAGTAAAGATATTAGACAAAATGTACTTTAAAATAAATAATATCTAATTACAACTAAGTACTGTAATATATTTATTTGTCCTATATTTATAGTCATATATTTATATATGCACAGATATATTTAATATATATTTATAGACAAGTATGTTTATGTTCATAAACATAAAGTTCACAATAAAGTTATAAAACTGAATATATATATATATAATTTATATATATACATATATATATTTTTAAATACATATCAATGAAAGAGCATTGAAATAAAACAAACAGCTGCAATGCAAAAGACGATTTGATATGCCATAACATCACTGGGAAACATGAGCATACACTGTAAGGCTTTGACCACCCATGCAAGCAAACACTCTCTTTCTCTCTCACATACACACACACACACACTCACACAGGTACAGGTTGATAGATGGATACATAATTCATAGAAAATTTGTTTCAGATAATTAAAAGATTTAATGACATTCACAAGTACCTATATTGGTTAAATTTATTCCTAAATATTTTATTGTTTTTGAAGCAATTATAAATGGGATTGTTTTCTTTGCAGTACATTCTCAATTTGGAAATTCTATCAACATTACTCTTCAACTTCAGTCAGTAAAAGTATACCTTACCTCCAATAATTATTTATTGAGTATATATTATCTTATAAGTAATGCAATTACTCATAAACTGGTAGACTTTTTAAATATATTATATAATAAGTAAGATAATCTAGCCATTTTGAAGTTATTAAAATATGTCGGCTTAGAGAAAAGCATTAATCAAAACCGCAAATTGCATTTCAAAATAACTACAAATTATTATCAATAGAATAACATTTATCAAAACTAACAAGTTATTGGCAAAGTTATACTGAGAGAAATATCTAATAAGCTTTTAAAATGTTTGAACAAGAAAAAATAAAACGGAACAAGTACAATAAGATAAATGGAATAGATGAAGGAGGAAGTAATTAATAATGATGACAAAAATAAAATCAGCATGTAATTTATTCAATAATAGAACAAAAGAATTGACAAAATGAAGACCTAATTTTGTTAAATAAAACCAAAAAAATAGACAAATTCAAATAAGACGACTTATGACAGAATGAAGGCAAAATTTCAATGTATCATATATAAAAAAAAGAATATACAAAGGTGCCAAAAAATTAATACACATTTTAAGAAAGGAAAAAACTGTATTAAAATTGTAATAATATATACCAATAACACAAAATGAATACAAGTCATGTTTGACTTCTGCAATTACAAGAGGTGATCAAGTGGTTGCCATTATTGTCCGGACACTTCTGAGTACAGTGAACTACTGCTTGAGCAACGTTGACCAAAGTGTCCACTTGTATACATTGTTTTCGCACCCCCGGTATTAATATGGTATGGAGGTGATTTTTAAAATCCAATTTTTAAATGCTAATTTAAAATTATAATTAAGTAAACTATTCTGAAAAAAATATTTTAAAATATTATTCATGATCATGTAGAATAACTTAGTAACCGATAATAATAGCTAAATAATAATGTAAGAAATGTAAGAGTTCAAATAATGTAGCAGAAAAGAGGTGTCTCATGTACGTGGGTTTAAAACTAGTGTTACCAGAGAGTGGGTCCTCCTTGGTGCAGCGTCCAGGTTCTTGGTGTCTCAAAGAATTGAATGAGATACCAAGATAAAGTAGTGAAAAAGCAGTTTATTAGAAGAGATAGTACACTTCAAAGAAATAGTGTTATTAAGAGAAAAACTACACTCCAAAGAGTTTAGAGTGGGCCGAGCAAAAGAAGAGGCTCAAAGGCCCAAGGGACTCAAGGTGGCATTATTAGGAGCAAAAGTACACTCCAACGGATGTGGAGTGGGCCCCGAGCAAAGGCAAGGTTTAGAAGGCTCAAAAGCGCTGATTGACGAGGACTTGGAGCTTTTATCCTTTTTTCTTCAGAATGGGCTGCTCCTTTTTCAGCATGGAACCACTTCATTTACACCTATGATTTACAAGAGGCTATTTCCTCATCTTTTTAGACTACACATGTTCTTTCCCAGAATTCAGTCTGTTATAAAGAACTTCCAGGCATATGTATGATATTATAATTATGATATAATAAGGCCCAGGTGAAATGAAGGTCATTGTGGCCTTTACTGTGCAGGTGCGAGTGACTGGTCTAATCCAGTTGGGTATTTTATACCCATTTGTTTCCTCATAGGTATAAATAATTACAATGAAAACGAGAACTTTTTTAGAGAGAGGGGAGGTCTTTTGGGAGGTAATGCAGAGATCCAATGTCTATCTCTAACTGCCTGCCTTGTTTTCCCTTTGAGAGACGTGATCCCCATAAAATGTCTACGGGAAGTGGAGGGACAGGAGGTCTTCTGTATCTGCTTCCTGTTGGGCAGGGGCGCAGAGCTGTTCCTATTGGGGGATTCACGGAACTCTCACCCTATCTGATCTCAGATGAGAGGTAGGGGGTTTTGAGATCTGCTCGGAAGACCACATTGGCTTCTTTGGTTGTGACTGGCAATCCTGCTGGGGCATCCTCTGTATCCCCAAGTCCCCTAAACAAGGAAAAATAGATTTTAATTAATAAATCCATTGGCTCTATAGAGCCTGTGGCCATTCAACCAATCATTTAGATGGCATCAATTGTCCAGGAGCTGGGCGCAGAATGGGTTGGAAAGAATATTAAGCTTCAATTATTACAATAAACAAGTATACTGGCCTGGGGGTCTGGAATGGCTTGGGGGATATTGGGAAGTCACAGGCTTTTAAGTAGTTATCTAAAGCAGGGGTAAGAGACATCTGTGATTCAGGCTAGGAGCAATCGTTAGGATTCAGAAACTGATTAGAAGAGTAATCAAAGCCAGGGAATAAGGAGCTAAGAAACTAGGGAAAAGGAGACAAAATTTTTATAGTGAAGGGTTCTCCCACATCATTAGGTTTTACAAAAATTCATTTCTATTCTACCTGTTCAGGGCATTTAAAAAATCTATGAAAAAGAACACACATTCACAAAAATATTTATAGACAATTCAGTTAGTCAAATAAAGTCCAAAATTCTTTAAACTAAATATTGTCAAAATTATTATACCAGTTTACTCTTTTGCCAACAAATTGTTACAAATGTAATCCCTACTAATACTTAGTTTGCCATCCTGAAAGGTGTGGAATGTCTCATTGATATTTATATTTGTATTTCCAGTGTTGAAGTAACTTACTATGCCCAAAATGGAGTTGCTTCTGTCAGGGTGACATGTCAGCAAACTGAAACTTAGGTAACTTTTGTGTCCCTATAATATTCTGCTTGACTGGAAACACAGTTATGTCCTATCAGGCAATCCCAAACATCAAGCCAAGTCTGGGCTCTATAGTTAACGTCCTGTTTCCTTATTCATTTTCTATTTTTCTCTTCCTTGTTTCTTATTCTACAAAATTTCCTGCCTTCCGCACCATTTTACAGCTCTCTGGTTCCTTGGGAACAGAAATTGCCAGCTTCTCAAAGTGTTAAATAAAGTTTATTTATATTATTGAACCCCAATATTTGAGTCCCTCCACCTGTATGCACTGGCTAAAAGAAATGTGCAAGCAGGAATTTGCAGTGAAGAAAGGAAGTGATTTATTATAAAATTGGCCAATCAGAGAATGGTCAAGCTCATGTCCAGAAAGAGCTGACTCCCTGATGGTGTGTAGGGTCCAGATTATATAGGGAAAAATCACAAGACCCCATGGGTTAGAGGTTCAGGATCCTGTTAGGAGCTGATTGTTTGGAGGTGAGGTAAGGGCAATAAATATTTCTTCAGGTCTTGAAGACAGCTTTGAGGTCAGTTCTGGATGTCCCTCTGTCTGGTTTCATGGAAAAGTAGCCAGGTGGTTATTCCTTAAGACTCAGGAGCTGAAACATAATTTAGGTCAAGATGATATCTTTTGCCTGCCAGAGATCTGAACCTTGTGATCATTAGGCTACTAATGGATTACTGTCTTCTGCTGCCTCAGGATTATTGATTATCAGGAGGAAAGTCTAGGTGTCTGAGGTGTGTAGAAGGAAAGAGAAAAAATTAAAAAAAAATCTAAAGCTATTGTCGTAAATCAAATGAAGATCATGAGGGTCCTTGATTTCATTTATGTCATCTAAATTGTCTCTTTTAGTCATTTTTAACACCTATAAGCAAGCAGCAAAACATGATCATTTGAATATACTGTTTAATGAGTTTTCACAATCAAAGTATACAAATGTTTGTCATCCCATAAAGTTCCCCTCGTCCCTTCTCCCGAACTCCAGGCTGTTACTATAGATTAGATTTCTATCCAACATTGTCTTTTTAGACAATTTGTTTTTACTCTAGTTGCGTTTATGCTTGTGTTTGGTTCTACAGGCTAACTGTTAGGTCTCCAAGTTAAGATATGTTTTAAATTATTCTGCATAAAAATTTTTTTTCTTGAAACTTTCACCAAATTTGGAGAATTCTGTCATTATCAATTCTATTGTTTCTTTCCCTGTTTAATTATCTTTTTCTCTAAATCCTATTATTCACATGTAGTGTTTTCTCACTGTATCCTTAAATCTTGTATTTTATAGAATATTTACCACTTCATTTTTTTATAATTTCCTCAGATCTAGCTTGAAATTAATAAGTTTTATACTTACACTAGTCGCCCATATTATACAATCTATTCACAGGGTTTTAAAATTTATTTATAATATTCAAAAGATTGTTAGACATTCTGCTCAGTTCTATTTCAAATCTTTCTTTTTTTGAGATGTGATTTAATAATTTATGTCCTAATCATTGTAAAAAAAAACATTTCATATTCTTTCTGTTAATTTTCCCATTACTTGAAAACCATGCTTTTTAATATTACTATTATTTCTGTTATTGTTGTTTATGTTAACTCTGTGCATTATTTATTTTGTAATATTTTATAGTTAGTTTATATTTGCCTTCTATTTCTTTTCAAATACTTTGTGCCTTGCATTGTCCTTCCAGAGTGATTTTTATTGGTTTCTGTCAAGGAACAACATGCATATAATTGGCTCAACATCACTTTCCGTAAATTGAAACATAAACTTGGGTAAATTATATACTAGTAGTTTTGAATTCTCAGGGCAGACTTTTCCAAATCCAGACCTCAAGCAAAGACACACACACACACAATTTTTATCATCTTTGATAACTTTTTAATATTTATATTTAATTATGAATATGAACAGAATTTCTGGGTCAAGGCAGATTATTGTTATTACAGAAATAGCATCAGTTCCTCTTTTCTTTTGTTA
Organism: Rhinolophus hipposideros; assembly: GCF_964194185.1. Lineage (NCBI taxonomy): Eukaryota > Metazoa > Chordata > Mammalia > Chiroptera > Rhinolophidae > Rhinolophus > Rhinolophus hipposideros. The sequence continues at coordinate 22,146,213 of NC_138058.1, read as the reverse complement.
TTCCTTTTTCTGAATTTAGTCACTACAGGAGAGGGACAATGAACCATGAATTTCAGAGTTTTTATGTAACAGTTTGCAAATGAACCTCTCCTTCCCTCTAAGAGAGGGGAATAATACTTTGTTTTGGTGTAAACAAATCCTTTGTGATGTAAATTGATAGCTCCAGATATAATTCCTCTTTGAAATGTAAACACATACCTCAAGAGAGGTAAATCTCTGTTCCAGAGAGAACTGAATCATTTTTTAACTTCCAAGACTGGTCTTTTAATCCAGATTCAGGTTTCTTTGTTTAGAAAGCCCTAACTATGGAAACATCAAAATATTTTCTTAACTGTCCTAGTTTCTCAGTGTGGGTAAGTGAATTTTTTTGAACATTGTCTTTTCAAGAAAGGGACATGCAGACTTTTGAATAGTCCAGGCAAAATATAAGGCTTTCATTCTAACCACAACTTACTCAGTGTGAAGGCATCATTTGCTTTCCCTGCATGCATATTAAAATTTAGGCTTTATATTACCAAAATGAATAATCCCCTTAAATTCTATTCTAGTACAATTATAGTGATTTTTCAGTGCTTTATTCTTGGCATCTGGGGATTTTTCTTTGTTTCTTGCAAGTTTTTCTATGCATTATTTATTTGTTTTAAAACTATCTCATTCAGTATTCTAAGTGTTTCTATCTGAAAGATATTCAGGTTATGTTTGTCACATTGTCATAAATGAGCAACTGATGATTGTATTTTGTAATTATAATAGTAACAGATTAATGGGATGTTTGGATAAAACATAAGTTCTACAGATACTCTATATACCAATAATAATCAGATAAACAATAGTGTGATGAAATCCTATTAAACTAGTAAAAAACATATGCCCAAGGTTATCCAGTATTTTATAGAAAATGTGGGAAAAGAGGCACTCCTGATGGGAGAACAAATTTGGCATGTCCATGTAGTAATTTGCCAAAGATCATTAAATATCCTGGCAATATTTATACTTTCTTCCCTATTAATTCATACTCTAGGAATATATTCAAAAATTTGGAAGAACATGTGCAAAAATGTCTGTAAAAAGATGTTAATAAAAGTGTTTTGTATAGATAAGTATATATGATTGAGAAAAAAGGAAAAAATCTAAATGCTCAAAAAGGTATTAAGTAAATTATAGTATGCAGTATTAAAGGGCATGCAGAATTTAAAATTATTGTAAAATAATATTAACATGATATTCATAATATTCACGAGAAAGCAAGGCACTGAAAGATATGTAGAGTTCAATATGATTTTTTGATTAAATATATGAGAATGCTTAGAAAAATTACTGAATATACACACAAAAACTTAAATAGTTGAGTGATGGTTTCTACTGAATATTTTACATTTATAAATATTTTTGCTTCTTTTCTTTTTTCTGCATCAGAGATATGCTTATTTTATAGTTAAAATATTAATTTTAATGGTTTAGTAATTGCACATTTAATATATCAAAACAGCATTTGTAATAGTGAATCACCAGCAACCACCTACATGTCCAACCTTTATCATATGGTTAAATAAATTATGATCCCTCCATGTAAGAAAAAAATATGGGACCGTTAACAAAAGTTTCTTAACGAATAAGTAAGGGTTTGAGAAAAATGCAAACAGCTAAGGTAAGGTTAAAAAAATACATGATTGAAGTTCATAACATAATTTATGTTCATTTTCTTAGGTAAAAATTTATAATTAATCTTCAAGATATTTAATAATAGCTAAGTTTATCATGAAATATGCTCCTTTTGTATAAAATACTTATCTATGTTCTGTGAGATTTCATAGGAGTATAATATACTAGAAGCAATCACTGTGATCTTCTGGTTCTTTAGAAGATATTTTATCTGTATGATAGAACATACTCTTATAAGTCTTTGAAATTCAATCACTTAAGTCAACTGCATAGCTTGTGCTGTACAATATAGTTGCCACTAGCCACATGTGACTATTGACATTTAATTAAAATTAAATAAAATTAGAATTCATGTTCTTTAGTCACACTAGCCACATTTCAAGTGGGCAATAGCCACATGGGACTAACTATACTAACATAGTAGCAGTTAGTATAATATCATGTGCAGCTAGAGAATATTTCTATCATCACTGAATGTTTGACTGGTGAGTGCTATGTAGAGTTTTTAAAATAATCCCCAAATTTCTAAGGAAATATAAAATAAGAAACAATTAGTGCTATATATCTAAGGCAGCGAAATTCATTGTTTGTTTGTTTTTTGCAATACTGGTTGACTCAGAAAGTAATAAGGAAAACACAAACCACCCTAGATATTTCAACAAGAAAAGATTTCATACAGAAAATTAGCATATAGGTGTTAAAAGTTTAAATTAACAAAAAGGGGACCAGATAATTGTTACAGCAAGAAGCAGACATTTTTCATTAGATTATGATCACCCAGGTAGTAGTAACTGAGGAAGATGATGGATGGAAAAGGTGGTGTTATCTGACAGTAACAGCTCCCAGGAGGGGCCTCAGATAGCTCCTTTTTAGACCTCTGAGGGATACATTTCATGGTTGGAACATGGATCACTGAGGGAAGCATGGCCAGCTAGGGCTGGTACCTCTAGGCTGGAAGTACCAAAATGAGATGAAGGATGAAATTATAACTGTCATCTGAATCTGAAGTGATACTGATGATGAATTGTAAACAGAAGGAAATGACTGTTCTCTCCCATCCTGCTTTTGTATCTTCTAATAAAGCTTTTAATAGAGAGCTAAGAGAGCATCCGTGGTAAAAGGATTGAAAATTGTAGTTTGCAGATTTCTGTGGGCATCTCAGAGCCACATATGGAAGAAAAGACTTGGAACTGAGGTATAATAGGTAAATCACCTGTATACACTCACACAAAAATAAACCTACAATCATTTCTTTAGGTATGGTCCTCCAAAGATAATAACCACACTTAAATAAAATACATGCATGTACCGGGGATGCCAAAAATATGTATACAAGTAGATACTTTGGTCAATATTGCTCAAGTAGTATTTTGCCATGCTCAGAAGTATCTGGACCCTGATGGCAACCACTTTGAACACCTCTTGTAATTGCAGAAGTCAAACGTGACTTGTATGTATTTTTTGTTATTGGTATATATTGAGTATTACAATTTTAATACAGTTTTCCTTTTTTAATATATGTATATAATCATTAAAGTAGTAATGTAGTTTTCTAGTAGGCATATAACAAAGATTCATGTAATAACATGAATTTTGACTTTTATCACATTAGTCCTTGGAACATTTTAGGTCACTCTATAGACAATCTGTAAATATTGTATTTAAAGCAGTTTCCCCTGTCATTTTTATTTCTCATAATTTATCTATTTATCTATAATGTTAGCATCATTCTCCCATGAGCCATCTAGGAAAATCATCATTTTGGAGATCACTAACTGATTTTTATTGTTATTTTTATTCTGGCTAGAGATTATGTATGTCAACAAAGACAAAGGAACATGTATTAAAAGGTAAATAACAACCACAAAAAATTCCAAAAACTATACTATCATTGTATCTAGAAATGTACATATTTTAGAACCATATGTTTAGGTGTAGAAGTTGAGAATCTGAAAGACAGAAGAATAAGAACATTAAAAGAAATTACAGTTTATTGCATTATAACTGTCTGCCAAATGTTCTGAGTATGTGTTTTCAATTAATCATCAAAGTAAGCTTTTGAGAAAATGTTATTTCATCTCTGATAGGTGAGAAAAAGGAGGTTCAGAGGTGGGCTGGTGTTGCCTTACAGCTGCCAAACCTTTGTTCCCCCACTTTCCCAGGATTTCACAAGGGAGCCTTCAGCAAACTGAGGCTAGATGGAAAGATATTGATAAAGCTCCCTTGAGGGGATTTCTCAGCAAACTGAGACCTGATGGAATAATATCGATCCTTCCCCTTTAATGGATCCCCTGGAGTTATGCATATGTGTGAAGGCACAGAATGTGCTAGAGCACAATGTGGACTTTTGGAAAGACAGCCAGCAGGCACATAATTCAAAGATCTTGAGATTAACAAGCTTTACTTCCTCATTTGTTAACCAATAAAAACTATGCATTGGCCAGATTTGGGCTCAGTTCTTGAGGGTTGAGTCTCTTGGCCCCGCTTGCGCTGTATTCTTGGCTACTGTCTTAACCCTGCACAACCCTTCTTGCTTCCCACAGATCTTGTCATGCAGGACGCAACAGGGTGGCTCCTTCTGGCAAAGCAATAGCCAGTTATCCAGGCCAATCTGACCCCACTCACAGTGTGCAATCCTCAAGGTGAGATGGGATAGCAGCTATTCATTTGGTTCAGGGTGCACTCCTCATTCACACATTGAGCACAATTTCAAGAACCTAATATATTTGCTAGTCACTCTGCTGGTAACTGGAAACGCTGAAAGTACTAAGACAGTGTCCTCAGCAAAGAAGAGTTGAGAAACCAGATATGAGACAAGAGCAAAGAAACCAGACATGCAATCAGACATTTGCATCCCAGAGAGATAATTACTGACAAGAGGATGTCCTGAATCCAGCAGAGGAGATGGAGGAAGCCCATCTTTGCTTCACATTTGGGAAGGCTTTCTTAAGTAGGTGGTAGAGCTGTAAAGCACAGCAGAGAGTTGCCTATTAGTAGATGTGGAAGGCTTCCCCCTGGAAGGTTCCTGAAGGAAGTTGCCGGTTCTGACCATACTCCTCTGTAGCAGGCTCTTTTAAGGCTTGCAGGGATCCCTGCGTGGGAATGATGCAAATTGAAAGTATTTTATTTAATTTTCGAAATCTGATCTCAAATCTCCCTTGGAGATTTCACAATTACCATTATCCCTGATAATATCCAAGATTTGAAGAAATAGAAAATATATCTTCTGTTTCTCTCTTCTGATCTGATACAAAATCCTATTAATAACACTTTCATTTTGCCCTTATTCTGTTTTCAACACTCAACAATCAAAACCTAGATAAGCACTGATAGAAGTATATATATACTACATCTTTCAATTAGATGCTGAATATGAAAACAGAATATTTCCCAAACACATTTTTCAGCATTTTAGAATATCCTAGGATGAGCTAGTTTATAGCATAATCAGCTAGAGTATGTTGTTTAAACTCAAAAACATGTTTCCAAATAAGACCTATTTTTTATATCCAAACGCATATATGAACAAAACCAAATTCTGTATCTTTTCTCCTTTTGTATTCTAGAACCTGTTTATTTGCATCAACATTTACTCAAGCCATAAACATGGAGGAACTCTAGGCACCTTTCTCAACCACACCCATTAGGTCACCTTGTCCAGTCAATTGTATTTCTATGTCTGCATTCCCATAATCATTGCCATCATTTAAGTCCACATCATTTACTTTACATGTACTCACTAATGGGCCACTAAGATTAATCATATCGAATCCTCCATTTCCCACCTGAAGTTTTGTAATTACTCCCCAGTCGCGATCCGTGTTTAATCCCATCTTGTTACCAATGCAAATCTAGTCACATGATTTATCTACCAAAATGGTCCTATATTTATGAAATTGTTCTATGTAACTTAGTACAATATGCAAAGTTCCCTGTATTTTATCCCATTTCCAACCTTTCCTGATATATTTTCCTTCCATGAACATCAGTCTCATGCTTCCAAATTCTAAGTATTGAACTTCCCATTTCTGAATGAGCCTTCCTCTCTTATATCGGTGTCGTTTCCTTTTTACCTACAATTTCTCTGCTTTGAATTCTCTCCTCATTTCTCAAGTCTTCAGCACTTCAAATGTTACCTCCAGTGTTTACTTCTCTGATAAACCCTTCTATGTCCCCAAGGAAAGTCACATATTTCTCGTTTCTTATGAGTTTTCTGTAGTGTATTTGAGTCCTGCTTAATTTTTTTCCCCCCCAACAGCTCACAATTTTAAACAGTGCCACATTAACAACAATGCTTACCATTTCTTTGTTCTCAGCTTCTATTTCAGGAACTTCATCCTATTGCTGACCCCTTATTACTCTTACTGTCCTCAGTTATGCCACATCAGCCTTCACAAATAAGGCATTCAGCTCAAATATACTTTAAAAATAACAATATCTATGACCTGCATGATTTACTGAGGATGATAGCAGAGGCAAAACTATTTTTAATTACTCCTTCTACCTTTACACAGCAGGGTTCACTGATGATTTTTATTCCAGCTTAGTCCTACCTCAGTTTCCAAGTAAATCTTTATTCAAGTGGCTAGCATAAAAACACATGCAGGGGAGCTTAGAAATAAGCTCTCCAGCCAGATGGTGCTTTAGTTTTTCCTAGCATGAATGTCATATTCATTCATTGCTCCCAAGAGCTCCCTTACTTTATAGTTAAACTTTGGACAGTGTGTACCCAGGAAAATCTTCATGCGCACACTCATTAAAGAAATATCATTACACACCAACGGTGGGTCCACAAGTTGCAGGTTTCTTTTATTCCTGATTTAATCTTTTTACATGCAAGAATAAACCAGTAAATGTTTGGTAAAATATAAATGATGACTATATCAATGTGTTTGGAGTGAGCGAGCTATGGAGCCACATCAATAAGATTAGCTTCACTTTTCTGATTTTTCATCAATGGCCAACTGGGTTGATTCCCCAGGTTTTTATCTTCCCCTGTTTCCTATTCTCAGCTCTCTGTTATACCCAAATTCATGGCATCTCCCATTAACTGCTGGATAATCAGACTTGGGGACCATCAACTTCTACTTCCAGCATCATAAACTGAGCCTATCATCTTCTTGCTATGGGCCGATACTGACCATTAACCTTCCTTCAATTTTCACTCTCAGCCTTCTGTCGATGTTTCAAATTACAGTAAGCTTAGAGATAGACAAGTATTGCAAAGGAAGTCTTAAATAGATTGTTTTATTAGTGGTGACATCGTTTGTCATTGTAAAAGAATAGACAGTTTATAAATCATCTGTCCCGATCTTAACTCATTACAACCCAAACTATTCAACTCTGTTTTTTAAACTTCCTAGATGTTATAAAATTCAGTGGGGAAAGAAAACAACATATGAAAGTTAACTTCCAGTTTATTTTTGTTAATTTATTTAATTTATATTATAAAAAAGTTTTAGTTTGGTTTTAGTATTTTTGATTCATACATAAAGGTGAATATTTATTTCATTAAAAAATCCTTTGGTGCCTCATATAATTAAGAATTTGTAAGTCTAAATACAGTTTAGAAATTATCACCCAACTGATTTCTATTAGCTTATATATTACCATATATTCACGTTACCATATAAAATGTTTCATGTTTGCAGTTCATAAAAATTAGCACTATATCCAACTGTATTTACAGTGGACCCTTTAACAACCCAGGTTTGAACTGTGTAGGTCCATTTATATGCAAATTTTTTCAATAAATGATGTACATGAATTTTCTCTTCCATCTGACTTTCTTAATAAACTTTCTTTTCTCTTGTAAGAATACCGTACATAATATATGTAGCATACAAAATGTGTTAAGTGACTGTTCATGTTATCAGTAAAGCTTCCGGTCAACAGTAGGACATTAGTAGTTAAGTTTTTGAGAAGTCAAAAGTTATTTGTGGCTTTTCAACTGTGTGGAGGGTTGGTGCAACTAACCCCCAAGTTGTTCAAGAGTCAACTGTATTTATGGAGATTGAACTCTACATGCAGAGAAATCTTTTAAATTTAATCATTCATCATTACCCCCAGATCACTTTTTTCTAAACCAACATTCAGATGCTGGGATAGCTCCAGTGACCTCAAGAGAACTTGAAATACCACTGAAGACACTAGTGTACCTTGTGAAAGAGCATGGTTTGAACTGCTTTCTTTCTTTTAGAAGACCTGCAGATATAAATTGCCAGCAAAAAGCAACCATGTGTCCTAATATTAAATATTCCCTTTAGCATTAGTTTTGTTTTTTTGTTGTTTTGTTTTTTTTCCTTGAACTGGTCTCCAGAAAGAGATGTTTACTTTAAGAGTGAACTACAGCATTTAAAGCAGTGCCACAAAAAATATTTCACAGAGTTATTGCCATCGCTACTTGGCTCTCTTGTCAGCTACTCATTTTAAACTATCGGAATTTTATTAGCTAACTTCCCAGTCTTTCTCTATTTATCAAGCTGTCCTTGGTAAGGTGGGAGAAGCTTCCCAGTTTATAGAATTTCCATGACACAATCAATGCCTGATAGCTACATTAAGTTCAAAATAACTATTGGATTGCTTACAAAACATCTGATAAGTTATAATAGATTAATTTGATTTTACAAATACATGATCTTTAATCCACTTTCCAAGTTTACTTGTATACTGAACATATATTTTAGATTTGCTAGAGATCTGCAACATGAATCTCAAATTTGACTTTTGTGCATCAAAACAAGGTTAGTTTGGATTTTCATACTGAACTATATTTTATGGGACACAGAAACGTGATCATATCAAAAAGTCACAATTAAATCTGTCTTAGATCCAACAAAGGCTCAGTCATTGCCTTTCAAAGTGTTATTAGGGTAGAGAATGCAGAAAACGGAGTCTTTGTTTGCTTATTTCTCCTCTTACAATGCAAGTGACAAAGTGGAAACTTTGTCACATGCAAGTACACTAATAAGTTAACTGATTGCTTATTTTGGGCTCATTTCAAAATCACTGCTCAATTGTTGGTGACCAAGAGAAAATGTAAAGCATGGACCATGTCCTCAGTGAGCTCAAAATCTCAACAGAGAGGAAAACCAGGTCTTGAAAACATAATAGTTGAAGCTAGAAACTAAATTAAGTAGAAGGATGTGGGCAAGCAAAATTTTTATGCAGATCTGAGAGAGAGGAGAGGTACTATATTAGGTTGGTGCAAGAGTAATTGCGGCTTTTCCAATTTTTAATCTTTTAATCCACAATTACTTTTGCAACAACCTAATATCAAGGGAAGGTTTCTTTAAAAATGTTAGATCTTAGGGTAAGCTATGAAGACCAAATGAAAAGGAAAGCTTATTGAATGCTAATAAGTAGTAGGTGATTCCTATTCTTAAAGTCAAACAGGCTCTTAGAATTTCTCAAGACTTTGTTATGTCATCATAATATCAGTTTAATGCACTGTGCTACGTATTCAACTGTGAGAGAATTGAACTCTGGTTCTTGCTGCCTGTATGAACATGTGTCTTTAACAGTTTTAATAATGTAAATACAAATATTTGTATTTATTTTTATGACTTTCTCTTACACAAAGCACACATACATAGACATTTTTAAAATATATACACATTTCTTTCCCTTTTAATTTTCTGTCATTTTGTTACCGGAGAATGGAATCACGGTATTATCACAGGAAAGAATTCAAGGACGCACAGAATAAGCCAAGCAAACAAAGCCAAGAAAGCAGTGGATTTATTAAAGGAAAGAAAGAGAGTACACTCCCAAAATAGTGGGAGTGGGCAGGCCAGGTGGAGAGCAACTGCCTCAAAGAACAAAGAGGCTTAGGATTTTATTTGAATGAGGATGCAAAATATTCAAGATTTAGGGGTGGTGTTAAAGGCTTTCCCAAGGAGGGTCCTCACTGACTACTCCTTCCCATTGGGAGGCGACATTCCCTTCCCCTTACTTGGTCCTTGTTGAAACTGTCATGGTGACACAGGAGGTGGAGATTTTTCCCTGCCTACAATGCTAATAGTATAATCCATTACAATTAGCTAAAGTTCACCTTGAGGGGCAAGATGGACTCCTGAATCACCAAAATCTGGTTCTGGCCAGTCTGGTAGCTGCACCTTTTTTTAAGAATGATCTCATCTCCTCTTTCCTTTGTCTTCTTTCACATCCTCCTTCCTTTCCTCCCCCTTTCTCCTTGCAGCCCCATTCTTTCTGCCTACGGTAACAATTTGTATTCAGATTTTATTTCTTTGGTTATTGTCTCAAGTTATTTGATTAGGGAGGATCCAGGAGTAATCTCATTACAGATGTGCTTTCTTTGTCCATTGATGTTTTTAGAAATTGGATTTAATCCCTGTAGCTAGAACATTCTCTCTTCAGTTCGTGAAGTCCCCAACGATCCTATTGTTTTGCAGCAGTTGCTTTGTCTGCTGAAGACTTTATTCTCCTGCTATCAGTGTTTTTAAATTCTAACAGAAATTAATTTTAAGAGTTTGAAAATATTACGGACCTTATATTTATCTAAGTTTAAAATTAAAGATGAAATATCATTTAGCAAATTCATCCTCTGATAAATGACTACACAAAATTTCTTCATTCAGTTACCCTAATCTCTACCTGTAGGCTTTTGTTGTTTTAAATAATCTTGGACCTTTGGCCTAATGTATTGTTAAATTTTTACATAAAATACATTGTCATGGAGGAATTACGTATGCATTCTCTTATATCTGTTAGGCAGAAGGTAGGCATGAAGGACAGAAAGGATGAGTAATAATATAAGTGACACTTCACACTGCCCAGGTCCACTCCCCAGGGACTGATTTTGTGGTTAGAACATCCTGAAAAGAGGGAAGTAAAATCCATCTAGAATTATCTGTTTTTTTGACCTGTGCAGAATGGTAAAACTTACCCTTGGTTTAGCCTAGCCTCATTATAATATAGTTACAATAAATTGGCATTGCACTTTTAACTATCCCTATGGGTTTTACTGAGTAAGGTCATGTGCAGAAAGAAATGGGTTATATAACCTACACGTGTCAATCGAATGACCGAAGTGTGCACGTCACACGCAGAGCTGGCCCAGAGCTAACGATACAAAATTCAAAGCCCAACCCCTGCAGCGTCATTGTCTCTCTCAATTTGGCCTGTGCTTCCCTTATAACATATCTAATAAACTTTCCTTAGGCTATACCTTCATGTTTGCTGATCTGTAATTCTTTACTGCTTAGGCAAAAGGACCGAGCCATTACTCCGGTAACATATCCATATTTACAAATGATTTAGTCTATACTATGTTTAAGAATTTAGTGCCTCACTTTTCTATTAATGGATCACTTACATTTTTTAATCTATTGGTTAATGGTAGTACTTATTTAAGCATAAGTTTGTTTGCTTCTGTTCCTGTCGTCATTGTCTCTTAAGAATCACTATCTTCAATATATTTGATGTCTTTTGTCCATCCCACTTGTCTATTCTATTTTGATGGTCCTTTTTTCTTTGCTTTTTCTCCTTTTCTTTTATCTTCTGTATAGAGTCTATAATTTGTCCTCCATGCTCCTGATTCCTGATTTTTTAAAACTTAGCTTTAGTTCACTTAAAATCTTTCTTTACTCCACAAAATTCTTTTGTATCTTTTTTGCTTTTATTCACATCATGTGCTTTCCATGTTTTATCTCACATTTGTCTATTGCTTCATAGACATTGTTTCACTGAACTTTATTGTGAGTAAAAAATATTGTAAAAATATGTCCTCTCCCTTTCAGGTGTTATATTTATCTCTTTCCTTTGGGTGGCAAAATATTTTGTAGACTTTGGTTTTTTTGTGGGTTTTAGGTTCCAAAGACTTCTTCATTTGAGGGAGATCGATAATGGCCGTGTGTGTGTGTGTGTGTGTGTGTGTGTGTGTGTGTGTGTGTGTGTGTGTTATAAAGCAGTACAGTATATTCTCCTTGATTTCTCCAGGTAATAATAGAACTCTCCTTGCATATACTTAACCAGTGAGGTGGTTCATAGATCAATTAAGAATAAGAAAAATAAAATATTTCATGTGACCTTTATTTATTTCTTTTCTAATGCTCTCCTTTTCTTGATGTAGATCCAAGTTCCTGACCTGTATCACTCTCTTTCTTCTTGAAGAATTTATTTTAACATTTCTTGGAAAGCAGTTCTGCTAGTGACATACTCTCTCAATTGTTGTTTTTCTGAGGAAGTTTTTATTTCTCCTTTTCTTTTTAAGGGTAATTTCACTGGATACAGAATTTTCGGTTGTTGAGTTCTTTCTTTCAACACTTGAAATATCTCAATCCACTCTCTTCTTGTTTGCAGTTTCTAAAGAGAACTCTGATGTAATTCTTATCTATGCTCCTACATAGGTAATTTTTTTCTTCTCCAGCTTCTTTGAACATTTTCTTTGTCTTTTATTTTCTGCAGTTTGAATGCGATAGGCCCAAGCTTAATTATTTATATATTTTTCTTTTATCTTGTTTAGTGTTCTCTGGCTTCCTAGATGTGTGCTTTGGAGTCTATCATTAGTTTAGGAAAGTCTCAATTATTATTGCTTCAAATGCTTTTGCTTCTTTTTTTTTCATCCTTGTGGAATTCTCATTATGCATGTTAGATGTTTTGTAGCTCTCCCATAGTACTTAAATTTCCAGTTTTTTGTTTGTTTGTTTTTTGTCTTTTTTTCTCTGTTTTTCAGGTTTTGAAGTTTTTATTGACATATCTTTAAACTCACTGCTTTTTCCCCAGCAGTGTCCAGTCTATTAATGAGCCCATCAAAGGCATTTTATTGTTTTTGTTATAGTGTTTTTGATGTCTGGGATTTCCTTTTGATTCTTCTTAGAGTTTCCATCTGTCTGTGTATATTATCCATCTATGCTTGCATGTTGTCCACTTTTTCCATTAGAGCCCTTCGTATATTAATCATAGTTGCTTTAAATTTCTGGTCTGATAATTTTAACATTTCTGCCATCTCTGTGTCAGGTTCTGATGGTTGCCTTGTCTCTTCAAACTGAGTTTTATTTTTGTTTTTACAGTTTTTTTTCAGTATACTTTGACAATTTTTGGTCAAAGCTGGACATGATGTCCTGTGTAAAATGATCTGAGGTTTTATGCTTATTTGGCTGGGGGTTTAGCTATGTTTACTATTGCTGTGGCTGTAGGTGTCAGAGTTTAAAATTTCCTCTGGTGACTTTATTTTTGTCTTCCCTATTGTATTTGGGGTTTCATAGAGACTTATTGTTAACTAAAGTCCTAGATGTGTGCAGTTCTTTCATTTGTATTCCCCCGTTATTATACAAAAGCCCTACTGGTAGGTAGTAAGAGGAGGGAAGGAGCTCATTATATAGTCCTATAAATTATTTCAGTCTTTTAGTGAATCTGCACCCTTGGGCTGTGACTTTTACAAGTTCTTGTCAGCCCTTTATCCCCCAGTTGTGGCACAAAGACTACAGAGGGCTGGAGTTAAGTATTTCCCTTCCTTCACATGAAAGGCTAGTAGGGGCTGGAGATGGCTATTTTTCTTTCTCCATATACAAGGCTAAAGCAGGATACAGGTGAGTATTTTCCTTCTCCTAGGCTGGTGAGCCTTGGGTAAAATCCCAGTCATTTAGGCTGTAGTGAAATAGTTGGGTTTTTGTTGTTGTTGTTGTTTTCTTTGTTTTTAAGGGTAGGCCTTGTTAAGAAGAACATAATTTTCCCCTCCCCCATGCCAGAAGCAGGAAAGGATTTTTCTTCAGTCTTCACTGTGAGAGTCTAGTAGGACTATTGGAAGTAAAACTCATAAAAATATGGGGCTACCCTATAATTGGGCACCCCTCCTCTTAGAGTTTTAAACTCTTACAGTTGTCCACATTCAACCTGCAGCATTTTTCCAAGCAGAGTTTAGGTTTTCCTATCCTGACACTGGTTCCCATGGAGGTGTCTACTCTTGTTAGTTATGATTCTCTGAATCTGCCTAAGAATCCCTCCAATTTTTAAAACAACAGTTGGACCTGTGACTTCAATTAAAAATTACATCAGGGACAACCTTCCCCACTGGAGCCCTTTTTGTTTATTGGTATTCTTTTGCATGTTTTTAGCATCCTAGGTCATCTGTTTCTGAATAATATTTAATCTCAGTCAACTTGGTGATAAGTTGGGTGCTCCCTTTTTGTCCCCTTGGGCAATACTCCAAATGAGAGTGTATGAGTGGTATTCTACCAGGATTTCTTGTAGTTATTTTCTGTTAACTCTATACAGCTTTCTTGGTTAGGGATTTGTAAATCAACCTTCATATTTCCTCAATATCACTACACTAGTTCTCATCAAAACTATTCCGTTTTGTGCCATTCAATTAGCCCCCTTTCTGAATCTTCATTGCTAAGAAAACCACCTGTCAACACAGACTACACACACACACACACACACACACATATCCGTATACACATAGGCATATATATTTTCAAACATTGCAGTTATATAATGGAAAAGGGGGGTGGTTGGTGGATAAACACCTGTGCTCAAGTCAGCATCTTTTCTAGGTGTCCTCAAATCTTTCCCATAATGTTAAGTAGCAGAATGGGAATCCCCAGATCACCTTGAGAAACTTAGTTATACAGAAAAAGAACTCCCAGTTTGGCAGCTATTACTAGAGGACAGCTGAGTTCCATTGGGCCATGCCTTAGGGAAAATCAGAGAGTGGTACACATTTTAAGTTATGATGTCTCTGCCAAGTTTTAGGACAAAAGGCACCGTCAAGTAGATTCACTCACTGCGTCATCTAAGGGCACTCATCCACAGCACAATATGGCACATATTGGGGAAAATCATGTGGTAAATGTTGGCATGGGGCAGGGGTTTGTGAGGTGAGTTGCATAGAGCCAAGTAGGTTTAAATAATAGTTTTATATACAAAAGAAGAAAGGATAATGTTTACTTGGAATGTGATGGTAACCAGTAAACGCAAACCCAGGAATATAGAAAAAATTACACAGACTCTGAATGTAATCACTTTTATTACCATAATCTCCTCAGAAGCTCAAAACTAACATAACAGGTTGCAAACACATTCTTTTCATCTGGTGTGAACATAGGCCCATGATCATAAAAGATGTAACATGCTTTCAAACAGGTTGAAATAATATTTAACAGACATTTGTTAGCAGTTCAAACTCCTAAACACTAAAAGAAAAAGAGGATCGTGGGCAAGACTGGCAGTAAGCATTTGAGTCCATGTTATATTTATTGGACTGCTCCTGAAGGCTTTAGCTGTGCATGTTGGTTATTATATAAATAGTTGCTGCTGTTCTGACTATAACCAGGTTTCATGTTTATAAGTCTTTATTAAATATTATAATTATTGGTCTGGTTGAGTAATAGGTAAAGGTATATGGTTCTAAAACTTACCCCACCAGAATGAACGAACTCATGGGTTAGGTTTTACAATGAGATGTATATTCTTACCAATTATTTGAATCAAGTAATTAAGACAAGGCATTTGTTAGAAATAGAAAACACATTAGTCTGAGAGAGAAATTGTGTATGTCTACCTCTATCTGAAACAACTACCCAGGGCAACCACCTCTACGTCTACCTCTAACTATGAGACTCTGCTTAGTTGGGTCCTAAATTTCCATTTAAAAGTAGGACGTTGTAGTATGTAACCAGTTCAAAACTTTTTTCATTTGGTAGCTCATCAAAATATATGCCATGTTTTTGATAATACAAGGGATTCCTGATTCCTATCTAGACCAATAGGAACAGATTATTCATCAAGGAATCAATTTATTCATATACATATATATTTTTTCTTTTCTCATTTTCTTTCTTTAATTTTCCTTTTATTTTTATTCTACAAGTGATTTGGATGCATAATCAACATGGAGAACCCCTCCTATGAATATCTTCTAAGTCTTAAATAGATTAGTGTCCAACAGGGCATTAGTATTCACCTGAGTTTCCTAGCTACATGGTACATCTCAAGAGAATAAGAACTAAACTTAGGAAGAATCTGAAGCAACTACCCAGGGCAAAGATGGTGACAAAGAGCAACAATGAAAAGTTAAGTAGGAAAAGGTTTGTGGAAAATTTGAGATGATTTCAGATACCTTCAATGCCCAACAGTGGTTCTGATTTGAAGAACTAGGATTGGGGCACATGCCAGAGTACTGAAACGAGATGTTTTCAAGATCTGATAGAGTTTAGGTAATTAATAAAGATTATTAATTTATACAAGACAAGGGAAGTCAATGGCAAGTGTACAACCTTAGGAGAGAGCTGTAAAGTCCAAATAAATAAATAAGACAGGGTCCAATGAGATGTCTGGTTGACCAGGCTTGACATCCCTGGAGGATAGATAATAAGTCTCCATTAGTGTTTCCCTACTCTGAAACCACTGTAGTTGGGAAAACTCTGTGTGTGTGTGTATTGGGGGAGGGGGGGCGAATGGGGGCAGAAGGTGGCAGCGGAGGGATGTTAAGGAGGAGGAAGTGTTAGATTTAAGAAAACATTTTCTAAAATAGTTCTAAAATGCCAGAAGGAGGATCTTAATTAGGTTTTGGTATTTCAGCCCTAGAGCAAGAAAGTTTCTAAACTCTCTTATCTAACATAACAATTTATTTCTTTTTAACCTTTCACATCAAGGAATCTAGTTAAATATTTCTCAATTATCTCCCCTCATCTCAAATCCTCATTTGTTCACCCCAGTTTAGATCCTTATTATCTGGAGCCTGAACCATTGCTCCAGCTTCACTCTCTTTACCACTTGTAGTCCAATTCATGCTCCATGCTCACTAGGGTCTTTTTTAATGCAACTATGAGATATGGCTTAAAACTTTCAATTGTTTCCTGTTACCAACAGGACAAACATTCTGTTCAAAGTGTGGCTGGTCCTTCATCATGTGCCTGCTTCTCAAGACTCTTTTGCTTATGCCCTCCATAAAGGCTCAGTTCTAATCAGGCACATCCACTTGACTATTTCCTTTGAAGACTCCATCTTGACATGGCAAGTGAAAGCTAAAGAAAGATTACCCCCCCCCCCAAATTAGAACAAGGAAAGCCAGTCTTCCACGGATTAGGATAGGAATGCTAAGTATAATTTGGTCAACCTCTCCCTGAGTCACAGAAGGCCCTCCCTTGTCATTCATGACCCCTGTCAGGGCCAGAGAGGCGAGTTGCACTTTAGGCTCTTGTTTGATTGGGTTTTAAAGACTAGCTGCAGCACCTCTGACTCAGCACATTACCTTAGAGATAAGGATATGAAGAGGGGGTATTGTTCAATTTACCTACCAGTAAGGAATGCCTAGCTGCATTCCAGGACTTACCCCAAACTTCTCTCCTGAAGAGAAAACTCTTATTACAAACCCCATTTCGCAAAAGGTTGACTATCTGCTGAAGATGCGCCTAAGGTCATTGTAAATACAAATAGTCAAGGCAGGGTTCTCTGAGTTACTGAAGCTGAAGAGGTGAATATCTATTGAAACGGACTCATAAAGAACACACAAAAAATTATGCTCCCTTGCATTAGGAGGCATTGAGTATCAGCCGTGCTGCCTCAGGACAAAGTGATGATCCCAATTGCAGAGACATGAAGTTGTGAAAAGATAATGTATGGAGCAATAGTAAACACATTTTTTACATTAATTCCTACTTCATGCAATTGTGTGCTAATATTCTTTTTCCTAGTGGTGTTACTAGACAAATAGAAATTGACAACTATGTCAATCATCTTTTTTTCCTTTATTGTGTTGCTCTGTGATGTTCATATGACCATATATTTGATACCACTGAATAGTTTTTATTCGATCAAAATTCAGAAGTGGGGAGAGAATTATAGTTTATTGGTCCCCCATTCAGACATCTGATTACAAAGTACATCAGAATTTATACATTGACTTATTATATATTTTGTTTGTAAATAAAAGTAGAAAACTTTTTTTTACTAAATCTCCTTTGTTTTTCACCCTGTCTATGGAAAGGATACACTGACTGGGAGTCCCTAGTATGTATTTTTATTCAGTATTTTGATATGATATCAACAAACTGGCACTCTGGTTGTAAACATTACTTTCTACATCTATATTGTAGCCATCTTTCAGATTTATCCTCAAATTCATTTATATTTTGAATAGTTTTAAGAGAAGTTAAAAGTTTACTAAAGATAAAAAATAAATTAATATGATTTCTAAAGTCTAGGAGCTGCATTGTTTAACCGCTATACTCCTCTATTATTTGAATATCACAGTACACGATCTGTGTTACTTTGCAACAATAATTGTTTATATATTAATATGTGTAACACTCTTGCATATATTCCAAATTTTGATCCTTAAAAGGATGTTATAAATTTAGCAGGGCAGATGTTAGTCCCATTTTACAGATGAATAAACTAAGATGGGTTTGAAGATTGGCCTAAGGTCACTGTTCAGAGATGTTCCACTTAAAAGATAGCCTAGACAGAGTAAAATTATTCCAACTTATTGAAGAGCAAACCTGATTGGCCCCTCCTTAGTCACAAGTCTAAACCTTGACCAACTAGCTACAGCTAGAGAGTGGAATTGTGAGGCAGAAATGTGACCCAGCCCTGCAGGAGCAGTGAGTAATTAAATAGTCCACCCTGTAGGTGACCACAATATACAACTAAGAGATGTTTATAAGTGAGAGCTTAATATATTTCTATGTTAGAAGAAACTTGAACGCAGCCAATTTTGACATGGTAGAGAGAAATATCTATTAAAGAACTGTAGCTGAGTACAGACATATCCATTAACACTTATATAGAATAATCAAGAAATGCAAGAAATATTGTACAGAAAATCCATTTAACTACCAATAATAATAGCACAGGCAAAACAGTATTCTGATAGAAGATGATTTGTTGTAACAAATTTTATAGCCAAATTTAAATTCAGATTTGATCTGTTGATAATACTGAGACTCATAAATGGTTGCTATATTCAGATTTGATAGCTAAGTAATGAGTCTCAATATTATCACCAGATCACTAAATTCTCATTACATGTTACCTAAAATCAATATCTGGTATACTGATAACAAATGATAATTTTTGTTTACTTCTCCCATACTCTACACTTATTATTTTTTTGTGTGTGTGATTTAGGGAAAAATGCATTTAACATTTGTAAACAATTAAAATGATAAATTACTAAATGTGCAGAATTATTAAAATTATTTACTTCCTTATCAAAGGCCTGAATATTCACTCCATGTTAATGATGACCAAGGCTAAGTATTACCATTGACATGAACAACTATTTTTTAGGTCATACCATAATTGGTGAATAAGAGAAGTCATTTCATAATTTATGAATAAAACCACTGGATGACATTAGTAATCAAAGACCTAGATGGCTTAATGATAAGGTTTGTATTAAAGTCTATATATATATATATACATATATATACATATATACATATATATATAAAATAGATAGATAGATCTTCTACCTATCTATCTATCTAATGCACCTTATTAGAATGAATATTACAAACTATGTGTTAATACCCTCTGTCCATTTTCAAAAGTGAACACAAAGATTTCTCTATAACATCTCTTTTTATAGTATGATCTCGACAATGTACAAGTACTAAAAGAACACATTTCTTACCCCAGATTTCTGAGGTGAGAACTAGTGAGAAATTTGTATTTTTAACAAGCTCCCCAAGGTGACCTTTATGTGTACTATAGTTTAAAAGCTATTTGCTGACAGTGAATATAACTGAATTTATTTACAAAGTCAGTTAAGCCAAAAAAAAAAAATAGACTGGGATGACAGGTTGTGTTTCACAACCTTAAATATTAGTGTGTAAAGAAGGACATGTGTTATGATAGGAGTGGGCAAAAAGCCAACCTCATTAAATTCTGACTGGCTCCCTGCCTGATTTCCCAGTGACCTGGTCATATTTTAAGCAATTCATCAATCAAGAATAAATATTTAGTGAGAATGTGAGGCATGCTCAAGGTGTGGTGTGATTTCTTCTGGTCCCTGGACATATGGACATATGTTATATTTGCATGATTGATTGTGCATGATATCTCAGTATTGCTCCACTCCTTTGGCAGGACAAAACCACGGTTACACCCAAATTGTCCTCAACAGGCTACTTAAGAAGGAAGAAAAAAATACCCCAACTAAATAAATGAGTCAGGTTTACATTAGGCAAATCCAGTAGGACTAGGTTGAAAGTGGCTAAGGTTTCAAATCATTTCTGTGATGAACACAAAAAGCCTGGTTTTAACAGCATTCTCTGAATATTTTTTATCACATTGACTAAACCATCTATTTGAAATTATACTGATTTTTAAAAATATTTACTATATAGACCAGCTCAAGTTTTAAAAGCAAAGGATTTGGAATCCAGTGATCTGGGTTCAAGTTTGACTGAGCTTCTCTATATGTCCCTTTAATATGTGGATAATAATAGGTTCCTTATAGGATAATGAAGAACAAATGTGTATTCACTATTGTATCAAATAGTGAAACTGTCTTGATATGGAAAGGGCTATACAAATATTATTTGAAAAAAATCAACTGTCCCTGTGACAAGACTAAATTTTAAAGCTTGTCACTTACATGAGGGTTTTAATAACATGCCATGTGAAAACCATGGGGAGTCAGAAATTGGCAGGCCTTTTGGCTCAATGTGTAGGAATTTTCTAAGGAGAGGCTAGGGCTAAGATCCAATTAGGGTAGAAAATACCCAGCAAACAACAGGCGAGTGTGATGCTAGATATGCCTTGTGGAGTTTCACTACCCTTGGCTATAATATGTCCATGATAATTTATTATAGTTATTTCTTTTGTCATTCTTGGTGTATTCCCTTGGTTTCCTTAAATGTATCCATTATTCACTACCAAGTAGTACTGCACTGAGCAATTTACCTGCAATAATTTATTTAATATTCATAGAACCAATCTGAGAAAAACACTAAACTGGCTCCATGTTCATTTATGAAGAAAGTGAACTTCAGTAACAAGAATTAGCTTGTCCATATTACATAGAAAGGAAAAGGTGAAACCTGAATTTTAAACAAGAGTATCTTTTCTCTAGAACTCACACTGTGAAGTACCTCATTATCATTCCTCCGAGGATTTTTAATTATTTTAAATGGCATATTAAAAAATGTTAATTGTGCTTTATTTACATTTTCATAACTTTCATGTATTTTACGTTTTTCTCTTTTTTTATTTTACATTTTTCCTAATGAAATACTTTTAACAGTTTAAATCAGGTCCCTCACATATTGAGTTCTAAGCTCTAAAACTGGTTCTCAGAAATAATTCATTTTGTCTTTAATATAGAATACATGGATGATACAATTTACATTTAAAAAAACTGATGCTTTTAACATTTTTTAAAAATGTCAATAATATATTTGCATTTACTTTCCGGGTTAAAGACTCTAAAGGTAATTTTCCTTCTGAGCCTTACTCCTGTCCCCCAAAATAGCCGTATAGAAAGGATAAAGTTTCAAGAAGTTTGCTTATCTGGCAAGTCAAGGGACATTAGAGATCCATAATGAGAAAAGGACCAGGCAGAGAGGAACAAGGAAACAACTAGGTGAGCCCTGCCTATTATCATGTTTCCCCGAAAATAACACCTAGCAGGACTGTCAGCTCTACTGCGTCTTTTGGAACAAAAATTAATATAAGACCCGGTCTTATTTTACTATAATATCTGACTGGGTCTTATATATAATATAATATAATGTAATATAATGTAATACAATACAATAAAATACAATAGAATATCATATGATACTGGATATAACATAATACCAGGTCTTATATTAATTTTTGCTCCAAAAGACGCATTAGAGCTGATGGTTGGGCTAGGTCTTATTTTCAGGGAAACATGGTACAGCTGTACGGACTACAAGGGTTAGTAGGCCAAAGATAGACCTGGTCACTTATAAGTAATCATGCATGCTGAGCCTACTGAGTCTCAGCCACTCCCTTACTGCAAGTGGCTGGCATGGCCAAATATGATCCAGTGTACTGGAAATAAATGATGTTATTGTCTAAATAAAACACAGAATATATTCCAAATATGCTTTTTACAGTATGACTGTTGATTCCAGTCCTAGTTCTATCATTTACTTACTGAATGATTTGAAGGAAGATACTTAAATCATTTACATCTAAGTTTCTTCATAAGTAAAATGGGGGCTCATAATAATCAACTGTAGAGATTGAGATTACCTCTCAAATCTATTGGATTATTGAGAAGAGAGAATGAGTCAATACATGAAAAATTGCTAACTTGTTTTTATGACCTATTTTTGTCTATTCTAGTACAGACCATACTACATGGAAAGATGAATTTGGCACAATGCTTGACACAAAGATGATGCTCAGCAAATGCCATTGAATTAAATAATAAATTTAAATGTTCTGTGAAAATACTTAAGTATTGATAAAATATTGTTATTTTTATTATATGAAATTTATATGCAGTTAAAAACAATTCACATACAATCCCACCCTTACTGGATACGGATAGGAATGTTTCTTTCATTAAAGACAAAGCTAAAACTGACTATTATATATTTTCAGGAAAATATCACACCTGATGGACTCCAAGATACATGAATCTTTAGATTTCCAATAAAAGAGCTTTGATGTGAAGGAGAGATTTGGCTCTGAACTGCTCTCTTCTAAAGGAATTCTGAGCTACTTGTCTGACAAATCATTACTAACAGAAGTGCTTGGCTAAGACATGATTTGTTGTAAATAGTAGGACTGTCTTTCAAAGCAGGTCTTGTAGATTTTAAACCACAAAATCAAATTCAAGAAAACCTTTGTGCTTCTTTGTATTCTCTCTTCCTCTCTCTCTCTCTCTCTCTCTCTCTCTCTCTCTCTCTCTCTCTCTCTCTCTCTCTCTCTCTCTCTGTCTCTCTCTCTCTCTGTTTCTCTCTTACATTATCTTTCTAGATTATAGTATTAGAGGGATACAGAATAAAATCTTTAAGAACTAAGAGAGTACAAGCAACCTTGATCACATAATGCCCATTCCATTTTTTCAGAAGTTTAGCCCAGTGTGGCACATTTGGAGTAGTCCCTATGTCACACTTCAAACCTTGAGAAATGGCCTCCAGCATTTCTCTTTGTTATAATATCCTCCCCCTCTACCTGAAAGAGACAGCTTGAGTTTACTGGAATCCACCAGCTCTTCTCCAAGTGATAAGGAACAGTACAAGGCTTGCACATGTTCTGTACCATCCTCTAGAGCTGAGAACACTGAGGGGCTCCCCAGCCCCCTGCACAGCCTCAATTGCCAGCAGAGTTGCTGCCAGTGTCTGTTGCTGTTTCACAAGTCTTCCTTATTGCTTATTCTTTTTCCACAAAGGCATTGTATTTCACGAAAGAAGCAGGGTCTGGCAGCAAGGGACAAGAAAGTAGGAGAAAATCCAGTATTCCTGCTTTCTTAGAAATAAGCTAATAAGAACAGATGTGCAGCAGTTTTGGTGGAAGCATTCTCTAGCCCAGGACTGAATTATGCAGTTTCGTCTGCTATCAAATTTACAGTCCCTTGGGCCAAGGAGAGACCTCATCCATTAGTTAGGATATTACATTAGGTGACACCATAAGTCTTTTCCCATTCAAAACAACACTAATTTAGAAATTAAATCAAACACATTGGTGTTTTCAGCAAGATAAGGAGTTTGATGTGTCCATAGTTCTACATGAAGTTTACTAGATAGATTTGCAAATGAAAAATTTAGTCAAATGACTTCATTTTACTAAAAATAAAACCAAAATCCAAAAGGTGAAGTGGCACAGATTTAGGATGAGAATTTAGATCATCAGATTTCCAGTTTAATGTTCCCTCTATAAAACTTCATCAAAATTTCAATGGACTATATTTGGTAGCTTGTGGAAGGGGTAATTTAAGATTTAAAAAAAAGATTGAGAGAGAGACCTTTCAGAAGTTACTAAAATCAGTTTCATTGACTTTCTGTTTGTGGAACTCATCCTATATTCAAGTCTTTAAATGCTCAATCCAAGGTACAGGCTTTTGTAGCGCTGGCTTATTCCACTCTAGGCGGGAATGCTTATATGAGAGGGGATAGAGTAGAGATGTCCAATCCCACAAGTTACAAGTATAATACATGTCTCTTAAGATAAACTCTGGATAAATTTTATCTCTGGGTGGTATTTTATTTATTTTTATTAAAATATAGCTCACACACAATATTATGACTTGTTTTATACTTGGAACTTTGAACCTCTTATTCTCCTTTCTCTCCCCCTACCCCTGCCACACACACTTTTTAAAATTTTTAGTTGCAGTTGATCTTCAATATTATTTATGTTATTTTTGGGTGTATAGCATATGGTTAGACATGTATATAATTTAAGAAATGAGGCCCCTAAATCGTCTAGTACCTATGTGGTACTATACATGGTTATCATCATATTATTGATTATATTCACTATACTGTATCTTAAGTCCCATTGACTATTTGTAACTTCCAATTTGGATTTTTTAACTCCTCAGCTTTTTCACCATGCTCCCTCCCCCTTCCCATCTCTCACCCTGATAGATCTAGTACCTGTCTGACACCATACATATTTGTTACAATATTGTTTACTATATTATTTATGCTAAACCCTACATCCCCATGACTACTGTGTAACAACCAATTTGTACTTCTGAATACTTTCTGCTTTTTCACCTGCCCCAAAACTCTTTCCATCTGGCAGCCATCAAAATGTTCTCTGTATCTGAATTTGTTTCTCTTTTGTTTGTTTATTTTGCTTTTAGAATTCTATACATAAGTAAAATCGTGTGACATGTGCCTTTCAATGTCTGACTTACTATACTTAGCACAATACCTTCTAGGTCCATTCACGTTGTCACAGATGGCAAGATTTCTTTCTTTCTTTCTTTCTTTCTTTTTTTTTTTTTTTAGTTTTAGGTGTACAGAACAATGTAATACTTAGAAATCTATTCCCCTCACAAAGTGGTAACCACCCCCCAGTCTACTATCCCTCTGACATCGTATACAGTTGTTACAATTCCATTGACTATATTCCTTATTGTTGTATCCCACATCCTATGACTATATATGCTCGTGTGTGTGTGTGTGTGTGTGTGTGTGTGTGTGTGTGTGCATTTAATTATATTTGACATTCAATATTATTCAGTTTCAGCTTCAGGTGTACAGCACATTGGTCAGGCATCTACACAGTTCATGAAGTGGTCTTCCTAACAAGATAAGTGCCCATCTGACTCCCTACAAAATCTTCACAACATTATTGATTATATCTCTCAAACTGTAGAGTGAATATATTGTGATATAAAATCATGTAGAATAAATATCTTGAACAGGTTCTTAAAAATTTGGAAGCAAAAGAACAATAAAACTGTTTCAAAATATAATCCTCAGCTGCTTATCATTACCTAAAATACCATCTAGAAATTTCTGGTCAAGATGGCCAGGTAGGTAAACACTGTGCTTACCTTCTCTCAGGACCACATCAAAATTACAATTAAACAACAAAACAACCATTATTGAGAATTGCCTGTAGTCTTGCTGAACTAAAGCCCTATAATTAAGGACATAGAGAAGAAGCCACCTTGAGACTGGTAGGAGGGACAGAGACATGGAACAAGCTGGTCCCACACCCAAGTATGAAAATTAAAAACTTGGAGGGATATCTTGGCTATGGAGTTCCTCCCCCTGGAGGAGTGAGGGGGTTCTAGTGTCACACCAGTTTCCATAGCCCAGGATTCCAGTGCTCAGGATTCTAGTGTCTCAAATTTAGGAAATCTAGAATGAAAGTTTCCTTCCAGACTTCTTTTTTAGGCATCTGGACTGATCTAAAATGCTTGATAAAAATAGAATCAATGGAGATAATCATTGTAGTGTCCCCGGGAAGTTAAGACATAGTTGTCCAAGTTTTCCTATGTGTAAATCATGAAATTCAGACAGAAAACCAGTCTTTATGAACTGTAGCCAGTATAAAGCACTAGATCTTTAGCAGATAGGACATTTTATCCTTAGCTGAGCATATATACAGAATGAATATGGGATACATAATTTAAATAGGTCTGGTCAAGAGTAATAAGATATAAATTGTCAAATAAATTGTCAAATAAGGCATTACACACAAACCTAGTTTTATTCTCCTAACATGGCGTAAACCATTCCCTGAGAAGACCAACTTTATCTGTTAATTTAGTTTAAGTTACAGTGCAGTAACCGACAACACCAAAATCTCAGATTCACAACAGTTTTTTTTTTTCTCTCTGAAATTATATGTCTATGATGAGTTGGCTCTGATTCTGTTTCATGTTGTCTTACTCCAGTATGCAGGCTTACAGAGGAATTCTTATCAAGGACATGATCAATCTCATATAGAACATATATAAGCTCTGACAATTAAGACCACAAACTCATCCTAGAAAAACTGCTACTTACCTCATTGCTGAATATCACTACAGTCACTTTCGAAGAACTCCCTTTGGGAAGCTATGCACTGATGCTAGTGCCTAGTCCACCCTTTAAAGCAATTTTGGAACTCTTTTTCCAGAATGGCCATCAGAGCTGTCGTCGTATTACACTGGATGACCTGAATGTCATCAAAATGTCTTTCTTTCAATATTTCCTTTATTTTTGGGTAAAGAAAGAAGTCATTGGGGGCCAGATTAGGTGAGTAGAGAGGGTATTCCAATACAGTTATTTGTTTACTGGCTAAAAGCTCCCTCATGGACAGTGCTTTGTGAGCTGGTACATTGTCGTGATGCAAGAGCCATGAATTGTTGGCGAAAAGTTCAGATCCTAACTTTTTCATGCAACATTTTCAGCACTTTCAAATAATAAAGTTGGTTAACTGTTTGTCCAGTTGGTACAAATTCATAATAAATAATCCCTCTGATATCAAAAAAGTTAGCAACATCTTTGCAACAAGTTTGTGAACTTAATTGTCAGACCTCATAAGTTGGCGTTAATACAGAAAGTATTTGTAGGAAATGAGAATCAACATTTTTTTTCTTAAATCTCACTAGTAATTGATAGGCCAAAGTAAGTATTTTGTTCATGCTGGAGACCAAGAGACCTGGGATTATACTCTAAAGGGACAGTCACCGCAATAAGGGACACCCAAGAAAAAGTAACAAGTATGTTGAGCCATAATTCAAATTAGCATATAGACCTGTGTCAGAAGAGGTATGACTTACTATTGGAAATATCATGTAGCCTCACGTCCCCTCCCAACAGAAATAACTATGAAACTAACCCCTGTCCCCACCTCATCCCCCCCAAAAAAAGTCAAGACTGACTGCCAACTGAATTCCAGACGCTTGACTAATGGAGCTAGACTTAGAAAACAGATAACCAACTAATAATTTGTGTAGCATGACAATGTGTTCCAATTTTCCAGAGATAATCTTCTACTTTAAAAAGTATCCCGGGATTGAATGTTTATTTTTTTTAATAATAAGATGTTGTCAAAAGAATATGTCCCGCATTGCTGGTCAATGACATGCTCATTCCTAGGGATATGTAATACCTCTCTCTCTCTCTCTCTGCATGTTTATGTCTTAGAAATACAGGTTCTAAAACCATCAGGAATTAGAGAGCCACTGACTTAGCCTGGGGTGATATCTATGAGGCTCTAGAAGGGCTCTTGTCCCCATACATCCATGGTCTAGTATCTTTCTGCATTTGGGTAGAAACAACTAAACAAAACTGAACTGTCACTAGTAAACCAAGCAGAAGCAGGAGAGAAGTGGTCTAAAATGACACTCTAAGTCCAAGTGAATAAAGGAAGATTCTGTGAAGATCATCTCTTTGTCCTTCTGTAAGTATGAGTACAACAAAGCCAGGTGGTAAGAGAGCAGAAAATGATACCTTTTCACAAAATAAGGATAAACTGGATAAACACTTTTCAAAGGAGAATTCGTTGATATTACTTTAAATTTTTTAAAAATTGTACATATTATTTATTTCAGCAATTTTCCTTCTAGAAACTCATGCTAAGTAAATAAGCTATAAGACAAGACTTACCGAGGCAGTTACTGTCTATGCCATTTTTAGAACACTTAAAATGCACTAAATACAGTACTAAGCACTTTGTACACATTTTTTTTTATTTAATATTGACAACAATGTTAAGAAGTCTGAATGGTCATCTCCTTTTTTCAGGAACAAAGTCTGTAATCTAAAGATATTTAGTAACTTATCCCATAAGAAGGGGGAGAGTAAAGATTTCAATCCAGATATGTCAATCTGGATATATCAGAACAGATTCCCTATGTTGCTCTCAGAAAATTACATATTCTCTAAAAAGGGAAAAATAACCACCTGTTACCTACATTATAGTTCATATACTCTACAAACAGATAATTACCATCATTAAAAATAATATTTTAGAAGAGGACAACAGCAAAAATGGCAGAGTAAATAGCTCTAAGAATTTATCCATCCACAAGATAATGAAAAATTAAGCAAAAACTGTTTGAATCACCTATGTGAGAGCTCTGGAAAAACAGTCAAACGCTTACAGCAATCAAGTCAACACTGAATGAAGAAAAGGGTAACTTGGAAACTGTAGAAATGCCTTGTGGTATTTTTGCTTATATTTGTCCTAATACTTCTTGGCTTGACCACAGTGTTGAGGATGGCAAGCCTACGTCCCAGCACAGAACCCATGTCTCTGGTTCCACAGTAACAGAATAGACATTATTCTCAAAGAATTAGTTTTATCTGTTCTAACATGCCTGGGGGTTATTGACATAAGATGCTTGATTCCATTTTGCCTGACATAGAATTTACACAGTGTGGAAAAGTGGTAGGCGTTACACACACGCACACACATGCACACAGGAAAAAAGAAAAATAGTAAGGAAAATGAACAACTTAATAAGGCCTGTGGCTAAAGATCACAATTTATAGCAAGCAATAAAATATCTAAACCCTGGGAATAAAAGGAGGGGGAGAGTGTTTGTTTGTTTGTTTGTTTGTTTGTTTGTTTGTTTTCAAAAGTACCCAGGTATACTAGAAAATTGTGAGAACTATGTGCATTCCCAGGGCAGAGTGCATACATATAAAAGACAGTATAATAAGACTCTAAGCTTTCACATTTTATTGATCTGAGGTGAGAAAGTATGAATATAAGTTTCACAACAATATTATAGAAAAATCACTAAACAAATAGCTACAGAACACAACAAATAAGAAAAACAAAGCTTGGATAGAGGGGAATCTAATTTCCAGAGTTATCACATTATATCACTTAAATGTCCTGTGTTTTATTAAAAAAATTACAAACTGTGGAAAGAAAGAAGGGCGTATGGCCCATTTATAGAAGAAATCATCAGAAACTATTTCCAAAGAAACATAGGCATTGGATTTACCAGGCAAAGACTTTGAATCAAATATATTAAAATAATTTAAATAATACAATAAACCAAGTTTATCTATCAGACACATACAGAATACTTCACCCCCAAGCAATAGCATACAAATACTTTTCAAGTGCATATGGAACGTTTTCCAGGATAGACCATAAGTGAGGCAACAAATTAAGTATCATTAGATTTAAAAAGATACATATCATACAAAGTATCTTCTCTGACCACAACAGGTTAACGTTAGAAATCAATAACAGAAGTAAAACTGGAAAATTCACAAAACTGAAGAAATTAAAAACACATTCCTAAACACTCAGTGGACCAAAAGTAAATCACAAGAGACATTAGAAAATACTTAGAAATAAATGAAAATAAAAACACAATATACCAAAACTATGGAATGCAGCAAATACAGTGCTAAGAAGGAAATTTGTAGCTATGAATGTTTATATATTAAAACAAGAAAGATCTCAAATCAGCAACCTAATTTTATAACTTAAGAACCTAGATAAAAAGAAAAAAAAAAACTAAACCCAAATGTAGCAGAAGGAAGGAAATTATTAATAAAGATTAGAGCAGGGATTAACAAAATAGAAAAACAATAGAGAATATCAATAAAACCAGAGTTGGTTCTTTAAAAAGATTAACAGAATTAACAGAAAAGACAAACCTTTATCGGTATAAACAAAGAACAAAAGAGGAAAGATTCAAATTAATAAAATCAGAAATGAAACTGGGGACATTACTACTGGTTCTTTAAAAAGATTAACAGAATTAACAGAAAAAAACAAACCTTTTTCAAGATAAACTAAGAAAAAAAGAGGAAAGATTCAAATTACTGAAATAAGAAATGAAACTGGGGATATTACTAAGACCATGTGTCCCCGAAAATAAGACCTAGCCAGATAATCAGCTCTAATGCGTCTTTTGGAGCAAAAAATAATATAAATCCCAGTTGCATTTTACTACAAGACCCAGTCTTAATATAATATAATATTATGTAATGTAATATAATATAATATAATATAATATAATACCAGGTTTTATATTAATTTTTGCTCCAAAAGACACATTAGAGCTGATTGTCTGGCTAAAGCTTATTTTCAGGGAAACACAGCAATTCTACAGATATAAAAAGGATTATCAAAAAGTATTCTAAACAATTGTATGGCAACAAGTTCAATGGACAATCTCCTAAAACAATAAAACCAAACAAGACAAAAATCACAAAGAAATTTTATTGACCTATAAGTAGTAAGGGGATTGAATCAGTATTCAAAATTCTCCCAACAATGAAATGCGCCATACCTAATGGCTTCACTAATGAATTATACCAAGTATTTTATAAAGAACTAACATCAGTCCTTCTCAAACTTTTTCCAAAAACTGAAGAAAAGTGAATATGTCCTAATTCATTCTATTAGGCCAGTGAAAAACAATCGGGAATATCAATAAAATCAAATATCAAATACCCTGATATCAAAGCATGATAAAGACGTGGCAAGAACAGAAAACTGCAAAGCAATATCTCCTATAAACATTGATGCTGAAATTCTCAACAAAATATTAGTAAACCAAAATCAGAAGCATATTAAAAGGATTTATACCACAGCCAAGTGACATTTATTCCTTGAAAGCAAGGATGGTTCAACATACAAATATCAATCGATATACACCACCTTAACAGATGGAAGGAAAAAACATCACATGATTATCTCAATTGATGAAGAAAAAGCACTTGACAAAATTCAACACCATTTCGCAATATAAATACTCAACAAACTAGTAATACAAGGAAACTACCTCAACGTAATAAAATTCATACACAAAAAACTCACAGTGGACATCGCATTCAATGGTGAAAAACTGAAAGCTTTTCATGTATGACCAAGAACAAAGCAATGATGCCCATTTTCCATTTTTATTCAACATAGTACTGGAAGTTCTAGCCAAAACCATTAGGCAACAACAACAACAATAAATAAAGAAAGAAACAAATAAACGAATAAAATGGAATCTAAATTGGAAAGGAAGAAGTAATATTTTCTCTGTTTTCAGATTATATGATCTTATATGTAGAAAACCCTAGAAATTCTACAAAAAAAACTGTAGAACTAATAAAAACAGTCAGCAAAATATCAGAATACACAGGCAACACATAAACTCAAAATGTTAGCTATACACTAACAATGAGCAATCTGAAAAGGAAATTACAAAAATCATTCTATTTACAATAGCATCAAAAAGAATAAAATACTTTCAAAGAAAAGGATAAACTTGAATTCCTATCTTATGCCATATACAAAAAACTGTTTCAAAATGGATGAAATACCTAAATGTAAGAGATAAAACTACAAAATTATTAGAAGAGAACATAGAGGTAAATCTTCATGTCCTTGGATTTTGCATTGGATTTTTAGATATGACACCAAAACATAAGCAACAAAAGAAAAAAATAAATTGGGCTGCATCAAAATTAAAAAGTTTCATGCATCAAAGGACATCATCTATAAAGTGAAAAGACAACCAAGAGAATAGAAGGAAATATTTACAAATCACATATCTGATAATGGTCTAGTATCTGGAATGCACAGAGAATTCATAACTCAACAACAGAAGAAAGTTCAATTAAGCAATGTGCAAAAGACTTAAACAGATGTTTGTCCAAAGAAGATATACAAATAGACAATAGCACATGAAAATATACTTAATATTAGTAGTCAATATCAGAGAATTGTAGTAAATATCATGAGAATCAGTAGTAGAGAATCAGTAGTCAATATCATGAGATAACAGCATGTGTACTAGGATAGTTTTTGTGTGTGTGCATTTGTATATCTGGGTCTCAGTTATTAGGTTGGTGTAAAAATAATTGTGGCTTTTGCAATTACTTTTAACCTTTTAAACCGCAATTACTTTTGCACCAACCTAATAGATTATACACCTTATAAGAGCAGCGTTTTTAAAATATGTTTTGTTCAGTACTATGTTACCAGAACCTAAACCTGGCATTAGTGTGCACTCAAAAAACATCTGTTAAATGAAACGATAGATCTGTGAATAGATGGAGGATAGAGAGACAAACTGTAGAGGTAAGCACCAAAATTGTACCTCTTGCTATCACTTAGGGAATTATGGATGATTTTTATTTGCTTATTTGTACTTTTCTAAGATTTAGTTCTTTTAAATAAACATGCAAAAGTATTTTTAAAGGAATGTGATGGTTTTTAAATTAGTGATCCACAGACTTGACTCCCTTCATTTGCCAGTTAAGAAACAAATAACAGGCAGATTCCAGGAAAATATCTGAGCATGATACACACCAGCCATTAAATCTTTGGGGAAAGGCATTGAAAATAAATGTCTTAGTGCTCCAAATATGAAGGAGGCATTTCTTTCTAGATGAATGTAAAAAAATCTCATAATCTCATAATGAATAGCAAACATGTTCTAAAAAAAACACCTTTGATATAAAAACAATAATAGAATTTGACTATGTCATCATCATGGGTCAAATTGCTGAAAATATACAACAGGAAAAGCAAGGTCAGTAGAAATTAGCATATAATTTTTCAGAGCCCCAGGCAGGTAGATTAATGGGCTACTTAATAAAATGAAAGCCTTTCAAAGGTGGCTCTTTAATGAGCAAGTATAGTAGCACTCTGGATGTTAGAGAAAGAGCTGAAGACAGAATAGTATGTTGGAACTCATAATGAGACTGGATATAGTGGAATCTACTTCAATAATGAGACAACAATGGACCTGAAACATGGATTCCTGGAGCAGTGATGAGTTAACCTTTAAAAAATCACTGTGAGGTCTAGTTACGAGACAGAAAAAAAAAAAAAAAAATATATATATATATATATATATATATATACATATATATATATATATATATATATATATATATATGTATATATATTCTTTAATTTCATTAATAGGAAACTTCCACTGCACACACTGAGAATCAGGTTCATTATAACTGGAGGCCTGAACTATATACGAATAAAAATTGTTTTCACCAGGATATCATTTGAAACTAAACTAGGGAATTTAAATTAAGCGGGAAAGAGCCTTAAACATATATAGTCACTGGGGGAAAAATAGAATAAAGCAACAGTCTGGACTGGTTTCTTTTCATCAGAATTGACTTTTCAACTTTAGCTGGAGGCTGTCGTATTTCTCTAGAGAATTCATTAATGATGTAGTTGGAGTTCCAATAAATATTCGAAGAGAAAATAAAAGGAATTCCCTGTCCATAATGAAGATCAGACTCTATGTGTTTAATATGACATCATCTTGCCACATCTGCACTGAAATGCCCAAATATAATATGGACTTCTCATGCATCATCTACATTTTTAAATTGCAAACGATAGAAAAACCTGGGATACATTGAAAGGATAATGAGACACACACAGAATCCCCACGTATCCTTGAGATTACACTTGGAAAACAGTTGGAATCAAAGACTATGAGATCTACTCACTGCCACGGTCTTTGAAAGCTGGATGTTCTAGCTTGTTCCATTGATGCTGACGTACAGAAGCAGAATGTTACCATGTGCACTGCTGCATCAGGAAACCTGGTATTGCTGCCACCACCACCATCATCAAAACTGAGTCTACAATGTTCCCACTTCTCTGTATTACTCACTCCCAATTCAAGGGCAACGTGTGGGTCTAAATGTTAAGGTTTAAATCCTTTGTCTGCCCTTTTGCTGTAAGGGAGTCCGGCTTCTTAGTTTCTATAGGGGATAGAAAATTCTGGTTCCTGTGAAGACTTAAGCACGGAGGAATTTTCCAAACGTACAAGGATATTTCAGTGATGGGTTGGTAAAAATGATTAATATTACCTACAACCTAAAACTTTGGTTGTTCAACATCAATATGTATGGTCCTTATACTTCAAAACAATGACCTTGCTTACCATAATGAAACTATTCCAAATTGCAGCAAAACATCTCACTTTGTCACCAAAAGGAAACACCCAAAGCAGTGCACTCTGTCTTCATGATCTATGACTATTAGTGTTCCCTGACTTCTGCCTGAACACCAACTGTGTATAGACAAACTACTGACTAAGTCATAAAGCTACTCAAACTCGTTATATTCAACAATTGGTAAAATAAGAGAAAATAAAATGAAATGGTTTCTGTCTCCCAATATATATACACATCCATAAAGACACACACACACACACACACACACACACACACGGGAAGGAAGAAAACACATGTATATAGTACATGAATTCTGTGACTAGTCACAAGAGATGGCTTTATGATTTCTCTTCTATGGCATCTAAGGCTTCCTTTAGATAAAAGGTTACTTTTATCTTTACCCAGCACCTCAACTAGTCAATGGTCTATCCACAGTGGGATGGCACAGCTCTCAGTCCTAACACATCTGAACCCTCAGTGGTTCTCGCTGTGTAGGGTTACAATGGTCTTGTATTACTTGTTTATTTATTAACTGATATTAGAAGAACAAAGTTGCCTGGTGACAGTAATAGTCAGCTTCCAACTCAGGAAAATAACGTTGTATCCTTAATGGAAATTTTTCCCCAGTAAGTACTAAAATCTCTAAGCAGAATTCAGAATGGAAGCAAATATTCTGTCAATAGAATTGAGGGTTAATCATGAAATGTTCTCCCTTGCAGAGATCCACCTTCCCCAGTAAGTCTCTCCCAAATCCAGTAGATTTCAGTCTGGTAAAAATATTTTGTTTTCCCTTTTATCTCAGATGAAAAAAGATATACAAATGCACCAAAGATCTCCACATAACTTCTAAAATCAGAGAAACATAAAGCTGTAGTTGACAACATATGTATTCAAGTTAGACAGTCCTGGGTTAATTTTAGCCAAGCCAGTTTCTGGCTGTGTGATCTTGGGCAAATCACTTAAGGTCCTTTGAGCCTCCATTTTCCTGTCTGTAAAATGGAAATAACACTAACTACACAAGGTGTTTTTTTTTTCTTGTAATAAGATAATATAATTGAAGTGTTTAGCACATTGCCTACTAATTAATGTTAGTGTTTGATTCATAGAAGCACGGGTGAGATTTAAAATGTTTTGCAACTAGCGCATCACAGTTACTGGTAAGTCAGAGCAGATTCAGGCTTTGCTGCTAGAGCAAGGTCTTTGGAGCTAGGCATCATCCCTTGTAACCATGGATACTGAGGGGTTTCAGAGGAGGGGCCGGGGCATTAGGAGCCAGGGGGACCTCCAGGGCAGCCATCTTTTACCAAACCAGGTAAGAATATTTCAGCAGTACAATTGCCACAGCTAAGGTGTAATAACTGATTATCAGTTCATCATAAAAACAAGTAGTAGTGATGGGGATAGTGAGGGTCCTGATGATAGCTGTGATAAAACATTCCCTTAGTAAGGCTAAGCAGAAAGAGATAAACCATTCAACACGTGAAAAGACGCATTCTATGAGAACTTAAACAGACAAACAAAAAAATCCCAATCCATAGTGAGAGTAGGGTAAAAAAGAGGCAAGTCATAAATTGAATGCAAATAATGTTCTTGAAATTTCAAAGCATGACAGTTGCTCGATAGCTTTTAACAGAATAAAAATGTGACTCATTATTCTTGGAAATAGAAACTTTCCGTAATGTTTGAGTTTTTCTTTATGAAACAATTAATTTTTAAGGAAAATTTAACTTTGTCAGTGTTTTCTTCCAGCCAAATGGAAAACTCTCATTCAGAGTTAATCATATTTCATTTTCTAGAATTTGTGAGGAAAGAAAAGAAGAAAAAAGTCAGCTTCCGAGCCATAGGTTTTGCTACACAGAAGAAACTAATACTCATAATCGACTTTCACTTTTAGTTTTCATATCTGATATTTTAAAACAATAGCTATAATTAAAGATATAATCTCTGTTTGAGAGACTATATTTATTTCAAGTCACCTTTATTGAGCGTTTACTATGATGGATAGCACACGGTATTTGTGAGGGAAACCTAACACTTAAGCTTAATGCTATGTTATATGATAGACAAGACCCATGGCTGTCTCTCTGAGCTCATGTCTGTTCTTTCCTGTTCACTATGCTCCAGAAAGACAGGTTTCTTTTCCAGTCTTTTCTAGATGGGGCTAAACTTACAGCTGTCTTAGGTTCTTCGCAAGTACTCTGTCTTATCTCTGGAATACCCTTGGCATGACTGTCTTCTTCTCAGCATTTACCGTAAAGGCCACCTCCTCAGGGAGGTATCCCAAACAGTAGCCTTCCTATCACTCTCTAATTCATTGCCTTGCTTTGTTATTTGAGAGACACTTAACATTATCTAAAATATCTATGTACATATGTACTTATGATTGACCGTTCAAATATAAACTCCACTAGGCCAAGGTTTTAGGGTGATCACCAGAATGTCCTTAGTAATATGAACCGTTATTGGCACATAGAGAGGATACAAAAATTATTTTTTATTTTTATTTTTTATAAAAGTAATGACACAAAGCAAAGTTTCACTTGATTTCCAACTCCACAGATTTTGAAATTGCTAGACTATTACACAACATTTGGAAAAGGGTAACTGCCATTAAATACATTACATACTTGAAGAATCAGACAAATATGGAGCTATCATTGGGAATGGTATGTCAGCCTATTTCATGTGAGTGAGTTCTTTGGCTATAGTACTACATACATCTCAGTAGTAGATGGGGCTTGTGTTAACACAATAAAATTTAAGCCTCAATTATGTTTCTTAAAAGTTTCAAAATTTTGGAATCCTGTTCCTGAGGCCTTGAACTAATTTATACTCATTTATGAAATATGGTGCCAGTCCATCCAGTCCCATGCTGTGAGGTTGTGTTAATAATGGTTTATTTAATTTTTAAATGCAGTGTTCAAAGGCAAAATGAAAATATTTTCTCTGGCTCCTTGTGGAGAGAGAAAACGGCTCTAGGGATGAAAGAATAATAGATCAAATGTGAAACCACACATCTAAAGCTAAGGAAAAAGGGAGAAAAGGAGATAGACAGATACCAACTTTTAAGAGAGAGGTGTTCATATTGGAGAAAGATAAAAGGAAGAAAAGGCGGAGAAAGTGTTCTGCTATGCAAATTTTTCCAGAGTTTATAAAAATATGAAAAATCTATTCAATTTGATATTTAACTAGCATATCATTGCTGACATAATTTAAAAGATCGTGCACACAATAACAACAAACACTTACATAAGAGATAGCTGATAGAAGATAAATATCCTAAACAAAACAACAAGAAATGTAAAATACATAGGAATGTCATAATTACAAACATGAAGCACATATAAAAAGAATAACAAATACTTTGTTGATTTCAGTATAGTAGAAGGATGTTGTTTCATCTTACTGTTGAATAGAAAAATTGATAATACAAATTTGAAAATAATTACCAAATTAGTTGAGTTTAGTTCAGTTCAAGTTAAAATCCTAATTATATATTTTTAATAAAATTTTCCAAAATTATTCTAAAACTCTAAATTCAGTATAAAAATATATGGAAATTCTCTCTCAAATAATGTTTATGCAATTTATTCCAGGGAAAATATTCATATTTCAATTTGAAAAAAAACTGATTGAAAATTTTAAAATGGATGAGAAATATAAATACATTGATATTAATATTAAAGTGTATAAAAATTATCTATACAGTCAAGATAATTTAAATAATATGATACCGGTCACTGATTGGATAAATAGATAAGTAAATCGAAAAGAATGCCTAGAAATAAACTAGAGTATGTAACTATTTAGTGTATCAATAAGATGATATTTTATGGTAGCATTAAACACCCAAGTTACAGTATACATACTGTAGAAATAATTGACCAACGCTTTGGGCGAAGAAAGAAGGTGCTCACTTTTATATATCAAAATAAATTGAGGTCCCTTTACCTCTATTAGCATTTGTATAATAATGTGTGTAATTGTGTGTGTGTGTGTGTGTATCAGTTTTTTCCCTTGCTACGTAGTGAATGCCCTGAAAACAGAGATGGTCTCAGCTATTTTTCCCACTGTAATCGAGGTGTTCACTTTGGGACCCAGCTTATATTGTGTCCTTAACAAGTAGTTATTGGGTTAAAGCTAGAGGTGGACTAGATGCTTAAAGATATCTAATTATGAAAACAAAATAGAGAATATATATATAGCCTTTGAGGCTAGTAGCAGGATTTGAAACCCAGATTTGTTAACAATTTGAGTGGTAAAGATAATAGGCAACACAGAATTGATGGGAACTCCTTCTCATTAAACTATGTAACCATGAACCCAACATTATTATGCCCTTGGTGAAACTTAAGAGCCACCAGGTTTTGTGAATTACTAATAAGAGCCACCTGAATTTTGTGCATTACTATTACTATTACTAATAAGAGAAATTACATATTGGTTTTTCAACTGGGGTCATCCATGTAGGTAAGAAAACTTATACACATGAAATAACTCCATATTTTTGAGAAAATATCTCCTTTTTTACGTTTCCCAGAATAGAACTGGTTAAGAAGGAGAAGGGGCTCATACTGGAGTCACTGGTTGACCCAAATACCATTTCTCCACAGAAAATTCAAGGTAGTCAAACTTTAACGTACAAATATTATAGAACAGAGTCATTACTACTAGAAAGATGATAGACAAATACTACAGAAACAGTGATAAAAAATTGATTAATTAAGTCTCTGATTGATTAGCAATGTCAAATCATGAGAAGATGAGGAAATGTTGACTAGACTGCTATCTCTAGAGCAGGTGCTCTTCAAACTATATGTGGTATACGGATTTATTTTTTTCAATTTCCAATCTTTTTGGAATGATAGTTTATAAAATAGCATAAAATTTTTTCAGTAATATTAAATTGCTATAAATTTTCTAAGCATGTCCCCCGTTTTCTGTGTTTATCTTTTGTGGACCAATTACAAATAGTTCAGAAACTGGCATCAGCCCATGGACCATACTGTGGGTAGCAGTTTTGCACAACTTTGTTAAACAGGCTCATTAATTCAAAATTGAAATGTCTTTTAAAAAATTGAAAACCCAAATATGCCAAAAAATCTTCTCAGAGCAAAATGTTTGTGTGCAATACTGACTACACTGCAGAATACAGTTATTTGTCATCAACTGGTTTAGGGCTACAACTACCAAAACTGAAAACTTTGTTGTTACTCTAGGTTTTCTACAGCAAACACTAAGTTGATAGTACACTTTATAATATACCAACCACTCTTCTTCAGACAAACATATCTTGACTTTTGCAGCATTTTTATCCAACATTTCTCCTCTAAATAAAACTACCATTCAAGTCCATTGTTGGGAAAATGTGAGCTAGAGATCACGTACATCAGGAAACAAATAACTAATAATTCCAGCCAGGAATCCTTTCCAAAGAGCTAATTAACTCTAAGAATTTGAAGCCAACAGAATTGCCTACCCTCACCCTAGAGAGGGCAAACAGGCCTTATTTCCCTGTAATATACTCACAGTCTCTGTTAATAGTTAAAGTCTGGCAGTAGAAACCCAGAGGTTGAGTTTTTAGTGCTGTTAGATTATCCCAGTGCAGCATCAATTTCTGGCAGTGATAACACATGCAATGGCTTTCCGGCAGGATACAACCACAGGGTTCCTGGCAGAGCCACTGAGCAAGGTTTTTGTAAGCAGATCCATATCATTTTTGACAGGACTAACATATGGCTTTGAATTTCTGGCCAAAGTCTCCTTCGTGGTTCCTATCAGAAGAGACCCTATACGGTCTCTGGCAACACTGCCATGCGATGTAAAGGATTTAATTCCTGGAAGTATATTGCCACAGTGATTTGCTACAGAACAAATTTCAAAGTTGGTTTCCTGCCAACATAAAATTCTATAGGTCATGTCAAGGCCAACACTGCGGTGAGTTTTCAGCAAGAAGATATCGAACTGATCTTTTAATAGCCTTTATACTCACATTTTGCCATATTGTTAAGTGTTTCCATGTACATTGAGTATAAGTAGAATATTTTCTACACGAAATAATAATTCAGTCATATAATGTGTTTTGTGCATGGGCATATACAGTGTTCTCCAACACCTCTCACTTGTCCATCTAATGAATTGCAATTATTTCAAAATGTCACTTAAACTTGTAAAAGAGGCAATGAATGTCCTTGTTATCAGTGAAGATGGGAAGAACAATAATATCCCATAGCTCAAAATGCAATTTGATTCTTTCTTTTGATTCCTACCAAAGACTAACTCAGCAGCTTAACTGACTGCAAATATGTGAAGGGAAGAAGCCTTGTCCTTTGAAGGGTGATTACTTGTAAAGTTCAATATATAGGGCAGGAAATAGCAATATGTCCTTTGGTAGGGGTGATGCGTCATTGTATTTCCCTAAAACAGCACTGTGCACAGAGCATATATTTAAAACACTGTTCTAAAACTGCTCTCGTAACACTGAAATTGATAATGTCACATCACCTTTTCTTAATACTTCCATCACAAATGGCATCACCCTGC
Organism: Rhinolophus hipposideros; assembly: GCF_964194185.1. Taxonomy (NCBI): domain Eukaryota; kingdom Metazoa; phylum Chordata; class Mammalia; order Chiroptera; family Rhinolophidae; genus Rhinolophus; species Rhinolophus hipposideros. The sequence continues at coordinate 22,105,708 of NC_138058.1, read as the reverse complement.
CCAGCATTAACTCAGTAAATACTGATTCAGATAAGAGAGCTCCCAAATTGAAGATCCCAGAACTACTACATTTTATTTGATTTATATGAATATTAAACAAAGAAAAGAAAGCAAGTATTCTTTGGCTTAAAATAAAGCAAAATGTATTTTAAAAATGGTTAATATTCAACAAAAGAAACAAAAAATTATTCGAGGTCACTTCTTGTCTGTTTTATGGTGCCTCTGGGGTCTTATTATAATAATTAATTCAGTGTAACTTTTTAAATTTATTATCATCCTCACAAAAACACTTTCCCTAAACTGAAGGCCATTCACACTTAAGTAACCCTTGAGATATCTGCAGATTAACTATAATGTATAAAATGATTTGGGGAAAAAAAATGTCTCAGTGAAATGCAAAGCTACAAAACTTACTGGCAAATGAAGATTATATGTGTGAGACTTGTTTCTTTGTTGTTCATTTTGATATGCCTAAGAGATAGCAAGTAAAGTGAAGCTTAGAAACAATCAGTAAGAACATTTTCCGAATGCCCTTTGAGATTAGAGCACTGCATTGATGGATGTACTATCCTTGTAATTCCAAATCAGCTCATACCTCACTAGAGCCCCTTCTTCAAAGCCTGAAAAAGAGCCCTGAAGCTGATTTTTGTACTTTTTATTCTTTAGCAGCTGCAGAAACATCCTGAGCTAGTAAAACTCGGGTTGTTCTTCCATAATCATTCTAATCATTTTGAAATTGACCTACTATCTTTGATGCAAAATTGAAGACATGATTGTCAAAGACTTTCAATATTTAATTCAATTATTTGTTCAATCTGTAAATAATAGTTGAGTAGCAAATATGTGCCAGAGACCTAGATAGAATGTTAGGGTTTGGAGTGTCTTACACAGTTTAAAAACCCTGAACTTTATCTTTGAATCATAATAAAAGAAGGCTATAATTTTTGACTTGACCCCCCACCCCCCAAAAAAAAAGAAAAGTACGTAAAAGTACAGTGATGGAAAGATAAGACTTACAGTTCAATGAAGCTGAAAGATCTCAAAATTTTGGTTTAATTTGAAAAAGAGCATGTCATACTACTCTACTAAATACATGTATAATGTAATTTAGTGCAATTAAGATATAAGAACATAGCACCAGGATAAAACAAAAGCTTATAATTTAATTAACCAATGTTAGGTAGAAGGTGGGCATGAGTGAGAGAAAGCGTAGGACATAATGTAGGTGGTGCTTTGCACTGCCTAGGTTCACTCCCCAGAGACCACCCACATCCAATTACCCCAACTATTGGGGACTAATTTTGTGGTTAGAACATCCTGATAAGAGGGATATAAAATCCAACCATAATGATCTGGTTTTTGACCCCTGCACAGAATGTTAAAGCTTACCCTTGGCTTAATCTTAGTTTCATTATGATAGTTTCCATGAATTAGCGTTGTATTTAACCCCACCTCCACACCTGTGGGGTTTTCTGTGTGCATTGTGGGTAAGGGCATGCACAGAAAGAAATGGGGTGTGTAACCTACACACATCAATCAAATGACCCAAGTCTGTATGTCACATATAGAGCTGGCCTAGAGCAAACAATATAAAGCTCAAACCCCTAACCCTTCGGCGCCACTGTCTCTCTTGACTTGGCCCATTCTTGCCTCAGAATATATCCTGATAAACTTTCCTTACTCCATTTCTTCATGTTTGCTGATCTGTAATTCTTTACTGCACCAGCAAAAGGACCAAGCAGTTACTCTGTTAACACCAACACTTTGTTTTGCAATTCTGTGGTAATGCAGGACCATCTCACATTAACTTACCAAATGCCAGTGTTTCAAGCCAAAGAGTTTGAGAGTTACTGATCTGGCTGGTCAAGGAAACCAATGGCTCAAACCGAAGAGACAGCTAAAACACAGAGAAGAAATAATCCTGGCTTGGTAGAATCACTAAGAATGACACCTGCTCTTAGATGATAGGAAAAACTCTTGGTCTTTGGCCTTTCTTTGACTTTGTATGTTGCAACTTGGGATGCTTGGGTTTCTTGGTTGGTAATTATAGCAGAAACATGTCAATATGGTATAGGTTCACCCTTCAGAAGACAGATATCAACAGAGAAGTCAGGCTTTCTCGCAACTTAGGGCAATAGGAAGAGACCAAGTAAACTGATCAGAATTAAGTGAACTAACTCCAAGCATGATGGATATGTTTCTAAACAAGAGCAATGAAAGAGCTTTGGAGGTATCAAATGGAAATATTCCTTCTTCTCCCCTGAGAAAAGGCAATCACTACAGTTTTCAAAGCATATTAGGCACTAAAAAATGTTTTCTGATAATATTGTTATATTATTATTTTAAGAATGAAGAAAATGGTCTGTAGAAATTAATAGCTCAAGAGTGCAGAGCCAGCACTTGGCAGAGGCAGCATTGGCAGGCAGCAGGGTGGTCTCCCCTACAGTCTGCTGAACCCTCCACCCTTCTATCAGATCAGACTCTCCCTGAGCCTGTCGTTCCTTTTTTACCACTGGGGGTAAATGGCAAAGACATCATTTTCACAGTCATTTTAGAGCACAGATTTTCCCAACTACATTTCTTATTTCCACTCTCACCAAGCATCCATCTTTATATGGAATCAGGAATATCCGATTTCAACATGAAATTGAGCTCTTAAACTCATGATGGTTTTTTTCTTCTTTCTACATAATTTTTAAAAACTATGGCCATTGGAGAAAAAATATTAGCAAATTAATTAATTAGGGCATTTTTCCTCACTAAGAAAATAATTTTAGATCAACTGTTCAGCCTTCATTAAAGCCATTACCATTCCATCGAATAGAAATTATGTTTGAGCTTCCCACTGCTGTGTTTATAGCTGGACTGTCCCCTACTCCACATATTATCAAACTATGGTGTAATCAATGTACAGGTTAAGGTAACATTATTAGGCTTCCCAAGAGAAGTATAAATAAGCCCTGACTTATAAATTGGCTAATTATTTTTTGGTGCTACATCATTATCTATAGAAAGCCTTCAGATTTCAATGTATTATTGACAAAAAAATTCAAGGCTATCATTTATAAAAGGCACCATATCATTATTCAAGGACATGTTATAGCGGAGCCATGAAAGAAGGATTTCTTCAATTCTTCTTTTTATAATTATTTCCTGACTATACATGTAATAATTGCTCAGTGCAGAAAATGTAGGAAGATATAAAGCACATGCACACAAAACAAAATTTGCTTGAATCCCACAACCCAGAGATAACTACTATTAACATATCCAATCTTTAAACATATATACAAATATGTAAATATATTTATATAGTCACAAAATTGGGACAGTAGTATACTACTTGTTTATAGCCTAATATTTTTTCACCTCACAGTAAACCAGAAGCAGATCTCTCTGTTATTAAAATATTTTATATAAAGTTATATACACAAGTATAAAATTCATAATGTACCAATATTTATTTAGTCAATACTGTATTACCACATGTTTTGTTTATTTCAAGTGTTTAAACTATTATAAACAATCTCAACAGGAATATATTTATAGTAAAAATGATATCAATCTCTATGATGATTTCCTCAGAATAAATTAATGCAAGGAGTCAAAGAATATGTATTTAAATTATTTTTCCTAAAACATTATACCAATTTAATACCTACCAGCAGTGAGATAAAATTATTTATGTCTCTATCATTTCTGAGAGTGGCTAATCTGAAGACTTTTAAACACTTACGTATTTAATAAATCAGAGATTTCATCCCATTTTTGTTTAACTGAAAGTCATTGATTAATACGTAAGTGGAAAAACATTCAATGTAGTCATTGGTCACTTGTAATGAATTATAATTTACTTTTTTATTGTAGTCATTCATTCATTCATTCATTCAGTACTTACTGTGCTGCAGGCACCATCATTGAAATTCCTGGAAATGCAGTGGTGAAGAAGACAAATGTCTGTTCTTCTGTGGTTCACATGCTCCTGAAGGGAGATAGATAATAAGGAAAACATCAAAAATGAACAAGTGAATTTCAGACCATGTGTATCAGTTTCCTAGGGCTGCTGTAACAAATTACCACAAACTGGGTGGCTCAAACAACAGAAACCTACTCTGTCACAGTTCTGAAGGCTGGAAGATTGAAATCAAGGCATCCACAGGACCATCTCTTTCTAAGGCTCTAGAATAGAAAAACCTTCCTTGCCTCTTCCACTTCTAGTGGCCCCAGGCATCCTTGACTTGTGACCTCATCACTCCAATCTCTGCCCCCATCTTCTTTTCTCTGTGTGTATCCTCTATTCCTCTGTGTCCAAATACCTCTCTTCTTTCTCTTATAAACACATTAGTCATTGGTTTTAGAGCCCACCCTATGCCAGTATAGCCTCACTTTAATTTGATTACATCTGCAAAGATCCTATTTCCAAATAAAGTTACATTCACAGGTACTGGGGCTTTGGACTCGATCATATCTTCAGAGGGTGATGGGCGTGGCATGTGCACAAGTCAACTGACCACATTCTGAAAAACTCTAGGAGGAAAACAAAGACAGCTCATGCAGGGTCCCCAGGGGTGGAGTGTTACAGGCTAGATAGGGGCTGGATAATATAGGACTATATAGACCACAGTAAGGAGATTATAATTAATCGGGTTATAAAATAATCTTTTAAAATGACTTATTGCATGGTTACTATATACCAGAAACTATTAAAACAAGTTTTATATAACTTAACTTATGTCATACATAGAGAAAAACGTAGTTTTATTACCTTCTTCTAAAATTAAGCAAATGAAGGCTCGGGAATTCTAAAATAGTGTTAAAGATTATAAAGATAATTACGAGCACTTTAAATTGTTTTGTAAGAGCTTTTTAAATATTAACTATGTTTATACACTCTATATTTCTGATATGTACTTTTAAAAACAATTAGTCTTTGTGTTTTTTAGCCAACAGGAACTAATATAGTTTTACCTTTGGTGTACTTACCAATCATTTTAATCTATATACCAACATATCTATTTTATTTTGTATAATTCTGCCTTGCTTTGTGTGATTTTTAAAACCACACATACAAGAAACTTCACCATCAGGAATTAAAATAAACAATGGCCTATGTTTTACTCTAATAATCTCACACTTTTTTCTTTCCTAATGTTTTTTTCTTTGATTTTTCATCTACTTTTTTCATCCATCAGGAAAATATTTTTTAACTAAAACTCACTTTGGTTCTTCTGACCATTATATCAGAAAAAAGTGGTGTCGAGATAAAGGCCTTCTCTCTGGTACAACATTTGTTCTAAGCCTGTGCACACAACTGCAACCCCAAACCTAAATCCATAGTGGCAAAATCATTTTCTATACTAGGCCATCGTTTGACCTGGTCTCTTAGTCAATGCAGGCTGCTATAGTGAAAACATCACAGGCTGGGTGGCTTAAACAACAAACATTTCTTTTCCACAGTTCTGGAGTCTGGGAAGTCCAAGGTCAAGGTTTTGGCACATCGCATATCTGTTGAGAATCCTCTTACTGGTTTGATGATGGCTATCTTTGCTTTGTATCCTCACATAGCACAAAGGAGAGCAAGGAACATATGATGTCTCTTCCTTTTCTTATAAGAGCACTAATACCATCAAGTTAGCTCCACCCTTGTGACTTCATCTAAAACTAATTACTTCCCAAATGTCCTATCTCTAAATGCGATCATGAAAGTTAGGGTTTCAACATGGGCATTTGTGAACAGGTGGGGGGACGCAAACATTAACTCCACAGCAAATCTCTAGTTCTTGACGTTTCAAATCACAGAGCATTAATGTGGCTTTACAGCAGTCTTCTCTACTAGCTTCCTGCAATGCTGCGTTTCTTTCACAGAAGGAAAGTTATGAGTCAGCTTTTGGTATTTCCTTTTGTTTGCCTGTATTTTTGTTCCAAGATTGCCCTATGTATCATATTTACTCTAAATCAAATTATTTCTTTCCTGGATTCCAAAAATGACTCAGGCCATATCCCTCTTTTCGTTTGGTCATTTCAGTAAGTTCAAATAAAGGATGGGGAAGGTGCATTCTTGTATTGATTTTATTAGATGTTTAACATTTAAAAATATTTCAATATTTGGGTCTACACAAAACATCCTTTAAAGTGTAGTTCTGATTTCCATCAAAGTAATTTCACATACTTCAGAGTTAAACTTTCATCATGGTTTTCACTACTGGTTTCAATGAAGTATCTTATTTGTTTTTCCAAATCAGTCATTCAATATATAGTCAAGATTTCAGATCTCCTAGTTGTTTGTTAGTTCTTAGCCAGATTGCTAGGTCTTCTATCAGGATCAAATATCAGGTAATATCAGAAAGAAGGACCAATGAAACTAAAGTAACTTAATTAGTCTGGTGATTGATTTGGCAGAGAAGTATTTTTAAACATCTGGGTGCTATAAATTATTTAAAAAATATCTGATGATATGTAAATTGTCCACACAACATAGTGAAACAATCATAGTGGGTCAATAAGAACATCAAGAAGTACAGAAGTTTAAAACAGAAAATGGCATGTTCTCTTCAGATAATGGATTCTTAGTCCTCGTGTGTGACAAACGTGTATGTGACAAAGCTGTATCTCAGTTTAGTACATTTCAAGCACTGTATCAACTCTAGTCCCAAAAGAAAAAAAAAAGGAAGATGTGATTATTGGTATAAAACTCAATATGAAAATTATATAGAGAAATAAGAAATTCCACTAATTTTCTCACATAGAAGCAACTCTAAGCAGTTACAACAGATTCATTTATATAATTGTAAAATACGGATGGTTCACTTTAAGTTAGAGATTCTGAAAACTGTGCTCAGAATCTTCCAGAGTCTCAATTATTTATTTTATGCTGTGATTTATGTAGTGATTCTATTTTTTCCTAAATAGTAAACCATACACACAAATTCCTTAAAACATGATAAATTAAAAATCACCCTATTGTACCCACCAATGTAAGCAGGGAGGTTAAATGATGTATTCTTGTGTGGGTTATTCCTATTCTTTTTCTTGATTAGAACACTTTAGAAGCTAGAACTTTTTGTGGGTTTTTATTTCTTTTTCTTTTTCTTTTCTCCCCCTTCTTCCGTGCCATCTGGGTAGGCAAACCCAATTAGCACATGTTGAAAGCTAGCAACACCTTTTCCAATATTTCAACATTTTGGCAAGCTTTAAAAGTTACTGTGTCACATAAGAGCTCATTTGGCATGCTACGAGGGTTTGCAGTATGAATTTATCATATGGAATGATCATTTTCCAAGTGCATCGAGAACATACAGCACAATTAGATTTGGAAAGATCAGTTGAAATAAACTTCATCATTGAGGTTCTAGGATTAGTACACGCAATCTTTTTAATTATCCTTCACCTTCGTTACTTATACAAACGAGAAAAGACTATGGTCCAGAACAGTCCTGGCCTTGGTCTGAGACAGTTTTTTTTCTGTCAACCAGTCAACTCACTAACGGAATCTTGGAAAGGATGAAGATGTAGGCTCCAAGTTTACACTACAGGTTTTACAAAAGTCCCCAATCTATGTCTTTCTCATCATGCTAATGGTTTCTAAGGCTGCTCAAAGGTCAGCAATCATTGCTTTCCTCAATAATTACATACCTGAAACTGGCTGTCAATTGCCCACCAGTTTCTCCCTTCTACCCCAGTAAGATGCATTAGAGAAATTCTCTGGTGTATTATGCTTGTTTGTTGTGGTGTATATGCTATATTGCCTTCTTCGCCATCTGTTCCAAACTCCTTTAAGGGCACCTTCCTTTATTGAAGAGGCTGGACAACAAAATATTACATCTCCCAGGCTCTCTTGCATTTGGAGTTCCAGATGTAATTTAGAACCCACTTTTTAAATACACATGCCTGGGTGTTGAATTTATGTTGGGAGACAGGCAACAACCTTTGAGACATTCATTTCACTGTTGCACATCATGTAGGCATAATAGGGTTCGGGGGCCAACAGTTCTGATATCAACTCCCTACCCCCAGGTAAGGACTCCAACAGCTGAGTCAGCAGCTACCCTACTTTTCAGATTCTGGACTGTGGCAGAATTGGCACTTCTTCTGGTGTGCAAGTTCTATGGCGTTTCTATGTGGTGTCCTGCGATGAATCTCAACCCAAATCCTGCTCTCCCAGCCCTTCCAGTGATTTGTGTGCGCCTATACTTCCCAGGATTAACTACCTTAATGTTCAACAAAACTTGTTTTCATCTGTACTAAATCCTGACTCTTTCAACCATACTGTACTACGATGAGATTACTATGTCCTTGATATCAAATTACTTAAGCTACACCACGTATTCTTTTATCTCCTTCATGCTCACACAGAGATGAGAACATGATGAATTATTATGGAATTAAATATATCACGGTAATTCAAGAGGACAGTTTATTCTCAAACTCTTGGCATCAGAGCAGATTAATCTAAAACTAATTTTTAGGTTCCTATCAGTATAAAGAACTTTATTACGAGCATGCAACATATACTCCCATTCATGCATATGCACATTTTAACTGCCCAATGTATACGATACATGTGTTTGAATGCTCCATTGTAAACCAGTGCATTCCCCCCAATCCAAATCCAAAAGCCTGACCACTGCACTGTACACCTGAAGCTGATGTAGAATAATATTGAATGTCAACTATAACTAAATATACTTAAATATATAAGTAAATATAAATATTTATATATAATATATATAATTAAATACAAATATAATTAAATATATAATTAAAAATGTCAAATATAATTAAACATAAGAAGGTGCCAAGAAAATACATACACATTTTAAGAAAGGAAAAAACTGTATTAAAATTGTAACACTCAATATATACCAATAACAAAAGATGAATACAAGTCATGTGCATACATTTTTTTTTTGGCACCCCCCAGTATACATATGGTCATGGGATATAAAGTATAGCATAGGGAATATAGTCAATTGTACAGTAACAGTGATATACGGTGGCAGAGGGGTAGCAGGCTGGGAGGGGGGTTATCACTTTGTGAAGGGTATTAATGTCTAATCATTATGTTGTTTTGTACACCTGAAGCTAATAAAAAGAAAAACTAAAAAAGAAAAAGAAACACACCAAAAAAACCCAAAAAACCTTGCTAAAAACAAAAATAAAACTGATAGAAAATATTACCATCACTTTATTTATGGTCATGTGTTATTCTTATTTTAAAGCATTCATAATATCTAGACAGATTCTATGTCTTATTTATTCTTTTATCACAACTATACTTCATCAACGGAATCACGACGATACAATAGGACCCAATGGGTACTATTCTGCCACAGTCAAGCTCTCTGTGAATGACTTTCTCTCATTGTCCTTAGTTTTGTCCTCTAAAAATGTGCACAGTACTCTCTACTCTCTGATGATGGTAGGCAATTAAATGAGAACATTTATTCATTAGTAGTGACTGGTAAAGTAGGTGCTCATTAAATTGCTGCTTCCCATCTGCTTGTCATCATTCTCGTTCCAGCTAGTGTCATTTCATATCCTTGTATTGTAATGACCCCCTAAAGGTTTTAGCTGGGGCAGAAGATATTTAGATTGAAAGACCATCATATAAGAGGACTAGGTGGGAAGAACATGGTTTCTCTTAGGAACACTTGTAATCATCTGTTTTCTTCATAAACTCCTCCTATGATGCCATCAAAGAAGTGTTAAGCCTGTACTGATAAGAGAACCATTGGCAACCTCTTCCTCTGTCATATGTTTATAATCTTTAACTGTATGCAATTCCTACATTTTCACATATTTATGTTTTTTCTAATTATATTATAAGCTGGTCCCATGGTTTATGTCAGGGCCCCAAGGCTTATTCTCCATTCTTTGCTTCTTATCACGTTACTTTAAAAAAGTTTTGATTGATCTAACCTCTTGCCTAGAGTTTTTAGAATAAGCTACATTCTTGAAACACTGTAATGTTTTTAAGTTCCAACTAATTTTTCATGTCCTTATATATTTTTCTCTGTCTTATTTATTTTATTTTCAGTACACTCTTAAAAAACTACTTTTTTTCTTTTCTTATCTTCTTTTCTTTTTTTTTCACAAACAGCTAACGTGTTACTCTGACCTTTTACTACCAGAATTGAAATCTGTCTAGTCTTATAAAAATAGCTGTTTCTAAAATTACACTCCATCTCAAAAATTCTGATTTACGGGTACTAAAAAACACTCCAACTTATCACCTTGTCAGAGGTGACCAAAAGCCATACTGAAAGGAATTGGCTTATCATGAGCAGACATCAAGATTGTTCCAAAGTGATCTTTTAAGTGGCTCACATAACTCAAGTGTCATAATAAAGTTTTTTAAAAAATAAACAAGATAAATATCCTTAAAAGCATGAAGTCTGCAACAGAGAAAATTTTGTATTGTTCTTTAAAAATAAATTAGAACCAATGACGGTTCAATATTTGTTAAGTAAATATGACTTCTTATAATGTTTACTGTGTTGTCCTATAAGGTTATTTATAAATATTACTGTTTACTGTTAGAGCTTAATAAAATATTATACTTTCATGTTTTCTATATTGCTCTGAAATAGCACATATGCAGGTAACTCTGATGTGTAAAAAATGCCTAAATGATTGATTTGAATTAGCCAGTTGTTGGCAGAAATGACAACTTACCAATTCACATTAGTGGCCTAAGTACCTAGTGGAGCATGTCAACTGGGCTATTGCCTTAAAAAGAGTCCCTGTTTTCTTAAGTATCTTGTAAATACTTATGTAATATGCACCCTGTGCAAAAGGCTCATTCCTACAGGATAAAGAAGAAAGCCAAAATCTGAGTTCCCAAACTGAATGAAAATGTGTTCATTCCTCCCACTTTGTGGAGGTGTCAAAGAAGACTGTCAGATTCAAAATTATGCCTCTTGAGCAGATGGGTGGTAAGACATTCTATGACATTTGAGAAGAAAATAATTTTAAAAACCTAAAAATAATAATAAAGGAGCTTCTAAATAAAGTGCATGCTCCAACACACAAGTGAAATATCTTAAAGTAGTATTTTTTTTTTAAATAACTAGAGACCCATTTGTTAGCTAGACCTTTCTGTGTTTACAGTACATACACCATCAGGTTTTACAGCAGGTCATAACAAAAGACAACCCTACAGAAGGTTCTGGAATAGCTGCATAAGTTTTGAGCGGATGAATTTATGTAGTATGAATCCATATTTTGCTCCTGCTTTGAATCAACTACAGGAAATAGCTGATGCAATGAGGACGGTTAAATTTACAATGTGAAGTGGGACTTGGGGAAGAGGTGCTTAATTCCATTAAGCTTTTGTTGCATTCATTCAAAAGAAAGTAAAACAACACAGGGAGAGAACTTACAGCTCAAATTTTTATCATAACCTGGCTACCTAGCTCTCTGAACCATCAGACTATTTATAGATGATAAAGATTCCCATTCCCTGAAATATCTTACCCATTCTGAACACTGTATTTTCCTGACTGTGTTTCTTTGGGTCCACTGGGTAGATAAACACTACAGCTTTAGGTGTGGACAGGCTATCTGGAGAAATCATTTCTTCCTTCTGTGTCTTGCGTCAGATTCAGAAAACCAAGGAAGAGAAAAATAACAACAAAAACAAAGAAACCAAAAAAAAACTCAAAAAGATTTCAAAAACCACATAAAATTTTGGTTGATTTAGCAAAACAGCCACAGTCCTGCAGCTACCAGGACTATTCTAATAAGGAGATGGCCCTCAATTTTTAAATATATTTTTATATTATACAAGTAGTACATGCTTATTGTAGGACAAGTAGAACATAAAGATAAGCAAAAATAAATCATATTAAAAATTGTCCATAATTCCACTACCTAAAGGTCAATACTATAAATATTTGGTGCTAGTTCTACCTGATATTTTTTATACACACATATATATATATATATATATATATATATATATATGACCATATTTGTGAAAATAACATCATTTTTTTATTCACTCTTTTATAGGCTGCTTTTCCATGTACATTTGTTGACAGCTTGCAGTGTCATCAGACTCCTATAATTTTAATGGCTGTATATTGTTTATATGCATATGTCATATATAGACAAATATAGGTATAGGTAGTTTCTACATTATATATATAAAATCAATGTTCTTACTACATTCCAAATAGCTTTCAGTATTTCACTTGGGTTATTTCTAATGTTTTGATACAAACACTGCTGTGATGAATTTGTGACATATACAATTTTTTAAAATACATTTTCTAAATAGTTGAAATTGTTTCCTTAGAATTCTTAGAAGTTGATTGTTTGATCAAAGAGAGTATATGTGCATGTTTTTAAAGATTTTGATATGTATTACCAAGTTTTCTTCCAGAAAAGCCATACCAATTTAAACTACCCCTAGCAATTACTAGAATGCTCAGTTCTCTACACCTTGTCAAATCTGAACTTCATCTTTTCTAACCTGTTGTAATTATATAGAGAAAATGTCATTCATCAGTTTTCCTCTAATTTACACTATTGGGTTACCAGTGAGGCCATACAACTATTAATAATTCTGTCAGCAAGTTCTAATTCTTATTTCATGAATCCTTGTTCATGACTTCTTAATCAGGATTTAGTTGAACGTAACAGAAACCACAACAGCTCTTTCAAGGAATTGAAATATAACACAGGTCATTACATACTTATAAAATCATTGAAAGATCTGGAAACACAGACTAGAGACTGAACATGAATAATAGAGCAGATGCTATTGCTGACCCACTAGATTCCTCTCATCATCCAGGGCACCCTGCCCGACCTGCACTGAGAGTTGGCTCACAACTGCGTATTTCTCCCTAGAATTTTCTTTGGCTGACTGGGAGCCACCTCATCCTGGAAGTTAGGCCACCTTCCTCCCCAGAAGAAGATAGTAGCCAGTATCTGACTGACATGAGGTTCAAAAGGCCAGATGCTTTGCCTTAAGGTGGTGAATTTAATGCCCCAGAGTTCCCTCGAGGTATCTTTACCTCGAAAGGTAAAGATACCCTCAGGCACAGGCCACTACCATGCCAAGTCCCTCACAGCTTCATCCTGCTTCCTTCAGTCCCTTTTTTTCCTAAGAGCATTCCATCAATATATCACTCACACAAAATTCCCATCTTGGCTCTGCTGCTAGGTATCCTAACTGAACACAATGACCATGAGAACAGTACTACCTATAGCAAAACTGGCCCTCCATGGAGGCTGATGGACCAATTGGAAAGCTTGGGAGTCAGGAAGGCTGCTTCCCTAGTGCTGCTCATGTTCCAATACATACTCACATAACAGATCCCCTGGATGCTGCATTTTAATGTCTATAAAGCTACAGACTGTCCACTGGGGCCGTCACTACCACGGCAGCCACGAAACCAATCACCTCCGCAAATGAACTTGCCTGCAGAAACAGCAGGAACAGCAAAAGCAGAAAAGAAAAACAACAAAAGAATGGCTTCAACTAAACTGGTCTCTTTTACTCTGTTTACTATTCCATCTTTTTATGGCATCTTGGATCCCAAGCGTTAAGGGAGTCGATGAAGGTGGTCTCTGACATTTCAGCCCCTATCCAGCTTTAAAGTTAGCTGCAAAATTGTGGAAAATTTGAATGGTCAGTGTGCCATATTCATCACAAAGACTTTTGTACATTTTCTGTGATGGATTTCGCTCCCCTTTCTCACCCCCTCCCCAAAATTCTCAGCTTGCTATTTTTGTCTGAATATTGCTTAGGATGGTTTTTGACATTCAGGATACATATTTTTAACTGACTTCTTATAGTTTCTCTCTGATGTTGTGCTTAGAATGGCTTTCCTCAGGAAGATTAGAAACAAAAATACTTCCTATATTCTCTTCTACTAGTTCTTTCACGGTTTTATTGTGTACGTTTAACTATGCTTTGAAATTAGATTGCCATAGGTGGTGAGGTAAAGATTGTATGTATTATTTTTTTCCAATGTATGCAACTCAATACATGAGCACAGATTATTGAATAATTAACTCTTTAAAGCCTAACTTGAATGTAATCCTTTTGGATACTTTAAGGTTTACACTCTGTTCTATGTGGTACCACTGTTGTTTTGTTTAAATTGCCATTGCTGTAGCTTGGACTAGAATAGCTAAGAGGTAGTATAAAGCAACATTGGACCCTCTTTTTCAAAGTTTACTACAGTATTCCTCAAGATGAACTCAAGAACCACATTGTCAAGTAATAGAACAAATCATTTGGGCATTTTAAATGTAATTGCATTAAATTTATAAATTAAATATATGAAGTAACACACTTATAATATTGGATCTTGTTCAAGATGATTGGATATCCTTTCAGTAAGGTTTTTCTTGTTGTGTTGTTTTTTCTGGAATAGTGGGTAACTATTTGAATTTTTCTTCACATAAGTACAAAAAGTTTTTGTTTTTGTAAATCTTAGCAAATAAATTGCCTTTTGGTTATTTTTTAAAATAGAATATTTATTTCCCCATTTATTTTAGTAAATTGATATTCTTGGAATAGGGAAACGCTTTAAATTTTTATATCTATGTCTTTATATTGTTTTTTGTCCTGTCAAGGATCTAGAGAGTTACATTTAGGTCTCCTACATTCTGTCTGTTTTCTTTCACGTGGTTCTTGAAGGCTTTAGTTTTTGGTTTTTTTTTCCTTTTTTTTTTTTATTTATTAGTTTCAGGTGTACAAGACAAGGTAATACTTAGACGTTCATCATTTATATCCCTCACACTGTGAACCGCCCTCCCCCCATCCACTATCCCTCCGACCTCACACTGAACCATCACATTATATATATAAAATTATAGTTGGCATTCATTAATGTTTAGCTTCTGGTGTACAATGCCATGATCAGGTATCCACAGTATCTCTGAGGTGGTCTCCCAAATAGGACACATGTCCATCGGATACCCAACAAAATCTTTACAACATTATTGAATACCTTCCCCACATTAATTTTCAAAAAAACCCTGAGGCCATCTTGTGGTTACCAGCTGCTTCCAAATCCCTTCACTTGAAGGCTTTAGTTTTATATTTCATGTTATCTTTTTTTGTTTGTTTGTTTTGTTTTAATTTAGCTTAATGAGAATTCTATCTGTTGCATGAAGATTATAAATCTTATAAGAGATCTTTTCTGTTTCAAATATTGACTTTAAACTTCAATTCTATTTTTTATTTTAATATTGTATTCACTACTTTAATTTTGCTTGCATATGCCTTTTGTAACTTTTGTTTTATTTTTTAAAAATCATTTTATTGAGGTATGATTGACCTACAAAAAGCTGTATATATTCAATATACACAACTTGATGAGTTTGCAGATATATTCATAAAAACACCACCACAATCTATGGCACAAACATATACATTACCTCCAAAAGTTTTGTATTTTGGTACAAGTCTTTTGTTTCTGGATTTTTAAGTTTTCTCAGTTACTTCATTTAAAATGAACGGCATATAGTGGGTTTTATTTTTTTTAATATACTCTGAGATATGAAGTAAAAAGCTAGCACACTCACTTAACCCATTCATTGTCATTCATCAGGACAAACCAAAAAGGAGGGAGGAACAAGGACACCACAGTTTGACAGCTGAAGGGAACAAAGTTCTCATTTTGCACAGAAGGAAGTCCATAGATAGATTGTGAATAAAGGTAGACCATTAAGAAATAACAGCATAGACTCATATTATCTAGAAATTCAGAAATGAATTACCAGAAAAATCAGATAAAATATTTTAAAGTTTTGAAAGTCAGTACCTCTGGAGAAAACAAGGACAGACAGCATACTGTTGCTTTTCATTATAATTTGACATTATATATATATATATATATATATATATATATATATATATATATATATATATATATTACTTTGATAAAAGTAAATGTAAAACAAAGAAAATAAATTAATTAAAACACAAATAAAATTATCACATCATTTAAGATCATAATGGAGGCTTGAAGACAGAAAGATACAAATTGTTAAATGTTTGCCTCTAAGGAAAGGCACTCAGAGAGGAGGTAGAAATTTTGTGTTTTACAACTTCCTCAACTCTGATTTTTTTATACCATGCACACACATACCTTCCGTGATAAAGACTTTAGATATCTGTTTTTTAAAACATTTTTTAAAAGAAAATATAGGATATATTTTTAAGTAGAACAAAGGAATTATATTGAACTAGAGCAAATAAAGCCTGCTTCATTTTATGTTGTGGTATGACTAAAATTTATTTATAAGTTGAATTATTATAAACAAAAAAATAAGGGATTTAAATACTTGTTAAAAATCCTGTGATAAAATCAAATAGGAAATACATATCTCCTTATTTGTGTGACGTACTGTGACTAAAATTATAAATGAAAACTATATTAGTTAAATATGTATTTACACACAAACATGATACCCATATATAATACATATCCTAGTATAAAGAGATCTAAATCTTACCTTAGTTCTAGTTAGAACATTATTTCTTTGTCTTTGGAAATCTTAGGATCTTCTTTTACAGTGACGTTGAGTCTAGCTATTATGCTTCTTCAAATAATAGTAAGAGGTTACATAGTGGGAAATATCCCTATGGTGTGCATACTTCTGGGGTTTTTTTTGTTACCAAACTAAATTAAAAGCTCATTCTTCAGAATCTGTCCCTCAGCACTTCACTGAAAGGAAGGAAAGATGGGGCTGGTTTCTAGTTACCAGATCTGCCAGCACTTTGAGAATGGTGGGAAAGGGTAAAGGTCATTCATCAGTATAACCTCATAGCTGGAAAATTAAGTTTGTGTATTTACAAAACTCATTGTGACTGCCTCCTTTTCTGGTGCTGCAACAGACTTACATTCTCAGGAAGCACACTTGGGCTTTGCCTCTCTCACCCACCGTGTTTCCCGGAAAATAAGACCTAGTTGGACCATCAGCTCTAATGCGTCTTTTGGAGCTAAAATTAATATAATTTTATAACATATAAGACCTGGTGTTATTTTACTATAATATACGACCGGGTCTTAATATAATGTAATGTAATGTAATGTAATGCAATGTAACGTTATAATATAATATAACATAACATAACATAACACAACATAACATAACATAACATAACATAACATAATATAATACCAGGTCTAATATAATATAAAACTGGGTCTTATATTAATTTTTACTCCAAAAGATGCATTAGAGCTGACTGTCCAACTAGGTCTTATTTTCGGGGAAACAGGACATTTCCTTAGCTGTAGTCTTAAGCTTTGTGAGTCTCCAACTGCCTGAACTTCCTCACATCCAGAAGGCAGAGGTCCTCCAAATGGAATGCTGACCATGGGTCTCCGTCACCATGAGTCACCATTCTTGTCTGTAGTCCCTGTGTCTTGTTTACAGTCCTACTCTAAACTAGGAGTTGGGGGGAAAAATCCATCCCCATATTATTTTCTATTGAATCGTGCTGTGTCGTGATGCATTTTAGGAATGGTGAGTTTCATGTTCACTCTGAGTTCTCTTCATTTCCTATGCCATCTATACTGCATTTGGCAGAAATTTTTAGTGTTTGGCATATATATAAAACTAACTTGAACACTGATGCAGGGTTTTCATTTTTATCTATTAATATCTATCTATCTATTTTAGTGGTTTATGTTAAAATTAATAGAATTAACTTTTCCAAAAATGCCCAGGAAATATTTAAGAGCTACATTTGATACACCTATGGGGAAATTTCTTCTGCAATCACATTAACTAGAAGAAAATTTATCAGTTTTTACTAATTACTTAGGTAAGCAGTCCTTTTCATTCATTATTTTCATTCATATTTTACCATCCTGTAGAAGTTTTACTTAATATAAATTGGGCAAAATCTCCATGTAGGGTATATAGGTGAGTTTATGAGATAGTTGAAAAAGGCTCTTGAATAACGTAATTGTTCACTTAAAAGTTTTTTTTATCTAAATAAATGGCTAGACTGTTGTATTTATTAGTTGTCTATCACTACTGTTAACATGTTAA
Organism: Rhinolophus hipposideros; assembly: GCF_964194185.1. Classification (NCBI taxonomy): domain Eukaryota; kingdom Metazoa; phylum Chordata; class Mammalia; order Chiroptera; family Rhinolophidae; genus Rhinolophus; species Rhinolophus hipposideros. Next base: position 22,087,681 of record NC_138058.1, on the reverse strand, counting down.
GACATAACAGCTTAAACAACACACATTTAACATCTTACAGGTCTGTAGGTCAGAAGTCCAATGGCTCTCAATGGGTTAAAATCAAGGGGATGTGAAGGATAGGTTCCTTTCTGGAGACTCCAGACAAGAATCTATTTCTTTACTTTTTCTAGTTTCTACAGGCTACCCACATTCTCTGGCTCATGGATCCTTCCTCCAGTGTCAAAGCCAGCAATACAGCATCTCTCTGATCCTGCTTTCATCATCACAGCTCTTTCTCTGAGTACCATCAGGAAGGATTCATCAATTTTAAAGATCCATATGGTTAGACTGGGCACACTTGGATAATCCAGGAAAACCTCTTTGTATGGAGATGCTTGAATTAATCATATCTTCAAAGTCCTTTTTGTCAGGTAAAGTAGGATATGCACAGGTTTCAGGGATTAGGGTATTGATAAGCATGAAATTCTGCAAATAGCTATTAAAGGTAAAACATATATCTCTTGATCAATCTGTCATTAGGCCTTAGTATGAATGGATTTCAGATCACTTTGAAACTGAGTTTTAACTTGGAGTTTATGGGATTTTATAGTCTCCCCAGCAGGAGAAGGCAGGGGCCTTAGTCACAGATAACATGTTGTCCAGGAAACCTATAGTAATATACCAGGGTCATTTTGTAGGTAATCCTGCTCTTGGACAAAGTCCTTCCCCCCAAATCTATTGATATTTAAAATGGTGCATTTCTTAGTATGAGAAACACTGGTATTTAGAATTCCATATCCATGTTTGCCTCTCCATGCAACATAAGATGGCAGCCATGTTGTGTGGACTTGGATGGGGTAGAGCATGTCATGGTTCTTCAGACACTTACTCTCTTAGGCAAAAGAAGCCTGGGAGCTTCACCAGCTCCCATGTTGAATGCAGTGGTTTCTGCACATATGATGATCAACTGACTGTCATCTGTTCTCCTGTTTCAGCAGCTGTGTTTCATCTACACAGGCACCTTTCCATTTAATAGCCAGATAGTGAGAAGGTCTTCCTATATTGAAGCCCTCTCTGGATGATTAACCCTTCTTCAATTCCTTCCTCCAAAGCTCTGGGGAAATCTGTGGGATGCACGTGACCTCCAAGCCCTCCCTCATTATGCTGCTCTCTTCTTTGTTGATCTCTTCCCACAACCTCACTACGCATGCTGAACGTTGGGCAGATGTGATCATTCTGCTGCCTGCTTATTTTCCTTGAAGTGGTTTGCACAGCAGATGTTCCAGTAAGTATTTTCTCTTTCATCTCTTTACAATTCTGTTATAAGATAGGAACTGTACACATGCTATTGCCCTTCAGATTTTCAAAGAGAAAACCCTTCACAGCCCCCTTTCTACCTCAGTGGAAACTGCCACCCTCCACCCCCACCCAGCACATATGTAATTTATGAGGAGTGTGTGTCCCATCATTCTTTTTCCATTGGTTTCTTTCTCCACTTCCAGATGCCTTTTTTTTTTTTTTTTTACAGCCTGAAGACTGCATCATTCTTTTTAAATTTCAGATATTTTTGCTTTTTCTAACCCAGCAGCATGGCTAAAAAACAGTTTTGTCATACCTGTCCTTTTTGTCCCACTACTATTTCTTAGTCCTGGAAGCTTATCGCCCAGCTTTTGAAAATGGTATTACAAAGTCAGATACCATTGAAAAAGAAAAGCTCATCACATTAAGTGAGCATCTCTGTTAATTATATTATAGTAATATCTTCAATAATTGTGGTTTAAATGATTATGTGAATTTTATAAATCTAATACACTATTTCAGTAATATCAAATCCATTAAATGTTGTTATTGAAATGCATTTATTCATTTATTTTACCAATATTTCATGAACACCTAATACATGTTAGCTTTGTGCTAGGCCTGGAGGGCATACTCCATCCATGGAGTCTTATTTAAATTGTGTTCACAGAGCTTAACACGTTGCCCAGCATACGAACAACGTCCATTAAATGTGTGTGGAATATTCTTAGAGGACCAAAGCAGCAGCTAAATATAATAGGTCTTCTCCTTGCCACTGAAGGGCAATATACTACAGCAGTGTACACTATGACTCCCCGATTCAGACAAAGCGGAGATCACACTGAGACTCTGACACTCAATGGCTGTGTGCCCTGGGGGGAATTATTTAAAATTCCCAAGACTCAGTTTACTCATCTATTAGCCTTTGTAAGATCAAATGAGACAATGTAAAAGCCTCCTGATACTGCCTGGCGTATATTTTACTCCTCAAGTTGCTAGTTTTGTTATCACTCCCGAGGCAGGTATGAGGTTAGAGTGCTAAGGGTCAGGGGAAGCATACTGCTCTACAGAGAAGGAACAATTACACAAGCTTCCCAATATGAAAATCCAGAAAATGACCTTCAGAAAATTCAGAAAACGATCCTTCCTTACAAAGAGTGGGTAAAGTTCTCAAATTGGAGAGTCAAAGAGAGCTGAGGATGTAACATTCATGTCAAGCATGGCTCGTGTTAAAGTTAGACAGAGATGTGTTTGGTAAGACACTGAGGTAAAGCAATCAACCAACCACCCACCCAATCAACCATTCAACCAAATCAAACAAAGCCGTTGCTCAGATGGCTGTTCTTTTGTGTAGCGCCACCTGGCGTTTGCTGAAATGGTTTATGGAAACCTCTATGGCTGGTTTGCTGTGTTCAGGATCAGGGCCAAAATGAATGCTAGATTCCACCGATACTCTATTAAACTTTTTTTGACTCATACTGCATTGAATAGAGAAAACCAGCAACGACTTTTACTGTAATGCTAGTGGCAGTCCACTTACTCAAGTGGACACATCGGACCCTTTTTCTCAAACGTTACTTTTTTCTTACACTGAGGCAGGACGTTGTTCAATAAAATATAGGACTCCCAGGTAAATTTGTATTTCATCTAAACAATGAGTAATGTTTTCGTAGTCTCAAATATATCTCAAATATTGCATAGAACATATTTATTGTTTATCTGAAATTCAAATTTAATTGGACATCCAATTTCCTGTTTTCATTTTGTTTTTGGCTAAATATGGCGATCCTGAATGAGGAGCATTTTCCTTTGTTTATTTGTTTCTTACCACTACTGTGTTTCTCTGAAAATAAGACTAAGTTTTACATTAATTTTTGCTCCAAAAGACGCATTGGGGCTTATGTTCAGGGGATGTCATCCTGAAAAATCATGCTAGGGGTTATTTTTCAGTTAGGTCTTATTTTTGGTGAAACACGGTATAAAAAACATTAATGAAATACTTTCCGAACTATGCTCACTAACAGAAAACAAGTACCTGGACCAGTGTGGCCTTAAAAATGCCTCAGGAAAACCATTTGGTTAATCTGTTAGTTTTAAAAAGAAAAGTCCAGAAGTGATTTTTGTACACACAAACTTTGGAAAACTATTTTGCATATGAATAAATGAGTTAATATTTTAAAGTTTATTATTTCCATTAAATACACTTGTTATTTCTATTTTACAGATGATAAAATTTAGGTGGAAATATTTTAAATCACTGCAGTGCACACATACTTTGGAAAACTATCTCATAAGAGAATAAATGAGTTAATATTTTAAAGTATATTATCTCCATTAAATACGATTGTTATTCCCACTCTATAGATGGGAAAATTGAAGTTGAGATACTTTAAATCACTTAATTTTCTGAGAGCTGGAATTCAAACCCAGGTTTTATTAATCAGCGTATGTACTCATAAACACTATGTTATTCTGTCTTTAATGTAACTTAAGATATACTATCCAAAATTAATTTAAAGACAAGAAATCACAACTCTTTTTCTCATCTCAAAAAATGCTTGACTAAATTATCTAAGCTATGATATGAGGCAGATGACATGAAATGATATGAGGCAGATGACATAAAAATCCCAAATATTATTATAAACACAGTAGAAAATGTTTCAAATTGGCCTTTATCAAGTGAATCTTTTGTTTACACAGGTAAATTAAGGATAATATATGTCTAAATTAACTTCCTACCTTGATTTAATTTTATATTGCCCCTGTCCAGGGTGCCTGTACTTAGTTTTGTTTGGTCTCTATCCAATGCAATCACTGTCCCTCCATCAGTAATGAGTGATCACTCTAATACCAAATCATTTATGTCACCCACACTTCTGAAGTTCCAATGAACCAATAAGACACATATCATATACAAATATTAGAGCATGCTCCCTGTGCTCACAGATATTCTAAAATACAATAAAATTTCTGATTAGTTTCCTAAGGAGTCTCTTGAGAATCTATCATGCATTAACCTCTTCATCTCTTTTATTTAAGAGCTTTTATTTTCTCTTGTGTTCTGTCTTCTTGACATTTCAGTGCTGGATTGATGTGGGCTCTGTATAAAGGAAACAGTCTTAATTCTATTATTATCAAAGATCCCAATAATTTGAATAGACAACCTCCCTGCCCACACATTCTAGCCTGGGATAGTCATCGAGACTTTTGTATCACAGGGCTGTTTGTGATTGTTTTTCCTCAAGCTGTGACCTTTAACAAGTACTCTTCTAAAAATCATGTCTATCCTTGGTTTTGGAAATTTGCTACTTCAAAAATGGTACAAGTGTATTATTATACTCTTACTTTTCTACCTTACATACCTCTCTATTTTTTTTTTCTGGGTTACTATGTCAGTCACTCATCCCAAGGAGAAAAAAGAACTTTGAATTCTAAATAGAGTACTTCTCACTAGTGCCCAGACCCAAGCCAGACCCTGACAGTGAAGTTCTGCAAGGGAGTGCTTCTCTGTTACAGGAAATAAAGCCCTAGCTCCATCAAGACTTTCTCTGCACGTCGGACTCTACTTGAATGGATTCAGTTGCCTTGCAATTTGAAACCCTATATAAGTTTGTTTCAAATCCTAAAATTAAATTTTCTTCCTGCCCAGACCAGATTCTATCTTATAATTTCTTGCAGTCCATATGAGATTGTGTCTGCAAGAAATGCAGTTAGTTGCAATAGCAGTTTGAATTCTCAGAGGAATGTTTCCAGCCTCAAAGCAAATATCTCATCCTCATCAATGCAAGATCCTCTTAGAGACATATAGTACATTTCCCAAGGGAAATGCTGTATCAGCATATTGAGATGTTGTTATCACTTGTTAAGGTAGGGCTTACCCACCAGTCCACTGCATATATTCTTAATTTGTGGAGCCATGCAAGACTGTATTTGGTGGGAGAGATAATTGTATTACAAGTGAAGCTGAAAATACAATCACTGAAAATATTATAGCCTATTATATTTAGTACTATTAATATTCCATTATAAAAACTGGAATATTAAAAATTATGAAAAAATTATTGCAGAATTATGAAGAATTTTTATACTTGTTTATAAAAATGATAGATGAAACACTCATATTAACTTTGAGGTTTACTGGAATCCTCATATAGTAAAGGGATTTTCTTTAAAGGCATAATATCATAAAGGAACAGGAAAGGAATTAGTAACAACATTTTGGAAGCAAAAAGAAGAGGGATGAGTAGTGTCTGACTTATAGAGACAAAGTGGCAAAAGCTTAGAAATCACCAAAAAGCCTCAGAAATTGTCAGCAACACATCCTCTAGAAATTAGAGTAGATGGGGCTAAAAACAGAAATATCTCAATCTGGAACAAAACTGGGGGAGAGAGGGGAAACCAAGATATTAGGCCAGATAACAGAAGTTGGCTATTATAAATATGGCATTCTCTGATAACAAAAGATTCCCCCCATGTCCTATACAGCTGGGGATGTCCCCTTCCTCCTCCAGGCAGAATTGGGTATCGAGCATGACTACAGAAAGCGCAGCTGATAGCAGGTATATGTAAATAAAAGAAAGGAATTAAGTGAGTATATGTCAAACGGTGAAACCAGCCCTCTTCTCTCTCTCAAGTCCACAGGATTCTCAGGCAAGTAAATACCTTCCTCTCAGAATATTGTAAGGACCTCTCTGAGGAATCTGATTAGCCCCAGAGAAAGACCTAAGGAAACTGATGTCAGAAAGGCCTCAGCTAACCAGCCCAGAGAGATGATGTTTCAGAGAAACTCATATCTCACTCCATATTTATAGCACTTCAAGAGCTTTCTAGATAGAAACATAGCAGCCAAGGATCAACAAGCATATGAAAAAAAAGACAAAAAAAACAAAACTTCTAACATGAAATTTGGAGGCCAAAAATGTCAAAAAGAAAATTAAAAAAAAAAACTGGAGGAAACTCTAAAGGGAAAAGAAAATTTCAAAATGTATTCTAATATAAATATAACATACCTTCCATATAAATATAGTGGTATTTATATACCTATATATCTAATATAAATGTATATAAATATATAAAACTAAATGCATGAAATGTTTTTATAAAAGAAAATGGAAGATCACTCGGAAGAATGGTTGTCTAGAACTCAAATTTGGAGCTTAAGAGTATTACAGAGCCTTTCAAGAAGCATGAAGTTCTACTTGCTTCTCCTCTTACCCATTTCTTCACATTGGGAGAGTTCATTTCTTCCTGTGCATTACTCATTTGTAACACGGGAATAATGGAATAAAGCCCTCATCATTATTTTGTAAATTAAATGAGAAATGAGCACAAAGTTCTGAGTACTGCTTTGTCACTTATGCGGTATTCATTATCTGTAGCTATTATTAGTAGTAATAGTAGTAATAGTATATGTTATGTAAAGCAAAAGTAAAAACAATCAACTTGTCATTACCAGTATAAAAATCCATGCTGTTTACACGTGCATGTACATTTCTAATGATAAATGCAAACTCACGGACTCTTCTAGAACAGAGGTGCATGTCTTCTATCTGAGAACACCAGAGGTCATAGTCTCTGTCCTTTCTCCATTGCTCAATGAATGGTGTTAGATTGAGTTCATAAATCCTCAAAGTGGGAAAGACTGGAGAACTTTAAGAGTGTATGTGCATACACTGAAAACCCATAGGGAATGTAGGAGGACTTCATCACACTGCAGAGCACCCCAGTTTGTCCTCACTGACCTGGCTTTCACTCTACATTCATCTCCAGAGCACAGTGGACTTATGGAAGTGTATGTTCACAGGATATTCAAGTCCTTACCGGAGTCTGTTTCACCAGGCCTTCCTCAGGTACTTTGCAGCACAGTCACAGATAAACTGAATGAGATAATGTGGATAAAGCACAATAGATCTTACCAGTATTGCAGATAAAAACAAAACACACAAACGAACAAAAACTAAAACCCAAAGGAAATGTTCCAATGCAGCAGAATCAGAAATTATTACCTATAGAACAGCTATAGCTACAGATAAATGAATTCTCCTTGAGTTGAGGTGATTATTTTCCCTGTTGGCACTGTTACCAGGTTTGGCTGACCCTACGCTTATCTCATGCTGTTTTGGTGCATTGGCCTGCTGCTACTCTCTCCTATGCACCAGAGGTAGCAGCCTTTGAGAAGTGAAACGACTTGAAACAATTTGATAAGACAAAGCAAACCATTCCCTTTCTCAGTGTTTCAGGATGTGAAACCTGGCAGTTTTTAAACAGACTGTTCTATTATGTGTTCCCATTTCTATTCTCTCTGTCGATATTGTAAAAGATCTATGTATACATCACTCAAACATTTTCACAAGTATACTGATATCAACCCATTCAAACACAGGAAAGCACTCCTGGTACAGAATACAGTTAAAATGGATTCAAGTTTGTAAGATCTGTTGCAAAGAAAGAAATAGAATTAGGAGTGGGTGTTTAACATTTCAAACATAAGCAACAGGTTTTTTTTGTTTTTCCTCAAATAGCTATATCCACACAAGAATTTGCTGTTTTGTCAAATGATAAGCTTTTTATCACTGCAGGTAAAGACAGAGCTATTATGGAGGGAAAAGGTGAGTTAGAAGAGAATTTAGACACTACTGAGAGGTTCTTGTTTTGTAAATAAACCCCAAGTTGAGAAATAAAAGGTACATTGTAATTTTAAATGTGATTAATATTCATGTAAGGACACCAACCTTAGTACTTTCATAATTTGTTTTCAAGATGAATTATATTTGAAGTTTACATAATTCTGTCTTTCACTGCTCTCAGTAGCAAATGTAATTCTACATTCCTGTATTCCAAAGAAGAAAAAAACAATGGGCTTTATTCCCTCTAAATTGCCAGCTCATTCTTTCCAAGGCACTGGTGTGCTCTTGTCACTTCCCAAATTAAAGTAAGAGTTCCAAACTCTTTAGCCACCGGTACTTTCCACCATCTGTTCATGTCTTCTCTTAAACAGCCACGTCTGCCCCTCTTCCCCATACTCCTGCACTGTCTCTTTATCTTGTCTTGCTTCTGTTTGTTTTAACCAGAGTTAGGCATTTTATTTAGATTATCATTAATATAAAGTCTAACAAAGTACACATTTTATTATTAAATAAAATGTCTACATTTTTGTATGTACTATAGTGTGTCTCTTACATAGTTCACAACCTGTAAGATATCCTGGCAATTTTAGATTTTCTGCTTTTAGGGAGTTAGCATATAGGGGATATGAAAAGTAAAAAAAAAAATATACATATATATATATATATATATATATATATATATATATATATATATATAATAGAAAATCACAGTTATTGCAGTTATTGGCAAACACTTAATATAATAGATGTTGATTCAGAAATGAAGAAGAAAAGCCACAGACTAATTTAAAGGCTATTAGTAATCTGGTTCCAAGAAACATCACCATAGTCACATGGCAGCCCCTAATGATACAGATTTTTAAAAGCTCTCTGCTCAGCCTTTATAGGTCACACAGCATCCCAGAAACAAGGCCATCAAGGTTTTGTATTAATGGACAAGTGTCATTCAGTGTTAAGATAAAGTTAGAACTATTGAAGCTAATGGAGTATTTTCAGGAATAAACCTGCCTTGGTCATACATCTTTGCATCGCTCCAGGGTCTACACACAGAGAGAGAAAAACAACCAGGGCGCAGGCCCAGAGGCATTCTACAGTTATGCCCATTAACTCTTGGAGATAATACAGACATGCCACCTAATGATAGCAATTTACAGTCAATCTAGCAAAAGACATGACCTGTTCTGGGTTTCCTGGAGGTTATAAGAACATTGACTAATTTAGTGAGCCACTATAATAAGATAACCAGATGGAGAAGCTAATGGGCTGAGACAACGACAGTTAAACATTATTTGCTAACATCAGTATAGTGGAGAGTGGAGTATATTATAGGCCAGTGCTTACCTTTTAATTAAAATAATACTGCTTTCAGCATTATTTTAACATAGCAGTTGGGTAGTATGGATTCAGACTACCAGTCTTACTTTTTATTTTTATTTTTTTAGCTTCTTTTGGGATGACTGCTTGAGCAAAGTCAGACAAACTGAATATCACAGTATTTTGATCCAGCTATTTAAAGGCTATCTAATTGCTTGTTTGACCCTACCATGTTAATACTTAAAATAATCAGAAGCAGAATAGCAATAGTCACACACACACACACACACACACACACAACAGAATAGAGAAGAAAATCTTTAAAGATCATTCAGTACAATCCCTGCACCCGGTCTTTGAACACCTTCTAAGAGTTATACTATAAATCATTAAAATTTAAAATATCCCCTCCAAGTTTCTGTTTTAAGTACTTCTCAGTTATTTATTATAGCAAGACATGAAGACATTGCTTAAAGCAAATCCATTTCAGTGGCCAATGCCCTTCTACACCCAATTCTATGATGAATATTACAAACAATCTTGAAAAAAAAACATTCTTATCATCTTATACTCAGAGTTTGATCAAATATCAATGACCACAGGTGTCTTTGGGATTCTCCTATACCACAAAGCCTTGAAGGTATCTGTATCTCTTCCCTTTATATAGTTTTTTTCTTTAATCTTTGCCTATGATCTTGTTTCAACTTTTAATTTGAACAAATGAAACACATTATCCCAATTTTCCTTTTGCCCATAAACCATTAATTTTCCTCTGTGTGCTCCACTCACACTTATTTTAACTCATTCTGTCTCTCTGCCCCTTTCACTACTTTACCCCTTTCTCTACCCCTCGGTTATCCCTTGATTTCTCCCTTATCTTTCTTTCTTCTTTTCATCTTTAAAATTTTTTTCTCACCTTTCTGTCCTCTGAATTTACTATTTGGTCACTCTTATTTCAGTACTTCTGTATAGATTGAGTCACAGAGTTGGCTTTAATTTTAATTTTCTGATTTTAAGCTTTGAAAGACACACACTAGCAAAACCAGTGACAATAAATACACACATACACACACATATACCAAAAAAAGACAACAAAAAAAATCCTGTTTTTTCTTTCTTTTCTGTTTTTTTTTTTTTTTTTTAAGATTTTATTGGGGAAGGGCGACAGGACTTTATTGGGGAACAGTGTGTATTTCCAGGACTTTTTTCCAAGTCAAGTTGTTGTCCTTTCAGTCTTAGTTGTGGAGGGCGCAGCTCAGCTTCAAGTCCAGTTCCCGTTGCTAGTTACAGGGGGCACAGCCCACCATCCCTTGCAGGAGTTGAATCAGCAACTTTGTGGTTGAGAGGATGCACTCCAACCAACTGAGTCATCTGGGAGCTCAGCGGCAGCTCAGCTTAAGGTGCCGTGTTCAATCTTAGTTGCAGGGGGCGCTGCCCACCATTCCTTGTGGGACTCCAGGAATCCATCTGGCAACCTTGTGGTTGAGAGCCCACTGGCCCATATGGGAATCAAACTGGCAGCGTTCGGAGTTAGGAGAATGGAGCTCCAACCGCCTGAACCACCGGGCCGGCCCCTGTCCTTCTTTCTTCCCTCCTTCTTCACAGAAGTAGATACAAAGTGATAGCCAGTCTGAATTAACTAAAAGTTTGGCCCACCGAATAGTTTTATAAAAATAAAATTATATTTGAAGAAAAGTGTTTTAGAGATATTTGAATGAACTATTTTCTTATTTTATTCAGCCAGTGTGGGAGATAATATTCCATTACAGGTATTTTAAATAACAAAACTATATCCACATCTTGTGTCTGGTCTATGCTACCACTACATTCGTTTCCCTTATCCTCAGGAGATACGTTCCAAGACCCCCTGTAGACTTCTGAACCTGTGGATAGCAGCAAACTATATATATATATATATATATATATATATATATATATATATATATATATATATATATATATATAATAAACATATATACTATGTTTTTTCTATACATACATTCCTATGATAAAGTTTAGTTTATAAATTAGGCACAGTGATTAACAAAAATAGCTACTAATAAAATAATTATAACAATATACTGCAATAAAAGTTAGGTGACAACATGGATGGATCTTGAGATTATCATGCTAAATGAAATAAGTCAGACAGAAAAAGTAGAGAATCATATGATTTCACTCATATGTGGGATATAAAACTGAAAGCAACAAAGGAACAAGACAAACAAACAAACAAAACTCATAGACACAGACAACCAGAGGGTAAGGGGGTAGACAGTGTGACAGAAGAGCTTAAAGGAGGTCAAATATGTGGTGACTGAAGGAGATTTGACTGTGGGTAGTGAACACATAATGTAATATATAGATGATGTATCATAGAATTGTACACTTGAAACCAATATAATTTTATTAACTAATGTCACCCCAATAAATTTAATAAAATGAATAGTTATGTGAATTTGGTGACTTATTTCAGGGTACCCTTGCTGAAGTATTCATATTGACTGAATGCCTTCTGGAGCAACATGTTTCCATCGTCAATGGGAACACGTTTTCTGTTCCTGTCTTCCATCCACAAATTTAATGCATTTTTCATTTTAACTAATCATTTATTACGCACTGTGGCCATAACTTTTGCAGGTGAAACAGCAAAACTAGTTCAAATTTCTTTTTTCTTCTTGACAATTTCATGGACACAAGATTCATTTTTTTTTTTTACCATAGATCTTAGCAACCTCAGCATACAAATTTTCCTTTCTTTATTAAGAACTTTCACTTAGTTTCTTCATCTGAAAATGAAGAAAATAAGAGTACTTAGCTTATAGGCATATTGAATGAGACTTAATGGCAGAATAGATAATTTTTACCACAATTTCTGATGAAGACAACTATAAAGTTATACAAATATTTTTAAAATCTACATGAGGACATCATGAAACTAACAATTTGGTGGATTATTTTTAAGGCAGATCCAGGAGCGGTAGACAGAAGCTTAGGGAATTGATCCCAATAGGCTAGCTCTTCTCTTTGGAGATAGTTGCTGATAACCCGGGGAGATTGTTAAGAGAGTTGGCAGCTTCTAATCACTTTTGAGAACCTCATGTAGCAAGGGAGGTAGGAATTGGAATTTAGAGTCCACCTAAGTGGGGATATGGTCCTGGAGAACACCTCTTCACTTAGGTTGGATTTTGCAGGGGCTCACACGTATTTTTTCCTGGCAATCCAGATTTTCTTTGTTTTTACTTAGTGTCCTGCTACTTCAAGGTCCCATCCAGTAAAGCACATTACATTTAGACATCATGTCTTTAAAGTCTCCTCTTGGCTACGGCAATTTCTCCAATTTTCCTTGATTTTAATGACCTTGATAGTTTTGAAGATGACTGATTAGATATTTTATAAAATGCTCCATAATTGGCATATATCTAATGAAAATTTTTCTTGTGCTTAGACTGAGTTATAGGTTTGGGGGAGGAACATCAAAGAAATGAAGTGTCATTTTTATCACATCTTATTACTAATTTATGACTTGTTGATATTGATTTGACCATCTAGCTGAGGGAGCGTTGGTGAAGTTTCCCATCGTAAAGTTACTGTTTTTCCCTCTTTTCATACCATAATCTTTGAAAGGCGGTTAGTACGCTTAGGCCACATATAAAGTGGGAGGAGTTATGTTCCACTTCCTTGAGAAAGGAGTAGCTACACAATTTACTTAGAATTCTTCTACATAGGAAATTTGTCTTCTCTCCCACATGCATATTTTACTCAACAATTTGTTTATATCAGTATAGACTTATAAATATTTATTTTATACTTTGAGTTAAATACAATACTATTTGTTTCTCAGATTTTTCCAACTTTGACATTTGGGAGCTCTTTCAGCTGGCTTCTGAATTTTTTGACATACTCCATCATTGTGTGAGTGTGTGAGTGTGTGTGCGTACACTTCCTTAGTTTTTGGTACTACAAGATACCCAGGTTTATTTTGTATATTCCCCATCCCAGTCCTAAAATAATCCATTTCTCCAAAGAGCCCCAGTTCTTTTAATTTGAAAATGTTATTAAAAATCAAGATCTGGTAGCTAGGTGTGCTTATTGCAACTGAGATGTCATTTCTACACCCTCTCAGCAGGCAAAACAAGAACATCTGTGTGTATACTAATATATATATATATATATATATATTTCTATATGTAACCATCTGAATCTATATTAAGATCAGCATGAATTTATACTGATGTCTCCAACTCTAAACCATTGGTTTACTTAATTGTTTAATTCAGAATACATGTACAGTAGTATTAGAATTGTCACCCATACCCCTGTGGGAAATAACTTTATCAACTAAGTGTAGTGCTTATGTTCAGTTTCTTCTGCCTTTAGTCTTACTGACTTCACTGATTTACAAAGTTACTTAGGTCAGCATCTTTCCTCTTACCCCTTTCAGTGACTTTTTTTTCATACATTTGTAATATACTAAAATTGTTTTATACATTCTTCATTTTATTCTGGTGCCCCAAATTCATGGCTGCCACAAATATTTTTACTATGTCTATAGTTTTGAGTTTTTCAGAATTCATACAGATGTTGTCCCTTCAGAATGAATTCTTTTACTTAGCAATATGCATTTAATATTTATCATGTTTGTTCATAGCTGCACCACTCATTTCTTTTTATTACTGAATAATATTCCATTGTATGGGAGTGCCCCAGTTTGTTTACACATTTGCCTATTAAAGGACATCTTTGTTGATTTCAGTTTTTGGTGATTATGAATAAAGTTGTTATAAACATTCTCGTGAAGGTTTTTAGGGGAATATAACTTTTCATATAAGTTGGATAAGTACCTAGGAGCACATTTACTGGATTGTATGATAAGACTATATTTAGTTTTGTTAGAAACTGTGAAACTGTCTTCCAAAGTGCACATACCATTTTGCATTCTCACCAGCAATTAGTAAGAGTTTATCTGTATACTTGCCAAAACTGGTATCTTAGGTTTTTGGATTTTAGCCATTTAGTAAGTGTATAGTGGTATCTCACTGTTGTTTTAATTTTCAATTCCCTGATACACAAAATGTTAAGTGTATTTTTCATATGCTTATTTACCATCAATATATGTTCTTTGCCAGGGTATCTGTGGAGATCTCTTGCCCATTTGTTAGTTAGATTATTCATTTAATTATTGTTTAGTTTTTAGAGTTCTTTGGATATTTTGGATACCAGATGTTCATCAGATGTATGTTTTACAAACAGTTTCTCCCACTATGTTACTTGTCTTTTCATCTTCTTAAACATGTCTTTTGTAGAACCGAAGTTTTAATTTTAATGAAATCCAACTAATCCTTTTTTTGTTATGGATCATGTTTGGTGTTCAATCTAATTCATTGCAAACCCTGAGTTCACCTACATTTTCTTCTATAATTTCTTCTAGAATTTTTATAGGTAGTTTTGCATGTTATATTTAGATCTATGATCCATTTTTAGTTACTTTTTGTAAAAAAGTTTGTAAGATCAGCTTCTAGGTTATGTTTGTTTTTCGTATAGACATGGAATTTTTCCAGCACCATTTAAGAAAAATGATAATCCTTTTTCCACTGATTTGCTTTGACTCCTTTGTCAAAGATAAATTGACTATATTTGTGTGGATTTATTTCTGGCTGTCTATTTTTTCCCATGATTCTGGTTTGTATGTGTTATATTTGCCAATACTACCCTGTCTTAACTACTGTAGCTTTCTAGTAGTTAAGAAAGTCTTGACATTGGGTTGTGTGTGTCCTCCAATTTTGTTCGTATTCAGTATTATGTTGGTTATTCTAGGTTGTGTGACTTTCTAAATACACTTTAGAATAATTTATTAAGACTTTGATTCAATTATAGTAAATCCAAGATCCAATTGAGTAGAATAGGCATCGTAGCAAGATCTCTCCTTTTACTTAGGTTCTCTTTGCATTCTTTCACCACTATTTTATAGTTTTCCACATGTAGATCCTGTACATATTTTGCTAAATTTATACCTAAATATATAATTTGTGTGTGTTTGTGTGTGTTAATGTAAATGATATTGTTTTTAATCACAAACCCCAATTGTTCATTATTGACATATAATAAAGCAATTGATTTTGTACATTAACCTTGTATCCTGCAACTTTGCTGTACTAGCTTATCAGTTCTAGAAGTTATTTGTTGATTCTTTGAGATCTTCTATATAGCAACCATATCTTCTATGAATAAAGACAGGTATAGTTCTTCCTTCCCAATCTGTATACCTTTCATTTCCTTTTCTTGTCTTACTTTACTATCTAAGAATTCTAGTACCATGTAGCATAGAATTGTGAGAAAGGACAGCTTTGCTTTTTCTTGATCTTACGGTTAACACTTTTCACTTTAGTTAGTGAATCGTGATTTTTATATGCTAAACAAACTCTCAAATGGCATCAAAAATAAAGCCCAAAATCTGTAGTTTAAAAGATGTAAACTAAAAAATAAAACTTTAGAAAGATTAAATATAAAATAATGATTTTTAGGGAGCAAATGTTAGGTTATTAAGAAATACTCCGATCTTCTAAACAGAAAAAGACATCAATGCCACTCTCACATCTTGCAGAGACTAGCTGATCCCTCTATTGCTTCTCCTGGGGTCCCATGTTTACTATAAAAGCAGAAGAAAAAAAATCTATAAAATGATTGAAAGCTGCCTCCAGCTCTCAAAAACACTTTTTGATCTCTCTCTGATTGAGCTTTCTCTGTGGCCTGGTTCTATGAGAAAATTTCTAGAAAACTTGATGAGAACTTCTGTTGGAATAAGTGAGTCACAGTAGAGAAGTAGACATATTGAAATAATATTTTATACTTAAAAAATAAAATCAAGACAAGTACACTTATTTCGAAAGTAAATTTCCTGTCATTTTATTCCTGTAACCATTCATGAGACTATGATTCACTTACCAGAAAAGTCTTAAAAAAGAGTAGTTCGTTATATTTAGGCTGTCATGTGTATACTATACTCATACTATACCAAAAAATTATCCCTCCTTTCCCCAATTTTGCATTTGTTGATCAAGAAAAGGAAGTGCAAGATTTAAAAGAAAAATTGTATTAATTAAATAACATTTTATCTAAATGACTATATTAAGCATTTTATGATTAACATTAAACATAGGAGCTGCTTATTAGTTAGTTTGTTTTGGAGCACTAATGTGCTATTATCCCAATGCATGAAACAGATAGTAATCTCTGTGCTCTTAATTTTAAGTTTCTTCTTGTACTGAAAACATTTTGTTTTTAAGAAGTAAAAGAGATTAATAAGAATTTTATAAAGATTAAATCAAGACCATCGAAATGTTTTTGAACCATCGAAGCAAACTATTTCTCTGTGTATAAGGGGTTTAATATTTGCATAAATAAATAAATAAATAAATAAATACAACTCTGATTAAGAAATTTTTGTTTGTTAAGTTTTGGGTGGTGTCTAATAATTGTTAGGGGGTTGGAATAAAACTGCCTTTTGCTATAAAAGGACCAGACTTGGAATGAGCCTTTGGTTTAAAATGGTACTTAACCTGACGTGCCTCGTTAGCGCAGTAGGTAGCGCGTCAGTCTCATAAAATGGTACTTAACCTGGACTCTTTCTGCCCACACCCCTAACTGTTCATGAAATTACCAATGGAGATGGGAGAAGGGTCAGCGGCAATATCAAAGACTAAGCCTAACAAGCATCCCCATTTCCACTTCTGGGAAGAAAGTAGCAGGAATTACAAAACTGATGAATTTGTATTGGGATTATCCTTACCGGAATGACATAAAACGAATCTTTTTATGAAACGAGGAGACAGGCATTTGTCATCTTCCTCACCACCTGCTGTCAGTCTCAGAGATACAGTCTCATCAAGAAAAAGAAAAAAAAAAAAAAAGAGGCAGCTGCTTCTCTATTTGATATGGCCAGATGTTTTTTTGATGAAGGGGTCAGAATATTATTTCTACACACAGAGTCTTAATCCTGCTTTCTCTTATCTACCCATAAACCAGCAGGAACATGAAATTCTACATAGCACTGGGTAGGACGTTGGTTAACAGAAAGGTGGAGTTGGGAGCAGGGTTGTGGGAGGATGAGACTACAACACAACCAATGTTTAGTCTGAAAGACAAAAGTACGATGAACTGGATAGAAAAAAAAAGCATCTGTTTTCGCAATGCATCCTAGTGCTGCAATTGTTAACATATACATTTGTTTAGGATATTAGACAATAAGGTAATGTATAGAAGGAACATTTGATCTGTGTACAGTGAGTATATGTCGTGAGCTGTGAATGTTAGAAACTAGAATTTGAACATAGAATTGTGGATTCCCTATTACAAATCCCATTAGACAAAGAAGTATACACTGATTTTATCTGTAAAGTTCACAAGTTCATGAAAGCAATGTCTTCAAAAGAATTTAAGAATTAATGTTCTTCAAATAAAAAAGCAAGCTTTTTTTTGAAACATGGCAAAGATGATTATGAAACTTATTTTGAAGAATAGTGTGATAATACCTATGAACACATCAGCACAGTGCTCAATCCTAAGGATGCCTTTGGCAATTTAGGAAAAATTTGAAGTTGAATGTCACCAAGCTTCCCATTTTGATTTTCTTATTGAATCTTGATTTCCAAATTCAAAATCAAACTAATTTGATTAGTTGTTTGAACACTTGAACACTTGTTTTCCAAATTCAAAATCAAACTAATTTTATTAATGATTTGACCTAGCTACTTTATCATCAGTCATGTTTTTTATGCAACTTATTAAAATATTTTCTACATTAGTCCTGCCTATTAATTAGCCATAATATTTGAACTTAGGAAATGTCAAGGTTAAGTCCCTCACCCAGATATAGAAAGAAAATGACAAAGTATGACAGCAGGAATTGTATATGATATGCCCTTCTACTCAATCATATGTAGCATGTCACTTCTCGTCCAACTTATCATGAGAGCCATTGAATGTATCTGACAGGACATATATTTGACTGATGGATGTCTCTGAATGTGTAGACCTGGCTTGATGGGAGAAGATTATGAATGTGTGACATCGAGGGCAGGTTCCCAGCAGTGAAAACTGAATTTCTACCTGAAGCTGCACCAAGCTTCTGGGATATTTGCCCTATTATGATGGCTGACAGTTTGCATGTGTTTTAACTCTGGCAATCAGTCAACCTGCTCTTAATGGGTAATTGCCAGCAGGAACCTAATTTTTCCACATCAACTGTCACACATGTCTCTAATATTCTTATTCACCATTAACTAGATTGACGATGTTGTTTCAGACCAGAATGGGAGAAGGAAGGCAAGGTTTGATTTTCTTCCTAGAAAGAAACAACAGTTCAGCTAGATTATATAAGAAAAAGCTAACAAATGGAGCTAACTTTGGAGCAGATACTTAAGACGAAAATAAATGACAGTTTCTAAAGTCACATTCATGTATTGATCAGTATGGTGCTGATCACATTATGTTGATGCACAGGATGTAAGCAAAATTATTTTAGCTTGTGGAACAGGGAGCCATGAATGCATTTTGAAAGTAGGAACTCTCAGTAACCACTTGATGTAGATATGTTCTTTTTCTTTAAATTTTAAATACATTTTAAACTAAAATAAATTATTTATTTTTCTAATTATGAAAAGACTATATATATATATATGTATATATATATGGCATATATATACATATATATATATATATATATATATATGCCATTAACAAATTCTGGAAGCAAGATAAGAATTGATATAATAAAGAAAATACAAATACTAATAAGTCTATAACCAAATAACAACTTTTGATATATGTATTTTCTGATACATACATACACACATTTATATTATACATTATCACTCTAATAAATGTTTAATAGTCATTTCAATAATTTTCTATTGAATTTTTATTTTTTTTGTATTTTTTAATGTCCCGACCGGCAGGACAATGCAACGTGGGACGAGGGGAAGAAACCTGTTGAGGATGAAAAAAAGGGGAGACAGGAGACGCGAAGAATGGAGGCAAGACAGGGATCTGATCAAGCCTCAAAATTTTATTAAGATGGCGGGTTATATATATAGCTATGTCAGATGGGGGTGGGATATGCTATGTCATAGGGTGGCGAGGTATTTATCGCGGGCTGATAGGCTAGGACAGGGCGATGCCATATGAGGTACAAGGAAATGGGCAGGCTCTGGGTTTGGCGCGCGCGCGGGCTCTGGGTTTGGCGCGCGCGGGCTCTGGGTTTGGCGCGCGCGGGCTTTGGGTTTTGTGACCAGGAAGTTCTGCCTAGGCAAGGCCTGGGGATTTCTATGGCTTCCGACATCTCCTCCCTTTTTGTTTGTTTTAAGGAGGTGGGCCTTGACCGAGTGAGGGAACAGAGGCCTGGTTCCTCCAACGAGCAGAGCTCGTTATTGGATGGTTTTGGGTATCTTTTGTGGAGGAGAGGTAGAGATTTTTTGATACCAACCTCTATGCAAACCAGGTATGTTCTCAGGAAAGTTAAAGGGAGCCGACCGTTGTGAGTCGAGCCCTTTCCTTGCAAATGCTTTGCTTTGCACTCACCTCGGTGCCCATACCCCTCCCCAACTCGTGGGGGGAGTAGACATACCCTTAGTATTATGTCGTCCCCGTGGGGAGGAAGCCAAGATAGCCTTCTTCGAGGCCGTCCCCTGTTGCTAGCCGCTGATAATGGATTTGGATTGGTTTGGCCAAAACAGCATCGATTTGGTTTTTAATGAGGTCAGTAATGCGCCTAAAAGCCCATGGCCCGAAGGCTATTAAGAGAAGGATGCATAGGAGGGGGCCAAGGGTGGGGAGCAGGTAGGGGAGAAGTCCGTTGAGACCCGTCCAGAGTGGGTTTTCGAAGAGTTCTTTGCGTCTTTTTACTAGGTCCTCTTGTAGTTTTTTGATCTTGTCTCGGACGATCCCAGACTTGTTAGCATAGAAGCAGCAGCGTTCCTGTAAAGCTAAGCAGATACCTCCCTGTTCTGCAGTGAGAAGATCTAGGCCTCGACGGTTTTGTAAGACTACTTCAGCTAAAGAGTCAATCTGATCTTGGAGATCATTGATGGTCCCAGAAAGTGTTTGGACATCATCTATCAGCTGGCGTGATAGTTTATTGTAGGACTGGACTGCAACACCTACTCCCGCGGTACCCGAGGCTATTCCAGCAGTAATTCCTAGCCCTACGAGTAAGGGAATGGCTGTAATAGCACGCTTGTGGCGCCCGGTGGCAAATTCTAGGCTGGGGAGAGGGACAGGTGTGTCTCCTGGGATAATAGAGATATCAGGGAGGAGACTAGCTGAGACACAAAGTCCAGTCCAGTTGGTGGGTAACGTGGTGTAAGCGAGGCTGTTCCCACATATGAAAACTTGTCCAGGGCTAGAACACAAGGTTCCGTTAACTTGAATGATGTCAGAACAGTTAGTAAAAGTGACAAACCCTAGATCTACATCAAAAGTGTTGTTTTGAAATCGTCCCTGATAGCAGGGGGAGGTATTAAATCCTACAGGTTGAACTCTAAGAGGAAGGGAGAGACGGGAACAGTTAGAGATTTGTGTGTTTACTGTGATATTGGAGGGGATTGCAGTAGGTATGGGAGTTCCTATAGTCATGCAAAGCCAGCAGTCCTGGGCAAGAGAAGGGTTGGAATGATTTAAGGCCCAGAAGGTGGATTCGAGAATGTTGTTGGTTTGTGTGTCTAAATCCATATCCCGGGATTTTGGGAGAGCCAAGGGGTGGTAAGTTAAAGGGGGGAATAGGTGGTGGAGTATTTTTTGAATGTGCTCAGTGACAAGAGTCTCTTTTAA
The DNA here is from genome assembly GCF_964194185.1 of Rhinolophus hipposideros. Lineage (NCBI taxonomy): Eukaryota > Metazoa > Chordata > Mammalia > Chiroptera > Rhinolophidae > Rhinolophus > Rhinolophus hipposideros. The sequence goes on along the minus strand of NC_138058.1, from coordinate 22,066,652 downwards.
TATGTCATTTGGCCCTCCGCCATCTGAAATGTGGACAGGCATTTTAGTTGGCCAACAGACTTTATTTCCAATTGTACCACTGCAGCCCGCCTGACTATATTTGTTATTGTCAGAGAGGGAGGTGGAGTCCCAATCGCCTCCGAATGTGGCGGACCTACGTCTCAATAACATGGCTGTGAGATAAGTTTGGTTGTCTGAGCCAGTACAAATTTGGGTGGTTGTGTAGCAGGAAGAATGCATTTGATCAAAATAGCTGCATTCGCTGGGGCAGGGCGGTGGTAGTCCTGCAATGGGGGGAATAATGCGGGGCTTATTGGTACAGGTCCATTGTGTTTCATCTATTCCTAGTCCGAATCCCCCCTTTATATTAGGATTATAGGCGAGGTAGGCTACTTTATTACCGCAATCAGTGGATGCTAAGTATGCTAAATCTACCTGTCCTTGTGGGGCTGGCTCCTCGGTGTGGGCACGGAGGTATCCACTGGGCACTGTGCCTCCCGGGCAGTCACATGGGTTGCCATAGAGCTGTCTGTATAGCTGCTCGCGGCTTACGGGGGGCCCAAACCCTCCGTAAACGGGGATGATGAGGAATGTGAAGAGTGTCAAAGTGAAGGACTCCATGAAGAACTTTATGTCCTGTGAAAAGAGAGAGAGATTTTCTCAGGGAAGATATCCCTGGAGTCTTTATGTGTTATTTGGATTTGGGGTGTTGACAGGCTTAACGAGACGCTCTGGCAGCCATCGCGCGCCGCCTTCCTGAGAATCATAAATGCAGGCTGACCCACGTCCCCAAATGAGGACTGGATCGGGGCCGTTCCATTTGGAGGTTAATGGATCTTTCCACATAACTGTAGCATATTGATTTTTTGTTTCTTGGTGCCAGAAGCGATCGGCAGCCGATTTTCCCTGAGCGTCAAGTTGTAGGAAATTAAGGGTAAATAATGCATGGCTGAGAACATTACGAGGAGATCCTTTGGTCGGATAGGCAGTGGTGGTTTTTAACTTGTTGATGGTGTTTTTGAGTGTCTGGTGGGCTCGCTCTACAATGCCCTGGCCTTGGGGATTGTAAGGGATGCCAGTGACGTGTTTGATTTGGAATTGAGCACAAAAGGCTTGAAATGCCTGGGAGGTATACCCTGGTCCATTGTCTGTTTTTATAGTTTGAGGTTTTCCTAGTGTGGTAAGGCATTGGAGGGTATGGGCTATGATGTTTTTTGTAGCCTCGCCCCCATGAAGGGTGGCAACCATGAAGCCGCTGAAGGTATCTATAGTTACGTGTACATACTTTAAATGGCCGAATTCAGGAATATGTGTAATGTCCATCTGCCAGATTTGTCCAGGGAGTAAGCCCCTTGGGTTAACTCCTAGGTGAGGAAGAGGCAGAAAGGTTATGCACCCTGAGCAACTTTTAACAATGTGTCTAGCCTGATCTCGGGTAATTTTGAATAACAAGCGAAGTGTGTGGGCATTGACATGATGTAAGTTGTGGAATTGGGTGGCTCGCGTTATAGGATCTAAGGTTAAGGGACATACTAAGCGGGTATGATTGTCTGCTATAGCATTGCCCTGTGAAAGGGGTCCAGGGAGGTCAGTATGAGCCCGAAGATGACTAAGGAAAAATGGGGTCTGTCTTTGTAGTATGAGATGTTGTAGTTGTTGAAAAAGTTTGGCAGCGCTGGTAGAGGGCTTGATATATGGCACTGTTTCTAGTTGGGGCACAGACAGGGCGATATAGGCACTATCAGTGTACAAGTTAAAGGGTGACTCCTGTAGTTTTTTAAACACCTTTATAACGGCATAAAGTTCAACAAGTTGGGCAGACTGAAATGGAGACTGCACCTGAAATCTTTGTGAGTTAATGACATATGCTGCTACGCCAGAAGAAGACCCATCCGTGAAAACCAAGGCGGCATTTTGTAATGGTTTAGTGGCTGTTATCTTTGGAAAAACAAAGGGATGTAGTCTGGAGAACTGTAGGAGTTTATTAGGGGGATAATGATTATCTATCTTGCCCTGAAATGATGTAAGGGAAATGATCCAGTCATCGTTATTTTGGGTTAGCCAATTAAGCTGTTCTTTAGTGTAGGGGAGAATGAGCTGATCAGGGTCCCTGCCAAAGTGTTGTCGGCTTTTTTCTCTTCCTATCTTAATAAGTTTGACTACCAGGGATGGGTATGTGACTAGGACCTTAGACGGGGAGGAGGGTAAATGAACCCAGAAGAGGGGATTATCTTGCCATAAGACCCCAGTAGGTGTATGAGGGGTTGCACAAATAATGAGGGAGAAGGGCTGTTTGTATGATAGAAAGGTGACTTGTTGTTGTTGAATTGCCTTTTCTAGTAATTGAAGAGAGCCCTTTGCCTCAGGCGACAGCTCTCGAGGGGAGAGAGGGTCTGAGTCTCCCTGAAGAATATCAAAGAGGGGCTTGAGGTCTCCTGTAGTGAGCCTTAAGTATGGTCGAAGCCAGTTAATATCTCCCAAAAATTTTTGAAAGTCATGTAAAGTGTATAAATGACTAGTTTTAAGTTGGACTTTTTGGGTGGTTATGGACTGATTATGTAGCTCAAATCCCAGATAGTAGTAGGGGTCTTTGAGCTGGATCTTATTGGGGGCAAGTTGGAGTCCATAAGTGGTAAGATTGTGAGTTAAGTGTTGGCAGCATTGGAGTACCTCTGTGGTGGTCTTTCCTGCTAGAAGGATATCGTCCATATAATGAATAATATAAATAGTGGGCCATTGTGTTCTAACAGGATCCACAGCTTGTGCCACAAATTTTTGGCATAGGGTGGGACTATTGGCCATGCCTTGTGGGAGGACTTTCCACTGAAAGCGCTGCATAGGACCCTTGAAGTTGGTTACAGGCAGGCTAAATGCGAAACGCTCTCTGTCCAGGGGGTGTAAAGGAATGGTAAAGAAACAATCTTTAAGGTCTATAATAATCTTGTGATAGTTAGCTGGGATAGCTGTCGGGGAAGGGAGGCCTGGTTGGAGGGCTCCCATGGAGAACATGGTTTTATTAATTTCTCTGAGATCCTGAAGGAGGCGCCAAGACCCAGACTTCTTTTTAATAACAAAAATGGGTGTATTCCATGGCGAAGTAGTTGGTTCTATATGTCCTGCCGCTAATTGTTCCTGCACTAACCGAGAAGCTGCGGACAACTTTTCCTCAGGTAGTGGCCATTGGTCCACCCAAACGGGGGAATTATCTTTCCATTTTATCTTCTCCGCATGGGGTGCAGGAGGATCAATGGCCGCTAGGAAAAATCCTGACTGCCTAATCCTTGTCGGTTAGGGTTGGGCTTTATAGAGAGGGGATTTTTTATCCCTTGACCAGCTTTTCCCAGTCCCTGTCCAGGGAGATAGCCTTGGTTAAGCATCTGTTGAGCAACTATTTCGTTGGGGCTGCACATGATAAGTTTGAGTTGTGATAGGATATCACGGCCCCACAGATTAATGGGAATTCCAGAAATAATATATGGCTGGACCTTACCAGTATTGCCCTCTTCGTCTTCCCATGAGAGTATTTTAGAGCTTTGTCTGGGATTGGCTGATTGTCCTATGCCCTGTAGATGGGTATATGAGGCTTTAGAGGGCCATGTTGAAGGCCAGTATCTATCTGAGATGACTGTTGCGTCCGCTCCCGTGTCTATTAAACCTTGAAATTTTTTTCCATCTAAGTACAGGGTTAAAAGTGGCCTCTCTAAAGTGACCTGTTGTATCCAATAGGCATCTGAGGAGCCGAAGGCGGACTCCCGTCTCTTTGGTGTCAGATATTGTTTATTAGAGGTGTCTAATGGGAGAAGCACAAGCTGTGCTATCCTTTGGCCTTTTACTATGGATACAGGGCCCAGAGGGGCCGAGGCTAAGAGTTGTATGAGTCCTGTATAATCATTATCTATGACTCCTGGGATTATATTCAGGCCGGCGAGGGAAGAGCTGCCCCGTCCCAATATAAGTCCAAATGTTTCCGGGGGCATAGGTCCCGTCGTGGTGGTGGGAACGAGTTGGACCCCTTGGTCTGGGGTTAGTATCGAGTCGGCGGCGGCACAGAGGTCCAGTCCTGCGCTTCCGGGGGTAGCCCGGTGGAGGGAACCGACACTTGAGCTGGGAGGATCTGAGGACTTGGTTGTTGGGGAACAAACCTGACAGCCCCTAGGTTGTGTCCCGATGGAGGGGCCAGGGGCTGGCCCCGACTGGGGTTTCCCGGTTTCCTGGAAAGGGGGATACCTTCAATATCTGTTTTAGAATAACAATCAGAGGCCCAATGTTTGCCCCGTCGACATCTTGGGCACACGGTGGAAGGCATTGGTCTGGAGGGTGTCGGTGGGGGCTGTGATGAATTTTGGGGTTGTGGACCTCTATTTTTTATTGGGCAATCTCGACTAAAGTGTCCAGGTTGTTTACAGGAGAAACATAACCTAGATTGTTGATTAGGAGGCTTGTTTGAGGCAAAGTCTCGGAGGGCGGCTCCGATAGCGAGTCCCAAGGTATGGGAGGCTCCAACCCCTGAGCATAGTTTAATGTAGTCAGCAAGGTTGCCTCCACGGTGGGGGCGAATGGTTGCCTGGCAAGTGGGGTTAGCATTTTCATAGGCTAAATGTTTAACAAAGGCGCTGTCGTTCTCGCCTTCTCCGACCAACCGTTCGGCGGCGTCGGTGAGTCTGCTGATAAACTCACAATATGGCTCCTCGGGGCCCTGACGAATCTTTGCCAGGGAGGTGGTAGCGGAGCCTCTTGGAGGTAGGCGGCGCCACGCCTTGAGACCAGCGTTCTGAATTTGAGCTAACAGCCCCGGGGGAAAAGTTGCCTGGATTTCATTGGTATGATAGGGTTTTTCTCCTAGTAATTTATCCCGAGTCCATGATCTTGTTGTTCTATTTTCACTATTGCGCTGTGCTATCTCTCGGCAGTTTTCTTTAAACTCTGTGTGCCAGAGGACGTGGTCCCCCCCAGAAAGGGTGGCACGAGCTAATTTAAACCAATCATTGGGTGTGAGCCAACGGTCACTGAGACCTTCAAGAATTGCCAAGGTGTAGGGCGCTGTCGGGCCATAAGAGCTTACTGCACCTTTTAAATCTTTAATATGTTTGATGCCTAGCCGGTGATATTTTTGGCCAGTGGGATCATTGGAGTTGGGAGTGTTATCTTCTGGGTCTTCTGTGTCAGAGGCCTCATCGGCCGAGGGGGGATTATGAGAGTCGGGGGGTTCATTGTCAGTCTCTTCCATTGTATCCCCTTGAGAGGGTGGGCCACGGTTTTGGCTGCGGGTAACTGGAAAGGTCATTAGGGTCTTTTTATTAAGTATTGGGCCTTTTTGAGGTTTTTCAGGGTTTTGGTTAGGCATTAAGGTTTTAAGTTCTTTTTCAAGGGCATGCAGCTCCTTTAGGAGTTGCATATGTTCGCGTTTTTGTTGGAGTGTCTCTCTAAGAGAAGAAATTTCTTGGGTTAAAGATATTTTTGCCTGCCTAATGGGATCGGTTAAGGATGGGGTGTTTTGAACTAGGATGTCTTGAGGGAATAGGGGTGGGTTTGGGTTTAAGACTGGGTCATAGAATGTTGGGAGTTCCTGAGGGGGGACATAAGGGGGAGGGGTATGTATTTTTTGTGAAGGGGCGCGCAAGGTTGGCGCGGCAAGGCCCCAGGGATCTTCTTTTTTATTATAGCGGGCAGCTTGTTCCTCTAAATCTATCTGGTCTCTTGGGGAGAGCTGGTCCTGATTATTAAAGGCCAAAAGGGAAGGGTAGATTTTAGGGGGGTCTTTTAATGGGTGATTCTCTAAGGCAGAGGCTTCCTGATTGTCAGCTTGTTTTTTAGGTTCCTCTGGCATGTCTATTGAAACAGATTGGCAGACAGAAGGGGGGCGGGAACTCTCTTTTAGGACTGTTTCCCCTGTCTGTAAGATCTCTCTAACATCTGGGTCTGAGGAATGTATTTTTAGGATATCATTAATCAGATTCCAATATGAGAATGCCGATACAGGGACCTTGTTGGGTCCAAAAACCCGATAGTAATCATTAAAACAGTCTCCAACTCTCTTCCAATATTTTTGATCAATCGTTCCTTCTTGGGGGAACCAGGGGCAGATATCAGAGACAAAACTGAAAAACTCACGTAAATCTTTTTTTCTAGCCTTAACTCTCCGCATCTTGAGAGATTCCTTAATACCCTTAAGGAAGAGTTCATGTGAACTCAACTCCTGTCCCATGTCAATCACCTACTCACCAATCTCTCGTCCTTCGCTGGGCGGCTACTCCAACGTCGGGCAAACTTGGAGTCTTTTCTTACGGGTGAATACCTCGTGAACTCCAAACGAGCCTTTTTACTGCCGAGGGGGCTGTCGAGTCTTGTCCCTTACGGGCTCGAAACAAGCCACACTCGCGCCGGGGAGGCCCTCGAGTCTTGTCCCACGAGTGAAAACTGCGTGGGCTCGAAAGAAGCCAGCCCGTGGAGGCTCAGGGAGGGGGGGGCCGCGGCGGTTTCCAGAGTAGGTGTCCTCATAGAATCTTCGTACCTCGGGCCCCACGTTGGGCGCCAAAATGTCCCGACCGGCAGGACAATGCAACGTGGGACGAGGGGAAGAAACCTGTTGAGGATGAAAAAAAGGGGAGACAGGAGACGCGAAGAATGGAGGCAAGACAGGGATCTGATCAAGCCTCAAAATTTTATTAAGATGGCGGGTTATATATATAGCTATGTCAGATGGGGGTGGGATATGCTATGTCATAGGGTGGCGAGGTATTTATCGCGGGCTGATAGGCTAGGACAGGGCGATGCCATATGAGGTACAAGGAAATGGGCAGGCTCTGGGTTTGGCGCGCGCGGGCTCTGGGTTTGGCGCGCGCGGGCTTTGGGTTTGGTGCGCGCGGGCTCTGGGTTTGGCGCGCGCGGGCTTTGGGTTTTGTGACCAGGAAGTTCTGCCTAGGCAAGGCCTGGGGATTTCTATGGCTTCCGACATTTTAACTTATAAATTACACTTTGATAAAACATAATTATTGGGCATTTTTACTTCTTGAGGGTGTATTTGTATGTGAATGTATGTAATGAAAAAAATGTTTTACAAAACCTTGACGATTTTTCTCATATTTTTCTATGTAATTTACTTTTAAAGTTTTCATTTTGAGATAGTCATAGATTTATGAAAAGTTGCAAAAAAATTTTCAGCAGTCTTGTGTAAACTTCACTTTGTTTTCCCAATATTTATATCTTACATAATTATAATAATATCAAAACCAGGAAAATGACATTGGTACAAGGTGTGTTTATAGTTAAATGCCATTTTTATCATTTTATCATTCATTACAATAAAAGTATGGAACTATTTAATTACCACCTAGATTTTTCTTGTGCTATTATACCCACCTCTCTCTTCCCAAAATTGCTGACCCCTATACTCCACTAATCTTTTCTCCATTCATATAATTTTGCCATTTCAGTAATTTTACATAATTTTACATAAATAGATTACATAAATAGAACCACTGTTATCTTTTTAGTACTCTTTGTATATTAAAGACATTACACACTTTTAATTGTTCCTTTATGTTGCAAATTCTTTTAAAGAACCATTTCACTTTTCAATTTTGTATGAGGTATTCCTTTTATAAAGTTTTATATTTTATTTATTAAATATATCATTTTTAATGGCTCCTGCCTTTAGTGTTTCTCTAATATCATCCATTTAATCTATATTATTCTTGTACATTTTATGCGTGTTTTTACATTTGTTAAATTATTTAAAATTTTACATTTAAATATTTCCACTTTGGTTTTATTTTGAGGCATGTAGTAAAAACTCTAATTTTATTTTGTTGTTAGAGCAATTTCCCAATATAAGTAGTTGAAAAATATTTCTCCAATATGTATATAATTCTCCAAATATATATATGTGTGTGTATGCACATATATATGTACACACAGACACAGATATACATATATATATATCCAATTTGAAAAGGCTAAGTTTATAATAAATTATACATGCACACACATATACACTTATATACACTTATACTCTCTTTAGTCTCTTTCTGGAATTTTTAAGTTTCATATGAACTATTTTTGTATTCTTTCAACAGTGTAGTCTTCTCTAAACTATTGTTGCTTAACTATATTTTTAATTTCTAAAGACATAATATTTCGTTCATTATGCTTTTTAAATATTATTGCTATTCTCAGATTTTTACTCCTTGTGTGATGTTAAAAAATAGAAAAATTTCATTGGGATTGTACATACAATTAATATTAAATTTACAATCTGGTTTGTAAGAGAATTGGCACATTATTAATTCCTCTTACTAACCTCAATGCTTTTTTTTTTTTATTCATGTCTCCTGTCTAGCAAGATATTTGTTGACCAGTGTTTATACAAAGTTTGTACATTTATTACCAGATAAATTCCTAGTTATTTTATAAGTTGCATCCTCTTACCTCACCCTAACAGTCTTGCCAGGTAGTACTACATAATCTGACTCCAAGGAGTGTTTCCCAGTCATCCTGGAGGGAATTGGACAGCCCTCCCCAGGCAGCAGGTATTAGAGGAGCTCATCAAACTGGTCTTGCTGCCTCTGCAGAGCTGCTGACTCTCAGGGGACTTTGCCTGGGGTAAACTTGCAAAAACACTGGTCCAGTGAGTAGTCTGGCTCTTAGACAACACAGGAATTGCTTCATCTGCTTCTCCTGTCACTGTCCAGCAATTAGGTGGTGTTTCTCTGAGGAGCCCTTGATCCAAACTATTCCCAATAGCTATTTATAACCTCCACCTCTTTTCTCAAACCTCAGATCCTGCAAATTCCACTCTCACTCTCAGCGAATGGCCTGATATCTACTTCACAGAGAAAAGAGAAGCTCTCTTACATTCTTAATTCCCTTAACTTCCCACCTCATCACTTGCCACCTACCAATTTACTCGTATCCACACCCACTGACTTTTTCTTTCGAACTGTTACCGTAAAAGAGTTGTGTCTCTCTTTTATAGCTGAGTTTTCAGCCTGTGCTTCTGCCTTGTTGGAGGCTTTGCCCTACTGATCTCCCTTCTTGGATTTCTTCAGTACATTTCTATCTACTGTCCCCTTTCCCTGAAATTTAGAAATTTTCAAGCTTTTCCCACCTTAAAAAAAAAAATCCAATTTTCATGTAATCTCAAGTTGCAATTTTCTTTGGTTGTATAACATTTTTAATTATTCGTCCTGTATATTGGTGTTTTCTGACTAGCCTTGGCAGAAGACTGCCAAGTGTGACTTATTATTTTTATCTTTTACAAATAACCAGTGCCCGTGTTTCTTCAACTCTTAATTGTTTATGTTTTCCAGTTTGTTGATTTTTGTTTTTAGTCTTCCTCCTATTTTAAAAACTTTTTTCCTATATTTTCTGTTATAGTTTTCAGGAATATAGATCTTGTTCTTTCTTCTCACTTATTTAATGAAATGTGGAATTCATTAGTTAGTGCTTCTTTTTTCATGATGAAAGTATTTGTTGCTACTATTTTTCATCTGATATTACCTTTAGTTTCATCTCCTAAGCTTTGATATATAGCCTCGTAATCTTCATCTTTTTTCTTTAAAGACTGTAATTGCAGTTTTCATTTCTCTTTGACCCAAAGTCATTAAAGATAGTGCTTTTGGTTTTCAAGTAGTTTGATTATTTTAGTTTATTTAATTACGACTTTCTGGAATCATCTAGTGGAAGTGAGATGATGTGACCTCCATAAGATATTCTTTGTTACCTCACTTTAAAAATATATATTTGTGGACATTTAAAAACAGTATATATTCTCTGTTAAATGCAATATTTAATATGAAATTATTAAAGCAACATTATTATTAAAGATAAGATTTTCCCCCTGTTTTTTTCATATACACTTTTTCTCTTTTTAATTTGTTAAGTCTAACAGAACTAAGTCAAAATTTTCCATTAAAATTGGGTTTGGGCAATATTTTCATGCATTTGGATGCTATGTATCTATCTAATTTTTTAACTGTTTATGGCAAAACGTCTTCACTCTGAAGTGAAATTTTAATGAAAATAATATAATCCTCTTTATCTAATTTCTTCACCTAGATTACTCTCTTGCCCATTAATATTGATTTGCTAATATGGTTTACCTGATATGGTTTTGCTAATCCCTTTATGGTTATTTATTTATTTTTTATGGATTGCCTCATAATCACTTTACAGATGGGTTTTGTGTTCTGATGTTTTTTTGGAAATTATATTTTAATAAAATTTACTTACACACGTATTAATTAAATAGCTAACTCTTTTGGAATATTGCAAAATTCAAAAGTTACACAATGGTGTATGTGAAAAAAATAAATCTGTTTCTTTCCCCTGTATTCCCATTACCCATTCACTGTTCTCAGAGGTGACACTATTACCTCACAACAGTATGTCAGATCTGAGATGATCCACACATTTACACACACTTGTTCATGTATTGTTTTGTCAAACAAATTGTAGCATATTTTCACACTTTCTTTAGCCTGATATATTGTACTGGTTATATGACTATACACAATCCCTATCTGTTACTATACAACTATGCTATTCTTTTCAGTGACTAGAAAATACACTAGTGGTTTCCTGTTATCATAATTTTTGCCAGTCTTCGTTCTTTTAGTTCACACATCTAGCTTCCTCTAAGATTCTTCTTTTTCAGTGTAGATGAATTTTGGTATGGTTGATGAATCTGAAGATAGTTATAATTAGTCTAAAACTCATACCTGCACAGTACTGATCCAAATGCATTTTTAAATTGGCACTCTGTTGTATTGAGCTATGTAATTGTGTAATCAAATTACTCTTATACTGCACACATTGACTGTATTGACTTATTGGTGAATGGGCATAGGGATTTCTCACAGCAACAAGTGTTTCTTCTGGCTCTTTTGCTACACAGGTAGAACCCTAGCATTCATCAGGTAAAGATGCATGAGAGACGTAATCTACCATCATTTGCATATAAACATATGCCTCTCCACACTCAGACACACTCACTATTTGTGTTCCTACCATATAATTGTGCTCCATAGATTTGTATATATATATATATATATATATATATATATATATATATATATATATATATATGTGCTCCATAGATTTGTGTGTATATATATATAGATATATATATATATATATCTATATATATCTATATATATATGATCAATTTTATTTTGGTTAATTCCCATACAGAAGAAATTAAAGTGTATCTATAATTACAGATACTTCATTTTCAAGTACATTCTGACAGAAGAAAACTTATTTCAATTAGGCTCCATGAGACCCGAATCTTGATGATTAGAAGAATTTTGCACAGATTAGCCTCTGATTCCATATATTTCAAAATTTATTTCTCATCCACCATCCACATGTTTCTAAAACATGTTCACTTTGTGATATAACCACTGGCCCTATGCCTTCCTTCATCTGTGAGGGAGTCAGCAGAGTGGGTGGCAGGTACATTCCTACAAACAATTCCTACTCTGGGGTAGGGTGTTATAATTTAATTACACAGAGAAGTGACTGTGAAACACACACATATATCCCTCTAAACCCAAACAATGTCTGTTCCTTACAAAATTTCCTCTTTGCTTAATAATTCTTAAGCTTTTTGGCAATCTGAACCGAGTGGAGTCTCAGAATAATAATTGCATAAGATAATATAACAACATTATAAAATAAATTGATTATATTAAAATTCATAAAATAATAAAGTTATAATATATTAATGTGTGTCTTTCTGATTACATTGAATAACAACAATCTAACCCCTGTGTTTTCAAAGTAATGATAAACAAATGACATTCTGAGTTAGCTATTATAACTTTATGATGATATAAAATATGTAAAGTCAATTAGGGAAAAAGAATCATAAGTATTGCTAATTTACTGTAGTTAAATGCCTCCATTCATAAGTAAGGGAAATGCCAAGTCACTGAACATAAAGGTTTACTTTTTACCCAAGTTCACACGCACACTTCCTGCGTTCTATTCATTGATCTGTATATCAAGATCCCACAATAGATCCAAGTTGCCCATGGCCACTCCCATGCCCTTAGCAGGCAAGAAAGGGTAATAATTCATCAACCTGGTTCTTAAAGTAAAAACAACATGTAACCACCAACAATTAGGAAAGCTCTGAGATTTTATTACACTTGCAAGCTAATGATTTTAACCTCCCATTGTTTTAGAAGAGAAGGCACAATGACACTCTTAGGTCAGAGAAAAACAAAGTATTACAGCACAGGCAAGCAGCATAAATACCATGTTTCATGTCAGTTCACCCAATTTCCCTGAGAGTGACAGGAGGAGGTCAGTTTGCAGAACACACGAACAGGAATGTCAAGTTAGGGAACCCAAATCTTTTACAATGGATTGAAACAAGCCTGCACTACCTTTGCCCTGGAGGGAGAAGTTATCTTTAATAGGTTGGACAGTAAACAAGCCCTCCCTTTTCTTCAGAGGGAATACTGTCTCTGTCTTCCAAGGTTTTTCTCTATACATCTTGTCTGAAAAGATAGTCCAGAGCAAAGTCCAACAGACCTGCTCAGGAGATATATTCATAAATGTGAGAGAACCATGGAAAATGGTCTCCGCAAAGAAGAACCCTGCATTGAAAGCTGCAATGAATCTTCAGCATGGGCTAGAAATAAACTGGTAATGTTGTAAACTGCTGTGATTTGGGCCACTCAGCCCCTTTTCTGGAAATCGTATGACTTCTTACTCTTGGTTCATTTACCAAATTGTCACCAGCTATTTGTGACAAATTAATGATCCTTCTATAGTCCAAATGTATAACACTTGTACTCAATCTTCAACAGGGAAATGAAGAAAGATCTTCTAAGGGGATTCCCTCATATTCTCTTACATGATATTTGTATCAAACCATAAAGCCTCATCTGCCTGGATGACAATGAACTTGTAAATCACTTACCAATTACTTGAAGTAATGAGTAGACTAATGAATATTAGTGGAACTGATACATTGTAAATATTTTACAAGGGATTTATTTGTTACCTGTCATAATTTTATGTATTCTGTTACATGCTAAGTTATTTCAATGGGTTAGTGTGCCTTGTGAATAGTTTTCTAAATATTTGCAAACAATTTATCCCATATAATGACCCATAAATAATTTGTGATTCATACATTATCACATACTTATGATCTTCTGTTTACCATAAATATTTGAATTCCTAGAAATTCATTTAGAGCTATTGAGCTCCAAAATTGTCTATTGTAGTTTGCTGTGACTGAGAAGAATAGTTATGAGACTTTGTGGGGTTTTGTTTGTTTATTTTAATTTTAATTTATAATCCTGTACATATTTATGCCCCTAAGTATTTAGATGATGTAACTATTAATGGTGAGATGCCTAATTTTTAACAATAATGAATAGTTTACCAAACTAAATGAATATCAATTTCCAAAATGTTCCTGTTTCAAAAATCACTTCTGAAATCTCTTTTGCAGTTGTCTTCCTCATGAACTTGAACTTTTTCTGAATTTAGTCTATAAACTATAAAGTTTTTTTAAAAACACAAATAAAAAAATTTCTCTAGTTTTCCCTCCATGTGCTATCTCCTTCCCTTTTAACCAACTTACTTTGTTATTGCATCATTCATTCTTGAGCCCACTAAGACATGCTTTTCCATCACTCTTCCATCAGAAATAGTTATTTTAAATGATAGCAAGATTTTTGTATGTATGTATGTGTGCATGTTTTCTGATTAGAAAAGTAACACAAATTCTCGATAGAACTGAAGAGTGCAGAAAAATAAAAATAAGCAAATGTTGCCATCAGAAATATATACCATTATTACTTGGATAGATATCCTATGTTCTTGTGATCTTTCTGCTTTTTCTCAGTATATATTCTTAAACAAAGTTGCAGATGGCACCAAATTTTATTTTTACTTGCAGGCTGTAAAGACTAGGTCTTTGAAGAAAAATATTATTCATAAACTGGGAATGCTGAGGAAACCAGCAAATCTTGAACAGTGTTTTTTTGAGCGTTTGTAGCAATGATCCACATTAAGAAATATATTGTTCATTGTGATCAATTATACAAGTATATTCTTAAAAGTCTCAAAAAACAATCCCCATAGCATGACATCACTTTTATCATTGTCTACTCTTTCCTATTTCATCTTTTTAGTGTGATAACTGGTTTCCTTAGTGGGTCATAGACAATGGGTCATGATCTGAAGTTTGGAAAACGATGTTCTATGAAGTGTCTTTATTGTCAGATGTGATAACTGACCCCTGAAAACTAACTCAGTTATCTTTGAGAGCTCACGGCTTCCCTCAGTTTATTTGCTATAGGAATCTCCGGACCTCCGTGGCCACGTGGAATGAATTACCGCTGATTCAATCTCTGTCCCAGAGCAGTTTCCCAGTATTTGTTTCAGTTTTAGTCAGTTTATGGACTGACCTCACTAATCCATCCAGGTTTGATCAAGTCAAAACACTATATGTTAAAGTTTCTCAACAGTGGCAATACTGACATTTTGGGCTGAATAGTTCTTTGTTATGGAGGGGTATAGCAGCATTGTTATGAGCTTTGTTATGTTTAGCAGCATTCTTGACAACCTACTAGAAGCCAGTAATAACCCTCTACATAGAATATGTAGGGCAATCAAAAATGTTCCATGGTGGGGGCCAAAATCATTCCACTTGAGAACCATGGATCTATATGATCAGGCATTTAATTAGGAAAAACATATAAGGAGATAGAAAATGAAATTCAAAGTGACCCATAGGAGGTCATTCTGTCGTCTCCCCCATTGTAACCCCAAGCACCTACCACCTTTTGCTCAGGTCACCAGTGCCAGGAAATGAAACAATATGGTCACTGTACTTCTGGTATGGAAGAGAATAATAATAAGGACTTGCACTTATTCTGTATAGTTTCTACTCTAAGCGCTTTTTGAAAGCAAGGATACTTCAAAGTCTTGGTTGGTAGGGCCACAGAGTTTTACTAAGGGATAAAGCCTCGATTTGAACCTAAGCAATGTGGCTGTAGAGTTTATACATTTAGCCACCGTGCCATAATTATTCTGAAGAATTCAGCACCTATACTTTGATATTTAACAGATTTGAACACACATATTCGTGCTCTCCAAGCATCGATCTGTGCGGAAGAGGACTCCTGCAAAAGAGAGTCACAGTTCTTCCACTATCATCTGACTATACATCAGATGTCCGTTTAGCATAATTCTTAACTAAGGCCTTAGGGAGTAATTAATTTAGCCACTCTATCCATATTTTACTTAAGATTTTTCTCCTCAGTGGATCTGGTCCTCCAAAGAATATTTGCAATGTTAAATTATCTCCTGGGATAGTGGAATTATTCCGCCCAACCTTCACCTCTACATGTATAATCTCACAGCTCACAAGCAAACCACTGATTGTTTGTGATCTGTGATCTTAAGAGAAACGTCAGATGAATTCTTGGCTAATGAGTGGACTGGTTGATCTTGGGTGATGGTATTTTATGTTTTATTAATTCAGCCTGGGCATGGGGGATGGCTTGGTGTACGAGGGCTCAAATGAGCTGTGACGCATCTTTTCCAATGTCTCTGTGCAAGAATGTTATATTGAAATAACTGGAGTTGTTTGGAAAATTGATTGTCATGTGCAATTCAGACATCCATCCCTTTTTCTCTAGTGTCCATATTTTCCATGCTTCCTTCTGAATTACATTAAAATTGAATCTCTTGGATCTAAAAAATTATTATTTTTTTTTTAGCCTTAGAGAATAATATAGTCATAGTTTGGCTAGAAGGCAAACATGTTTGAACATTTATGCTGCAGTCCATTCCTTTTTCCTTTACCCTAGGCCATATTCAAACTGCTTTCACCTTCACAGGCATGTCTCTTACATACTGGCCTGAACTTTTATTTTTTTCTCAGTGTAATGGGAATACAACTCTATTTTAGAGTCTTCTGTTTTATGAGTATTTCAAAAACAGACCCACTTTCAAGCACTGAGAATTTCATGTGTTTTAGATTCCTACATATTGTTACAGCATATTTTTCAAAAAGATAAATTGTGATTCTAAAGTAAGTATCAAAAGAATACATGAAAATAACTTACTTAACTCATTAATTAATAAGGAAGCTAACAAAATGTTATAGACAGTTCAAAAAAAGCAGGTTATTTATAGTCAATTTGAGGAAGAAATGTCAAATTAACTTGCAAGTTAATAGCTAACTTCACTAAGGCTGGGCCTTTAACCTCTAATAAATAATGAAAAGAACTATATACATGGCTTCAATCAATTTTCAGTGGGCTTTTCTCCCATGTAATATTGACAGATTGTGTCAACCACATTTTCCACCTTATATCCAGTATTTGGATAATTTATTTCATAGTATTAAAGTCTTCTCTAAAACAAAAACTCATAGACACAGACAATAGTTTAGTGGTTACCAGAGGGTAAGGGGGGTGGGGGGAGGGAGATGAGGGTAAGGGGGATCAAATATATGGTGATGGAAGGAGAACTGACTCTGGGTGGTGAACACACAATGGGATTTATAGTTGATGTAATACAGAATTGTACACCTGAAATTATGTAATTTCATTAATAATTGTCACCCCAATAAATAAATTTAAATTAAAAAAAAAGAAAATTCCCTCAGCTAAAAAAAAAAAGTCTTCTCTATCATGAAGTTTCCTATTAAATTAAATTTTTTTTGAAATAAAATGCAAGCAATTCAAGATTCAATTTCAAAATATGGAATCAAAGATCTGAATATAATTTCCTTCACTCCTTCTTTCTAATTTGCCCTTCACAACATCTACAAGTAGTTCATGTAGGGTACGTTTTCTTTTAAGCATATACCTTTCCTTCGAGTGTGTTATTGGTCTCATCATCATTTCCCCAGCTCAACGCAGTCTCTGAAATGCAATTTTTATTTACTACATTGTCCAGACAAGAAACTCAAAAGATAATTGCACATGACAATTATTGAACTTGGACCAGCTACCACAATAGAATATTTGGAGTATTTGTGTGTGTGCGCGTGTGTGTGTGTGTGTGTGTGTGTGTGTGTGTGTGTGAGAGAGAGAGAGAGAGAGAGAGAGTTTGGTGTGTGTGTGGTGTGTATTTGGATTACTTATTCACTTGGAGGAAGTATCAGATAAAGTCAAAGTGTTGTATGTAATACCCACCACATCCTTTGATCCTGGGTCAGAGAGTTTTATGTCACATTAGAAGCTGATGCCAAATGGATCTGAGACTACTAAGGATTCGATAGATAGTCAGGTCTTGGCCATTTCATCTATATTGGCAGGGATGATCTAAAGACCACTAGTTACTAATCCTTGTGTAGTAGCATGTCTATAAATGTACATGCTGCAAAACTAGAAATATGGTTAAATGTGAATTTCAGGGCCCAAAGCAGTAAATCTGTCGTAACACTTCTTTTTGAGAGTCATGATGCCACGCTGATGAATGTGTGATAAACAAGACTTGGAAGCATAATACTATATTGGGTTTCTATAGACATTTATACACGTTGAACAGAAGGTTGTTCTGAGCTGTACTCCAAGTTGAAAGGCAGGCACGTTATTTGCTCTGAGAGTTCTACTCACAGGGAGACCTGCTGCTTCATATTTATGACTCCCTGATTACCTTCCATCCTAGGAAGTTACTGAAGGTTTTGGATTTCAGTTCTGGCAAGACAACCAGCAATGCCAGAGATGGTGTCTGTTCCATCATACTGGGTCTCTTAGAACCTAATGATTAGTAGAGTCCCCGGCCATTCCTCAATGAGCATAAATAAGCATAAACAAGAAATAAACCTCTGCTATTTTAAGCCACTGATATTTGAAAGTTATTGGTTATTGCCACATAACCTAGCCTCTCCTAGCACAATACAAGATGATTTTGTCATTAATGTGGTGGTGAATGAATAAACAAGTAGAAAATAGCCCAAACAAGCAGACTATTCCAAACAAGCCCAAAGAGCCTAGAACAGTTTCTTGTGCCTGAGTGTGCATCAGAGAGCCATAGATGGGGGAGTCATACCACTATATTCTCGATGGCGGCTGGTTAAGACACAAAAGCAAACATATGCCAGTACCCCAACATGGGATTTTCCTGTACCCAAGTCTCGCTGGCAGCCCGGTGAGACTCAAGAA
Source organism: Rhinolophus hipposideros (assembly GCF_964194185.1). Classification (NCBI taxonomy): domain Eukaryota; kingdom Metazoa; phylum Chordata; class Mammalia; order Chiroptera; family Rhinolophidae; genus Rhinolophus; species Rhinolophus hipposideros. The sequence continues at coordinate 22,048,506 of NC_138058.1, read as the reverse complement.
GTAGGATCCACACGACCCATAATCTGCCATCTATGCTTGCTAACCCCACTTGCTAGTCACAATCTGCCTCCCCTATCTATGGCTCCATTGGTGTTCCTTTTTGGCTTCACCATATCCTGCGTTCTTGTGCGGGGAGTGGGAGCTGAGTCCCTGCATGACAATACTATAGTTATTAAAGAAAGTCCAGTCCACTAAAAAAATTCAATTTCACATATAATGCAAAGTTTCCCATCTCCCCTACAACTTTCTCAGCCCCAACCTCAGGCTGAAATTGGGGAGGGGATATCAGAAGAGGAGTACGTCATCTCCCCATCAGCAATCACCAACCTGCTTCTTAGTGTCTGCTTCTTAAGAGTTAGATAGGATGGGAAATAGGGTACGTTTTTGTGACTGCTGAAAATGTCTGCTAACTGCTTCTTGTTTGTTTGTAATTGCTATGGTGTGAGCAATTGCACATTTGTGGTGGCAATAATTCTGATCTAGATGGTTGTCTTGAAGGCAATATGTTTTAAATATTGATGGAGACCTCACGAGGGGAAGTTATTAATGGGGAATTGAATTCCAAGGTGCTCAGCTGCCATTTGTGGCCCTTTGCAGGACTTAGCCATCTTTATATTCACACATTCATTCCTTTGAATGGCACTCCTCCCCACACATGCTACAGTATGAGTCCACCATGCCTGCAGGGCCAGGTTCCACTGTGTTGTGTTTTCTTAGCTGATATCAGGGTAAGTTTTGGGGTCCACTTTGATGTTTTCTTAGGGTCCAAGTGAAGAGATAATTCTTGTTCGCCTTAATTCAGAATCTTACTTAAACTTTTTTGGAAATCTCATAAAATAATGGAGGAAAAAGCAGCAATTTTGCCCTTAGGGGGGTTGCTACTTCAGGCAGACACTCCATGGAGCTTCATGCCTTCAGAAGTATTCAGACCACTCAAGAGCACTAACTTCTATGTTTAAGAATAGCCAACATTCCGTGGATAGACATTCAGCATGGATTTTCATCACTCTGACCTGGAGAGGAGTGGGAGCGCTATGGAGGATAAAAAAGCAGCACCCAGTATGAAACTTCCAGGCTCGCAGAATGTCCTTTCTGGTTCTGCCCTTCTCTCTCCATGTCTCCCTTTGACTTTTACTAAGGCTGTCTACTGTGTCTGAGGTGTCCTGGGAGTCATTTGCCAAGAACCAGACATGCTTTGAACTTAGACTTAGAGAATCTGATCATTTTATTTTTCAGTGGGCTGATTTTCTCCAGAATGATCACTATTATATTTTGTAAACTCCCAGGGCAAAAAAGAACTTAGTCAGGACTTCATACTATCATGTTGCATAGTGCATTACTTGATAAATGTGGTGTTTTTAATCAGTAAAGAAATAATCAATTGTTTCATATTGGGTCCTAAGATGATTGATTAACACTTTGAAGAAAAAATATATATTGAGCATAGCTAACATTTATTGAATGTTTACTAAGCTCTGTTCTAAACCTATACCTTCAATATCTCATTTATTCCTCACAGTAATCCGCAAAGTTGAGACATAATCATCCTTGTTTTGCAAATGGGGAAACTGAGATTTATAGAGGCTAAGAAAATCATGAAATGTCTGGTTCTGCCTGATTGCAGAGCCAAAGCACTTAACCATGTAGTTATAAGCCAAAGAAAGTTCTAGATGAATTTTAGACGTAGAAAAATGAAACCCTAATAAATACAGATGTAATTAAATGTGAAGTTGATTGTATTGCTTAGACAATAAACCATGTCAAATTAACTACATAAAAATCAAATATCAACAAAAACAAAAATACTCCTGCATTTGTTTTGACCTAGATCTGGCTACATCTGAAATAGATTGCAAGCCAACCCCCTCCCTCTAAAAAAAAGAAAAACATTCTTTTGATTCCAGGTTTCTCATCAACATCTGTGGAGTTTATGAAATGGGCATTCTTGACGTGTGATCTTTGAAATAGTGATCAGAATACTGAGGTATGAACCTCCCTGTGATGACCTGGAACTATAAAAGAACGTTATGGATGATTATTTTTGACATGGAAAAATATTAATAATATATTAGAAACAAGCCAGTCAGTATGCAAATGATTATGCAATAAAATGTGCAAAGTTTTATATACATATATACATAGATATGCATATGTATGCATACGTATAATACAAATCTTGAAAATATTTAGCAATAGTTGATTTCTGGACTATTGATAGTATAAAGATTTTTGTTCTTATTTTCTTCTTTTTTACACACGGACTACATTTCAATAATAATAATGCTCTAATAATTAGAAAGAAACTATTTTTTTAAAATGTACTATAATTGCTCCACAGTATGTTATTTAATCTTTTGGAGGGATCTTAAAAAATAATGTGGATGAAAATGGAAATTACAAAACAATAAGGGAGACAATGTGAGGAAGATAGGTCATGCACTGCATACTTACTATGCCTCTGTTTTTCCAATTCTCAGACACCAACTGGGTGTCCTACCATTTAATTTATTTAATTCTGACACTAACTTCCTGGAGCTGGTATGAACCCCACAGGTTAAGGACTCAGTCCCACAAGACTGCCCCTACTTTAGATGCTAACAACAAATGGGGGTCTCCAGGTTACTTATGCTTCTATCAGACTCAGCTACAATTTGGGGGATTACCATAACTCTCCTTCAGGTTCAAGAATTCATTAGAATGACTCACAAAATTCAGGAAAGTGCTATAGTTACCACTATAGCTTTATTATAAAGGATACAACTCAGGAACAGCCAAATGGAAGAGGTACATAGGACAAAGGATAGGGTGCATAGGGATGATAGAGAGTTTCCATGCCCTTTTTAGGTGTTCCATCCCCCTGAAGCATTGATGCGTTCTACAACTGAGAATCTCCCTGAACAACATATTTAAGAGCTTTTTATAGAAGCTTTATTACTTTGGCATGGTTGATAGATGATTGGCCCTTGGTGATTGAACTCAATCTCCACCCCGTCTCCCCTCCTCAGAGATTATTAGGAAGTAAGACAGTCATTGGTTTTTATGGCAACCAGCCTCCATCATCAAGCTATCTAGTGCCCCACCTCCACACACACATACTGGCCAGGAATCATTCTGGAAATGTCAAGGGTTTTTGAAGGTCTGTTCTAGAAAATGGGGAACAAGAACCATATATATGTATATATATATACACACACACATATATAATGGAACCATATATGTATATTATGTATATTATGGAGCCATATTATATACTCACGTGTGTGTGTATATATATACACACACATATGTATATACACACATATATATACATATGTATATATATTATTATATAATAATAATAATAATTATTATTATTATTATTATTCTATCATAGCCACAGTTAAAGTCTGTAAGTATTTGGTAAAAAAAAATTTTCTAGTCATTTCAAGAGAAAACAAGAAAGATCTTAGTAAGGAAAATAACATTTCAAAGTCTTCTCTGTTACTTGGAAGAAAATCAATAAAATTTATTTTAATCTCAAATGTAAAAATGTATAAAGCTGTCCTTTCTAAATGCTAATCAGTCAGCCAATCACCAATCACAGCACAAAAAGAACAACTTTGTCATACATACCATGGAAAATTGTCTTTCTCTCATTATGACATTTACCATTTCACCAGCCAATTGACAGCTAATGGGCCATTGCAGTTTACTGAATCCCTTTTATTTAGACAATGTGAACCAAACAATGTAGGATAAGATAGCCTACTCCCCTCTATGGCTAGGTTCTCTTGAAATAATTGCTATCTCTTAGATAATTTGACCTGCTTCTATACTTATAAAAATTCTTAAAATCCATTAAATTAATTGATGTTTAAATATTTAGATATTGTTTGCATAATTGAAACAAGGGGTAGTTTTAAATGCTGCCATCGTGCCCTGCCTTTGTTCAACAAACTCTAAGATTTTAGTTAATATTCTTGACATCACAACTTAATTATGATCAATATGTACATGGGAGCATTCCAGGTGTTCCATACATTCTGAGTGCAAGCATCTACATAGGTTTATAGAATTGTATAAAATAGACAGGAATTACTAGCTATATATTTTATGAGATAATTTTAGGGACATTTTGCTATGCGAAAGGTTTTATATGGTATAGAGGTCCTGTTCTATAAGAGTTTAAACTTTAGGGAATCAATGTTACAAATAAATAATGCTAAATAATAATATAGAATTAATAAAAATTTAAGACAACAATAAAAGAGGTCTATAATTGTTATCTGATTAAGTACCAACTAAATAGTACAAACAGGTATCAGGCGTTTAGAGGAAGAAAATGTAATGTAAATCTATTTTAGTACTCAGAATCTCAATTTAAATAAAGTATAACCTTGATCACAGAACGACTATCACTGATTTGTGATTCAATCTAAAAAGGCATAGGAAAAGTCATCTCTTTAAAAATCATTTCCAGATTTGCAATACCCAAGTGTATCTGTCTCAACAAATACCACAATTTACAAAGCGTCCATAATTCTAGCTTCTAAAAAGTAACTGTTTATGATCAAATTAAAGACGATTTAAGCAGCTGCCACATATAACTTAACAGAGCATTATATTTCGTTATTTACTCGTTCACACTCTGAAAAGTCACATTAATATTTGGGTTGATATTTCAAATTTTTAATGTATTTTTACTGTCATCTATTAAAAAATAGATTGAAGTTGAAGGGTTATAAAAGCCCAACAATATATTTTCAAAAAGAAAATACATTTGAAAAGGAAAATTACTTCATCCATGTAGCAGCTAGTCAATAATTCCCAAATTTATACAGAAAGGGTAAGATAAAGCCAGCCTTAGCCAGTAAAATAATTTTAAATCCTGAGGGATCTAACACCACTAATTGTAAGAAGTATTGATTTCAAAAATTGAAAATGGCTAGTTCATTAGCATACATGTGGCAATTTACCTTGCTCTTTGAAATAAGTAATAAGATCTTGAGAATAGACACATACAAATTAAAGACATACTCCAGGCAAAGTAATTTATCTTACATTTGAAGATACATTATTAAACAAGTTCTGTAGTTCTGTGATTGTTCTTGGGACAATTTTTAATGCCACGGCAAGGCTACCTGTGCCCTGCCCTGTTTTTCTTTCTTTATTTTTTTAAATTTATTTATTGGGGTGACAATTGTTAATGAAATTACATAATTTCAGGTGTACAATTCTGTATTACATCATCTATAAATCCCATTGTGCGTTCACCAACCAGAGTCAGTTCTCCTTCCATCACCATATATTTGATCCCCCTTACCCTCATCTCCTTCCCCCACCCCCCTTACCCTCTGGTAACCACTAAACTATTGTCTGTGTCTATGAGTTTTTGTTTCTCATTTGTTTGTCTTGTTTTTGGTTTATATACCATATATCAGTGAAATTACAGGGTTCTCTGCTTTTCCTGTCTGACTTATTTCGTTTAGCATTATACTCTCAAGATCCATCCATGTTGTCACAAATGTTCCTATATCATCTTTCCTTAACGCCGAATAGTATTCCATTGTGTATATATACCACAACTTCTTTATCCATTCATCTATTGAAGGACATTTTGGTTGTTTCCATGTCTTGGCCACCGTAAACAAAGCTGCAATGAACATTGGAGCATACATGTCTTTATGGATAAATGATTTCAAATTCTTTGGGTAAATACCCATGAGAGGGATTGCTGGGTCATATGGTAATTCTATTTGTAATTTTTTGAGGACCCTCCACACTGCCTTCCATAGCGGCTGCACCAGTCTGCATTCCCACCAACAGTGTATGAGGGTTCCTTTTTCTCCACAGCCTCTCCAACACGTGTTGCTATTTGTCTTGTTGATGATAGCCATTCTGACTGAGGTGAGGTGATATCTCATTGTGGTTTTTATTTGCATTTCTCTGATGATGAGTGATGTTGAGCATTTTTTCATATGTCTATTTGCCATTTGTAAGTCCTCTTTGGAGAAAAGTCTCTTCAGGTCCTCTGCCCATTTTTCAATTGGTTTGTTTGTTTTTTTGTTGTTGAGTTTCATGAGTTCCTTGTATATTTTGGATATTAGACCCTTATCAGAGGAACTGTTTGCAAAAATTTTCTCCCATTCAGTCGGTTGCCTCTTTATTTTGTCTATGGTTTCTTTTGCTGTGCAGAAACTTTTAAATTTCATATAATCCCATTTGTTTATTTTAGCTTTTACTTTCATTGCTGTTGAAGTAAAATTCATAAAATGCTCTTTGAACCCAAGGTCCATAAGTTTAGTACATAGGTTTTCTTCTATGCAGTTTATTGTGTCAGGTCTTATGCTTAAGTCTTTGATCCATTTTGAATTAATTTTGGTACGTGGTGACAGATAACAGTCCAGTTTCATTCTTTTGCACGTGGCTATCCAATTCTCCCAGCACCATTTATTGAAGAGGCTGTCTTTCCTCCATTGTATGTTTTTAGCTTCTTTGTCAAAAATTATCTGTCCATATTTATGTGGTTTTATTTCTGGGTTCTCAATTCTATTCCATTGGTCTATGTGTCTGTTTTTCTGCCAATACCATGCTGTTTTGATTATTGTAGCCCTGTAGTACAAGCTAAAGTCAGGCAGTGTGATACCTTCAGCACTGTTCTTTTTCTTAAGATTGCTTTGGCTATTTGAGGTCTTTTGTGGTTCCAAACAAATCTGATGATTTTTTGTTCTATTTCTTTAAAAAATGCCATTGGGATTTTGATAGGGATGGCATTAAATATGTATATTGCTTTGGGTAATATGGTCATTTTAACTATGTTGATTCTTCCAAGCCATGAGCACAGAATGTCTTTCATTTCTTTGTGTCATCTTCAATTTCTTTCAAAAATGTCTTATAGTTTTCAGCATATAAATCCTTCACATCCTTGGTTAAGTTTATTCCTAGGTATTTTATTCTTTTTGCTGCAATTGCAAAGGGAATTGTTTTTTGTATTTCTTTTTCCGGGGTTTCATTGTTAGTATATAGGAATGCAATGGACTTTTGTACGTTGATTTTGTAGCCAGCAACTTTACTGTATTCATTGATTGTTTCTAACAGCTTTTTGGTGGAGTCTTTAGGGTTTTCTATATATAGCATCATGTCATCTGCAAAGAGTGATATTTTAACTTCTTCATTCCCAATTTGGATGCCTTTTATTTCTTTCTCTTGCCTGATGGCTCTGGCAAGGACTTCCAACACTATGTTGAAAAGCAGAGGTGATAGGGGACAGCCCTGTCGTGTTCCTGAACGTAGAGCAAAGGGATTCAGTTTTTCACCATTGATTATGAGATTAGCTGAGGGCTTGTCGTAGATGGCCTTTATTATGTTAAGGTGTTTTCCTTCTATACCTATTTTATTAAGTGTTTTAATCATAAATGGATGTTGTATCTTGTCAAATGCTTTTTTTGCATCAACTGATATAATCATATGATTTTTGTGCTTTATTTTGTTTATGTGATGTATCACATTGATGGATTTGCGGATGTTGAACCATCCTTGTGCTCGAGGGATGAACCCCACTTGGTCATGATGAATAATCTTTTTAATGCATTGTTATATTCGATTTGCTAAAATTTTGTTTAGGATTTTTGCATCAGTATTCATCAGAGTTATAGGTCTGTGGTTTTCTTTTTTTGTGTTGTCCTTACCAGGTTTTGGTATCAGAGTAATGTTGGCCTCATAAAATGAGTTAGGGAGTATTGACTCTTCTTCAATTTTTTTGGAAGAGTTTGAGCAGGATTGTTATTAGATCCTCTTTGAAGGTTTGGTAGAATTCACTGGTGAAGCCATCTGGTCCAGGACTTTGTTTTGGGGAAGGTTTTAGATGACTGATTCAATTTCTTTACTGGTGATTGGTCTGTTTAGATTTTCCAGTTCTTCATGGTTCAGCCTTGGAAGGCTATATGTTTCTAAGAACTTGTCCATTTCTTCTAGGTTATTGAATTTGGTGGCATATAGTCCTTCATAGTATTCTTGAATGATCCTTTGTATTTCTGTGGTGTCCGTGATAACTTCCCCTTTCTCACTTCTGATTTTGTTAATTAGTGTCTTCTCTCTTTTTATCTTAGTGAGTCTAGCCAAGGGTTTATCGATTTTATTAATTTTTTCAAAGAACCAGCTCTTTGTCACATTAATTTTTTCTATTGTCTTTTTGTTCTCTATTTCATTAAACTCTGCTCTGATTTTTGTTATTTCCTTTCTTGTGCTGACCTTGGGTTTCACTTGTTTTTCTTTTTCTAGTTCTTTGAGGTGTAACATGAGGTTATTTATTTGGGATTTTTCTTGTTTCATGAGATAAGCCTGTAATGATATAAATTTCCCTTTTAAAACTGCTTTCGCGGCATCCCAAAAATTCTGGTAGGATGTATTTTCATTGTCATTTGTTTCTATATATCTTTTGATCTCTCCTCTAATTTCTTCTTTGACCCAGTCGTTCTTTAAAAGTATGTGGTTCAATCTCCATGTATTTGTGATTTTTCCTGCTTTCTTTTCACAGTTGATATCCAATTTCAAAGCCTTGTGATCAGAGAATATGCTTGGTATGATTTCAATCTTCTTAAAGTTCCTGAGGCTGCTTTTATGCCCCAATATATGGTCTATCCTTGAGAATGTTCCATGTTCACTGGAAAAGAATGTATAGTCTGATAGTCTGATGTTTTAGGATGAAGTGCTCTATATATGTCAATTATGTCCATTTCATCTAATGTGTCATTTATGGCTGCTATTTTGTTATTTATTTTCTGTTTGGATGATCTATCCATAGCTGTCAATGATGTGTTTAAGTCCCCTAGTATAATTGTGTTTTGTTCAATTTCTCCCTTTAGTTCTGTTAGTAGTTGCTTGGTATATTTCGGTGCTCCCTGATTGGGGGCATAAATATCGATGACTGTTATGTCTTCTTGTTGTATAGTCCCCTTTACCATTATGAAATGTCCATCTTTGTCTCTTGTTATCTTTTTCACCCTGAAGTCTGTTTCATCTGATAACATTATGGCTACACCTGATTTCTCAGGGTACCATTTGCTTGGAGTGTCAATTTTCACCCTTTCATTTTGAGTCTATGCTTGTCTTTGTAGCTGAGATGTGTCTCTTGGAGACAGCATATGGTTGGGTTTAGTTTTTTGATCCAATCTGCTACTCTGTGCCTTTTTATTGGTGAGTTCAGTCCATTTACATTTATGGTGATTATTGATACGTGAGGATTTCCTGTCATTCTATCTTTAGTTTTCTGGTAAGGCTGTGACTCCATTTTTTTTTTTTTTGTTTGCCTTTTTGTTGTTGTCTATTATTTCTGTGTGGTGGTATTCTATGATGTTTCCCTCTGTTTCTTCTTTTATTACAGTATATATTTCAGTTCTAGATTTTATTTTTGAGTGGTTACCCTTAAGATTATGTAAAAGAAAGTTTGATACTTACAGAGTATTTCATTTTCTTCAGCACGCTTACTTTCTCCATTCCTATATTCCGGTTCAGACCTTTACGCTCCCCCTTTTTATGTTTCGGTTGCCAGAAATTGTCCCTGTTGATGTTGGTCGAATAGCCTCCTTTAATATTTCTTGTAGTGCAGGCCGTGTATTAGAAAATTCCCTCAGCTTCTGTATGTCTGGAAAGGTCTTTATTCCTCCTTCATATCTAAAGGATATCTTTGCTGTACATATTATTCTTGGCTCATGATTTCTCTCTTTCAATAGTTTGAATATTTGGTTCTACTCCCTCCTGGCTTGTAGAGTTTCTGCTGAAAAATCTGATGATAGTGTCATGGGCTTTCCTTGTAGGTTACTGTCTTCTTTTCCCTGGCTGCCTTGAGGATTCTTTCTTTGGTGTTAATTTTAGACAGCTTCAATACAATGTGCCTTGGAGAAGGCCTGTTGGGATTGAGGTAATTAGGTGTTCTATTTGCTTCTTGGATTCGAGGATCCAGTTCTGTCCACAAATTTGGGAAGTTCTCATTAACAATTTCTTTGAGTATATCCTCTGTTCCCTTCTCTCTTTCTTCTCCTTCTGGTATGCCCATTATTCTTATATTGTTCTTTCTGATGGAGTCAGAAAGTTCTTGTAGAGTTCTTTCATTTCTTTTAAGTCTCAAGTCTCTTTCTTCTTCCATCTGTGTAATTTCTAGGTTTCTCTCTTTGATGTCACTGATTCTTTCCTCCATGTGGTCAACTCTACTACCTAAGCTGGTTATTTCATTCTTTATTTCTTCTATTGAGTTCTTAATCTCCAGAAATTCCATTTGGTTCTATTTTAAAATTTCAATCTCTTTCGTAAAATGCTCATGTTGTTCTTTGATTGCGTTTCTGAGTTCATTAAATTGCCTTTCTGTGTTTTCTTGCATCTCTTTGAGATTTTTCAGAACTGCAATCTTGAATTCTCTATCATTTAAGTCACATATTTCCATATCTTTAAGTTCCTTTTCTGGAGACTTTTCACTTTCTTTCTGAGCTGTCTTGTTGCCTTGGTTATTCATGGCAATTACTGATTTATTATTTCTCTTCCTAGACATCTACAGGAGTGGCTTCTGCTACAGGTTGATAGGAAGAGGTCTTTCTTTTGTTTTCCAATACTTGTTGGAAGAATGTTTTATTTTCTCTCTGACTGCAGCCTTTTTTTTCTCTCTGACACAGTAGTGCTATATTTTCTCTGCACTTTTCCAGCTTCTCACACAATGCGGGGATTCCCTGGGAGACGGGCCTCTCCTCTGTTAACAGTTCACCTGGGTCATAGGGCACCATATCCCTGTGGTGGTGCGGAGAGCTTTTGAAGTTCCAAAACTCTTTCTGCACCCAATTCAGAGCCTGTATGTTTCAGCAGTTCTGTTTACTCCTGCAGGGATCCGCCCAGATAGGTGGGGCCAGGGGCGGGATGAGTTGTGAGAGGTGTCCCAGAGCAATGGCAGCAACCACCACCCCAGCCAGTCCTGCTTCCACAGCTCCCTCCCCTTTGCCGGAACTAGTTGGGCTGTGAATCTGTTTCTGTGGTCCACAGTTCTCAGAACAGCAAAGATCCTGTCCTTTTGATCTGACACTGCTACTTTATCGCTTCTAGCACCAGGCCGGTGGGGGCGTGGTGAGCTCTGGGAGGGTAAGGAGGGGCGGCTAGTCTCAGTGCCTAAGGCTTCCGTTCTCCGCTCAGCAGTGAGGGCTTAAACCACAGTTTTCAGCCTTCTTCCCTCAGTCTTTGCTACGAGGTCACTGCCGTGAGCGGTGGGTTCAGCCGTGTTATATGCTGCCCCCTCAGCCCTGTGGGCCGTAAGAGGAGCCCTAGCAGTCCGAGTTCTTCCCTCTCACAGCTGCAGTAGTTCCGGGATGCAGCGAGCTCAGAGCACTGAGCTAGGTCTGCGTCCTGCACCCTCGCGGCTCAATCCCCGCACTTCTCCCTTCCTTCCTCCCCCGCTCGCGCGATTCGCCCACCTGGAGGTGAATTCAGTAGTGGACCTCTTCGTCTTGCCAGTCTGCTGTGCAGGGAGTCCGTTGTGGAGTTATTGTTGTCCGATTAGTTGTAAATTCCAGGAGAGCTTTACAGAGGCTCACCTCACGCCGCCATTTTGATCCGAGCTGCCCTGCCCTTATTGATATACTCATAAAAAGAAGTTAGATTCCAAAAGGCAGTTTTCTTTGAAAAGGTAACATGGAAGATAAATAGAAAAGACAATGAGCTTAAAAAGAATTGGAAAATTGAGAAAAATAAGTGTGACTTTGGGATAGGTGAGAGCAGTCAAGAGATTTGAGGGTAGAAAGTCTAAAGGAATTTAAAAAAACATTTAAAAATACTTCATTAGTGGATGCAAAGATTTAGGATTTGTCTCATTTAGTATCATGTCATCATGATACTAAAGGAATTAGCTAAAGACATTTCCGTGTCATAGAGACCTCCTTGTATTTACTTGATAAAGTAATTGTTGTTGATGTGTATTGTGTGGTATTGGTATTAGTCATAGTAAGTTGAGCTTTGCAGCAGTCACAGAACCTATGAAATTTTGGTGGCTTCCCACAAGATTCCAGTTACCAGCATTGTTAGATGTGTTCTGCCAGCTGTTTTCAGAAGCTTTTCCTTAAATGTACCTTCGAAAGCCAGAGTATTTTCACCAGCTACATGGTCAGGAAAGAAAGAGAATTCCCACCTGTTCTTAATTATCTCAGGTTGCAAATAACAGGTCACTTCCACTCACTTTCATCTTGGTCAGAACCCAGTTATTGGGTCACATCGAACCATCGGGAGTACTGGGAACTGTAGTCTTTCAGGATTCAATAGGAGATGAAAATGATGCAGTGAACACATAGTGTGGTCTCTACCACAATACTCTAGGGAACATAAAGAACTAGGTGAGTGACCAAAGTATTTTTTTAAATGCACACTTGAAAAGGAAAATGGCTTCATACATGAAGAAGTTAGTCAATATTTCATAAATTTCTACACAGATCATAGAATCTTTTGTTTGGTTAGGTGATAGAGTTGATAGAGCATAAACTCCAGAGTGTGTTTTTGATCTCAAGTGCTAAAAGTCGGTACTTGAGATAAGACAGTTTGGGGCTCTGGGAATGTATAGAATTTTACCATTAATGGGAAAATGTTCAGAATCGTTAAGATTTTATAGTTAGAAGGAATCAAGGTATCATCTAGTTCAAACTCCCAACGAATACAAACCACTTTGTATACATTGCAAACTTGCAAAGATACGCTTCTCAGGTCCATGTATACGTCCATTAATTTGTTTTAACTACCAGGAGAAAAGAAGACTTAAATATGTTATTTCAGATATGTAAGCTTCCCAATGAGGAACAAAACAGAGGAGACAGATGAGAATCATTCTTCTGAAAGGAGAAATATAAAGATTATGTAATATACTATAAAAAAGAGCATGGTCATTACTGAGTGCTGAAGTCGTAGAAATTTGTGTTAAGTATTCGATCATTTATAGGCTCCAGGAGGTTCCCAGAAGTCTTTGTAACCTACAGACAGTGCTCATTCTGCTTGGGTTTTTGCTTTGGCTTGGATGTTGAGACTGATGACAACTTACATGCAGCAAGAAGGTCTGAAAAGTTTTATTACATAATGGAGCTTTCTAGAGAGAATAGGGCAGCCCTCCCAGGCTGGTTCAAAATGGTCCTGAGAGAGCAGAGAAAGGAGACTAGCTTAGGATTTATGGTAGTTATAGGTTGGGGCTGGAGACTGGGTTTCCTGTACACAGGCTGGGTCTTGTAGGGTTTGAACTTCCCACTAGTTCCACTGGCTCCAAGGGAAGAAGCTCTTACACTTTCTTATCAGATACCCAGAGGTGTGGGGCAGAAAGTGAAAGGAGAGAGTGGTGAAACTTCAAAGCCATCAACAGTGAAACATCAAAATGGAGTCAGTCTTAACGATAGTTTTTCTGGACTTGTTCTAGTTTAAGTCCCATTATATAAACCACACAGCTCATTTTACTCTTTCTCAACATTTTACAGTGTGTGTTGTGGGGGAGGCGGATTGTGAATATTAATAAGATGTCGGACAATGTAATTTTCATGACCAGAAAAGATTACTTAGGCAAGCTTTAGAACTTGTTACACACATAGATATCTAATGTTAAAAGGTGAAAATTATTAGACTACTCAAAAACTCATTCCAACAAGGTCCTTAATTGTCCTTGGGGTAAAAACCTTCCATGGAATAAATATTAGAATGCATTCTGCACCTAGAAAATTTTAAAAAGATCTATATTCAGAAACAGTATCATTACATTAATATCAAACATAGAAAAATTATACCATGTATTTGTTTTACTCCTTCATTTTCTAACAAATATTTGTTTACCTACTATATTTATGCCAGGCTCCAGAATCTTGGCAAGTTTGAAAACACTTGAGTAATTCATAGGTAATTTAAAATAAGTACCATAAAAGTTCTCCAATCATTCAATATTCAATTTAGAGATTGGAAAGTTTGACAAATAATATATATTTTATTGTATCTATCCCGCCTACCATACCTACATGCAAAATTAAAAATTGGTAGATATTGAAAAAGAGAAAATGAACTCCAGGATATGTTTTTCATTTCAGGTATTGAAAGTCATCACACAATGTGGGGCTCTGGGAATGTATATCATTTTACCTATAATGGAAAAGTATACAGAATCATAAGATCTTATCGTTAGAAGGAATAAAGGTGTCATCTAGTTCAAATTCCTAACCAATACAAACAGCTTTGTACACTCTCCCTGAAGTTGGACATCAGACATTCACATCAATACTTCCAGTAACAAGTTTTCACCACTTGTCCAAACAGGTCTTTCTGTAACTTGTCAAGGATGGAAAAGTCTCTCTTCCCTTTGCTTCAATGATATCTATAATTCTTGTTTTCCTAATAATTTTCTGGATATTCTTTTTGATTCTCCTTTGATGTCACTTTTGCTGTTATCAAGCTTTCTGATAATAATCCCACTTCCCTTCTCAATCCACACACAGTCCATGATTAATTTCTTCAGTTCCCAGGATTCAACATCAAATTCTAAATTATATACTCTATTCTTAAATTTATATACTCTATTGTTATTCTTAATTTTAGATCTACCTATCTCACTGGCACCACAATGGCACAATAGGTTCTTAAAAGTCAACAGGTCCATAAGAGAATTCATGATTTTCCACCATAAACCAGGTCATCTCTCCTGTGGCTACTATCTCAGGTAACAATATCAACATGGTCTCTATTTCTCAAATGAGAAATATGGGCATAATCTTCAGTACCTCCCATTTCCGCAATACTTTCCTTTTGCTTCCAGTTGCATAGTCTTGCTGTTTTTTACATTTCAAATAGCTCTCATGTGAAGTTTTAAGAAGCCATAGAGCATAGGTGCTAAGAGATCCTCACTCAGAGATTTTCTGGCTTTGAATCATGGTTCTTTCACTTAATATCTTCATCTCTCCATTCCTGGCATTGTCATCTGTAAAATGAAGCTAACAGCAGTAAGTGTGCTTACTTCAAAAGATTGTTGTGGGTTATTAAATATAGAATTATTGGAACTGTGCATGGTACATAATATGCACTTTTTAAATCTTAACTACTCTTTTAATTATTTTCTGCTCTTAATTCCCATTAACATTTTTCTAGATAAATCTTACATCATCTCTCAAGTGCTATGTTGCAATAGACTCCTAGTGGATGTCCAGGGTTCAGGTCTGTCTCCCTTCATACACTCTTCAGACCAAAACCCAAATGATATGTTTAGTACTTTTATTAACATCCATCTATGACGCCCTAGTTGCTGGTATTATACATTCTAAACTCCTTAAGTTAAAGTCTGAATTCCTTAGCATAGCTGCCTCCACATTGTATCATCTGGCCTCTGACTGCCTCTTCATTTCACTTTGTACCACATCTTCCCTTGCTAGCTATATTCTGGTTCCTTGAACCGTTTATGTTCTTTTTATCTTTGGGTTGATTGTTGTACTCCTTGGAATAGTCTTTCCATTTTAGCGACCCTCAGTGCAGTACTTCTACTTTTGCCAATTATGTCACTCTGGTATGTATTTCAATTCTACCCAGTTATTTCTTATTATAGCAATTTTGGCATGGAATACAATAGCTAATTTTCTTGTCTGTAAAATACCCTTTGAGATACTATAATCCCTAATAGGATAACATGAATGGCTGACACATAATAATGCTTATCAAATACCTATTGAATGAATGAATACATTTAACTAAAAGCTGCCATCCTGTACTATCCATCCTGATTTTTTTTTTTTGCATCTGGAAAAGGAGCAAGCACACTGCCGCTTTTCATGTTACAATCATCTCAATCATTGGAGACGGGAATGTTTTGCCCTACCTGAATCTCTTTTTTATTCTAAAGTTCTTCGATTCATTCCACAATTCTGTTACAATTTCCAATTTCTCAATAGTCTATTCTTCATACTCTAGGTGAATTTCAAACTGTAGTGAACACAATATCCTACTTTTGTTCAAATCATGATAAAATATTGAGAACTTGGATATTCTGTTGATGTAGAAATTGGTACTCTATGCTTTGTTTGCATAATGTTTTCTGATTGAAAGCTCTAAATATTTACTTTTGATGCAAAATTAAATACATTCTCAGAATGGATTATCATCCAGAAAGTTACGTCTATAGGTATTAGAACTCTACAACCACACTAAACTCTTCTATTTTTCTTCTCTATGTGAGCTCTTCATCAGATAGCCCTTCATTAGACATTATAATGTGTTCCAAAATGTACTTTGTGCAAAACTAACTTAATAGCTGGGATTTCAATAAAGAATATTGCATAATCCAATAACATTGGGAAATGCTGAATTAAAACAGCTTCTTTAGTACAGGAATTTGGAAAGCTTTTAATATATTAATGAGCACTGAGAATATGTGAGAGGGTGGATAAAATATTCAGCTTTCCCTTAGGGTTACTTGACCTTGGAGTCCTTTTGTGTAAAGCACATCACAGAACTAGTGTAAAACCAGTTCAGGAAATGTTTTCTCTAAGTAATAGATCTCCTTAAAAACTCTAAAATGCTGTATAAAACACATTTAATTAACTTCCTTGATGACCTTACTAAGAGATATTTTAATACTCCATGTGACTAAAACAATGTAAACCATATCACCTCTCTTTATAAATGTGTTATAAATTTATAGTTCAGACCCACTCAGAATCCCAACTAATCTGTTTTTCCCTTTAGCATTCTTCTGCTAAAATAAACTGGCTCTTTCCCTTTTTGTTTTCCTCTATAAAATCAGTTTGGTCACTCTAGTAGGTATTCTGCAACTGTCTTGTTGTTGTTGTTTGGTTTGATTCCTTTTAGTTTGGTTTCCTGTCTGCTGTGGACTGAATTGTGTTCCTCCAAAACCCTTAATCCCCAGTGAAACTGTAGTTGAACATTGGGCCTATGGGAAGGTAATATTAAGACTAAATGAGGTCATAAGGGAGGGGCTCTGATCTGATAGGATCAGTGTCTCTATAAGAAACAACCTCCCCCCACCCCCCCCACACACACGTTGTGTGAGGATACAGGGAGAAGGGGCCATATTCAAGGGGCCATATTTTGTTATGGCATCCCGAGCAGACTAATATACTACCTGATTAAGTCCACTTTAGTCATCCTCCATCAGATTTCCCCATTATCTAAAATCAAATAAATGTACCGCTAAAGGGGTATAGTCAAGCTCAAGGATCTGGATAATATGAATGTTTTTGATCCCAGGGATAAGTCATCATATGGTTCTTCCATTATTGCCATTAGGGTATTCTTTCTTTCTTTCTTTCTTTCTTTCTTTCTTTCTTTCTTTCTTTCTTTCTTTCTTTCTTTCTTTCTTTCTTTCTTTCTTTCTTTCTTTCTTTCTTTCTTCCTTCCTTCCTTCCTTCCTTCCTTCCTTCCTTCCTTCCTTCCTTCCTTCCCTCCCTCCCTCCCTCCCTCCCTCCCTCCCTCCTTCCCTCCCTCCCTCCCTCCCTCCTTCCTTCCTTCCTTCCTTCCTTCCTTCCTTCCTTCCTTCCTTCCTTCCTTCCTTCCTTTCTTCCTTCCTTCCTTTCTTTTTAAATATTTTTATTAAAATATAGCTAATATACAATATTATTAGTTTCAGGTGTACACCAGAATTATTCAACATTTATATACCTAAAGAAGTGATCACCATGATGATTCCAGCAACCATCTGACACTGTGCCATGTTATCACAATATTATTGACTATATTCCCTATGTTGTACATTACATCCCCATGACTACTTTATTTTACACCTGGAAATTTGAACATCTTATTCCCCTTCACCTCTCCCTACCTTTTTAAAATTTTCAATTACAGTTGACATTCAATATTTTTTAATTTTAATTTTAGGTGTACAGCATAGTAACTAGATATTTATACAATTTAAGAAGCGACCCTCCTGACTAGTCTAGTACCCACTTGACACTATACATAGTTATTAATATTACCATATCATTGACTCTATTCCACATGCTTTATTATCCCCATGATTATTTTGTAACTACCAATTTGGACTTCTCAATTCCTTCACATTTTTCACCCTGCCTCCCAACACCCCTCCCATCTATCTCCCTGATAAATTAGTACCCATCTGACACCATGCATAACTATCACAGTATTACAATTTGTGCTTCTTAACTCCTTATCGTTTTTCACCCAGCCCCCCAAACTCCCTGTTATCTGCCAACCGTTAAAATGTTTTCTGTATCTATGAGTTTGTTTCTGTTTTGTTTGTTTATTTTGTTCTTTAGAGTCCACATATAAACAAAATCACATTGCATCTCTCTTTCTCTGTCTGACACATTCCACTCAGCATAATACCCTCCAGGTCCATCCATGCCACTACAGATGGCAAGAACCCATTCCCTTCCATGGCCAAGCAATATTTCATTATATACATGTACCACCTCCTCTTTATCTATTCATTCATCAGTGGACACCAAGCAGCCTCCTAATCTTACCAGAAGTGGAATTACTGGGTTCTTCTTTGTTTCTTGTTATAGTCTTTGTTTTAAAGTCATTTTGTCTGATATAAGTACTACTACTCCAGCTTCTTCTTTTTTCATTTTCATTTTTATGAAATGTCTTTCTCCATCCTTTACTTTCAGTGTCTGTGTGTCTTT
Organism: Rhinolophus hipposideros; assembly: GCF_964194185.1. Classification (NCBI taxonomy): domain Eukaryota; kingdom Metazoa; phylum Chordata; class Mammalia; order Chiroptera; family Rhinolophidae; genus Rhinolophus; species Rhinolophus hipposideros. The sequence goes on along the minus strand of NC_138058.1, from coordinate 22,029,886 downwards.
TGATCTGAAGCAAGTCTCTTGTAGACAGCATACTGTATTTTGCCATGTATAATGTGCACTTTTTTCCCAAATTTGTGAGGGACAAATAAGGATGTGCATTATGCTTGGGTAGTACTAATTCTGTATCTATATAAATGTTTCAATTATTTTATTGATGCTTATGAGTGAAAAGTGTAACTCTAGAAATCAATAACAATATCCATACACAAAAATAATACCCTGGAATACGATAATCCATTTTATTGAACTTACAATGAACCTGCAATGATGAAGTGTTCTTGGCCTCCTATAATATGTAAATATTGTATATGTGTTACCACTACATAAAATTTCTTGTACCTTGTATCTGTTCTTGTGTTTTGTAATTATTTGTTACATAAAATTTCTTATGCCTTAATATGTTTGAAAATAAATGCTAACATTCCTTTATAATACAAAAAACAAGTGTAAAATTTAAACAAACAAAAATTTGAATTAAAAAATTAAAACAAAAGATTTTTTTTTTCCCGTGAAAGTTCCCTGAAAGGGCCAAAAATGTGGATATGCATTATACATGGAGTGCATTATACACAACAAAATGTGGTATGTATGAATCTTGTTTTCTTATCCATTCAGCTATCCTATGTTTTGATTTGAGCATTTAATCTATTTATATTTAAAGTGATTGTTGATAGGTACATAGTTATTGCCATTTTATTGTTCATATTTTTTGTCTTCTTTTGTTTGTTTGTTTGTTTTTCCTCTTTTTTTCTTCTTAAAGAAGTCCTTCTAACATTCCTTGTAATACTGATTTGGTGGTGATAAACTCCTTTAGATTTTTTTCTTGTCTGGGAAGTTCTTTATCTGTCCTTTGATTTTAAATGCTAGCCTTAGTGGGTAGTCTTGGTTGTAGATCCTTACTTTTCATCATTTTGAATATTTCCTGCCAATCCCTTCTGGCCTGTAATTTGTAGAGAAATCAGTCTTGTGGGAGCTCCCTTGTAGGTAACTAACTGCTTCTCTCTTGTTGCTTTTACGATTTTTTTCTTTGTCTTTAATGCTTGGCATTTTAATTATGATGTGTCTTAGTGTAGGATAGCTTTCTTAATGCATACAAAATCTGAGCTCATGTCTGAACTCATTTTTATGCATTTTTTTATTCTTATATCATTTTGGAAAACAAACAATATGGGTATAAGAAGTCTAAAATCTATTCTAATGCTGTAATCAATTTCCTGGGTCTTGTAAGGAAATGACAGGATGAGCTAAGGTCCATGTTTGGTCCTCACATCTGTCCTTCCCACTAGCTTATTTATTACCTATCTGAGGGGAAACTATGGCCCAGAAAACACAGATGAATAAATGACATCACCTGAAACCAGTGACTGATCAGGGATTTGTCAACTCAGATAAAAAGGCTATCCATATTTCTGTGTGCCCTTTGGTGCTTTGTTATGATTTTGCAATACCTTATGCAGTACAAACAATGGGCCTAATCTCCCCCAAGGGAAAATAAATGTCGTATATGGAGACATGTATTTTCCATTCTCGATATCAGGTTATTATAATTTTAATTATTCCTTCTCATTTAATCCAGATAAATTTGACATTTGCTTTGCTATTAGAGAGATTAAAATATATTGAATCCTTGCTTTCAAAAAAAAAGCCTCTATGCATCTCAGAGGAAAACATACGTTATGTCGTTTGTAAATATGGAAATAGTTATTTGCAAAGGTAGATGCTGTTTTTGATTGTTGAATGAAGAGCGTTCTTAAAAATCAACATTTTCCAAGTGAATTCTATAGAACATTAGTTCTGCAGAATATTGTTAGGTAGTAAATCGAGGAATGGTATTATGTTTGAACATATTTACAAAACCCAGGGTTAAACAAAGTTGAATTGGTTCCTTGATACAATATTGCTGATATCCTGTTAATGTTAAAGTGCCTCTTGAATTTCCAAAGGGGGTACGCAACATTTTACAAACTTAATTTAATCATAGAAACTTCTTTTGTTGTTGTTATGGTTGGTGTTTATTTTTTGCTCCTTTTCTTTCACAGAAAGCATGTTCTGTTAGTGTTATGAAGCATATTTTTTAAAAATACTCTTTACAAAAATTCATGAGCCTCTCATGTTGCATGATTGTCTTGAATCTATTCTTCTATTTGTCTTGAATCAATTCTTATTTTGAAGCTTTATTTAACATTAAATCATAAGTCAATGTAAAATACAAACTTTGAAGCCCCATGCGGAGTCATCAACCTACAGGGGATATAAAGAGCTATGTTCTATGGAAATGGTTCTCAAAATGTGGTCGATGTACCGGCAGCATCAGCATCACCTGGTGACTTACTAGAAATGAACACTTGCAGACACCACCCCAGACCTATTGCATCAGACATTCTAGGGTTGATCCCCACAGATATGTTCTAAAAAGTATTTTAGGTAAGGGTCATTCATGCTAACATTTGAGAGCCTAAAAACCTAACCACTGATCTTATGTATTAGAATCAGAATAGAAACTCAGATCTCACTATGTGGAATGGGCACTTTTTTGAAACTGGATTGTATTCCTGGAATAATGCAAGTTCAACAATAGAGGATGGGACATTGAGTAGCTAGCTAGTAGGGCAGCATCTCAAGAGAATAGAGCTCCTGTACAAAAAGTACAAGTGGAAGCAAGGCTGGCCTAGCACACTGGATATTTGAGGAACAGAGAGTCATTTAGAGATAACCACAGTATGTTTAGTAACAAGTGACTGGTCTTCATGAGCAGAAATCAGGTGGCTGGTAATATGCACAAGAGAAAGATGGTGTTTAGCTTTGGAGGAACCAGGATTCTAGAGATGTATTGAGGTAGGAGGAACTCAGATCTCCAGGGAACAAAACAGGAGGCAGTTACAGAATTTTGTTATTGGGACGATGCTGACTCATGTCTCTACAGGTGTGCACTTGAACTGAGAGAAATTAAAATGTAATTTTAGTGATAGTTAACCTGAGTTCCTGAACTTGAGCTGGTTATGCTCTTCTGAATGAAAGGCAATTAAAGGTTATACAATACAATAAAGGTTATACAATTAAAGGTCATGAGGCTTCAGAAATTAGAAAGGTATAGTGATAAAGAGCATGACAAGGACCTAGACAGGTTATTGCCACAAGAGCCCTGGATTCCTCAGTTAAATAACCAATTACCAGCACAGTGTGGCTGTCGTGGGCCTGTAGAGCAAAATGAATCTGCTTCTCTTAACTGATTGATTATCTGTAATGTTATAATAGCTTCACCCAGTGAATGATCCTGCTTTCAATTCTTCATTGAACAGGGATGTATGCTATGGATTACATAACTTTCAATATTCTGGTTGCTGTTCTTATAGATGTCCCCTTAGAAGTGTGACACTGATACTGAATTCCAGGTGTGGTTTGACCAGTCAAGCTTAGTTTCAAACAATAACATTCCTTAGTTTGGACATTTCTACAATTTGTTTTCTTTGGTGATCTTGTTATACTATTGAGTGATGATAAGTGGTCAACAGAAATTCTCAAATTCAATTCACGTGTATTGATTGGTCATAAAATGCAAAGGTTTACAGATTGAGTTATTACATTTCCTCTCCTTTCTCAGTTTCATGACATGGGTCACTTTGTAGTGTAGATCGGCTGTATTTGCACTCAAGCTACTGATGTAAGTGTGGAATGAAGGCTAATAACAGATGCCAGGGGCATCCTCCTAGAGCCCTCCTTCCCCTCACACTGTCTTATTATTGAGTAAAATTATTTGAAATATTATAACTTAAGTCTACTTTTGATTTTAAAAAGTACTTGGGTTTTTGGCATTCTGCAAGTGATGACATTTATATCCTTAATCTCAAAAGATCATGCATGAAATATTGTAAGTAGAGCTACAAGATGAAAATTTAAACCAGTTACATTTATACATATATCAATCAAGGCTCTGATTTCAGATATTTCCTTATTGCATAATACAATAAGTAAAAGAAAAATCAGCATTACTAATAATATTTATGAAAAAAATAATCAGAATGTTTGAATATTTGACTGTTGCAATCTGCGTGTTTCACATTCACAATTCCTTTTAGGCATAGTTTACATATCCTTGCTCTATAAATACTCCATGATACTCCCCAATCCACATAGCCTTCAGAGGCTCGATACAAATTATAGCAAAAAATCATATTACTAATTAGGATAGTCTTTAAATGAACCAAAATGTTTGTGTTTTTTTTGAGAGGGCTCATTATCATTTCAACGTAAAAAGTAAGGAGAACCAAAATAATTTCTGTCTTTTAAAATACAGTGAAAAACCTTTATCTTAGACCCAGAATAAACAAAACTTCAAAATGCCTGTAGAGGTGTGATATATTCCTTCCTCTGAACACAAATAAGATATCTTGTATGCCATTTGCCCCACTGGATGACACATTCTAATAAAGTCACAATTCAAAATTACACTTTTTCATGTTGAGGAACAAGGGGTTCCCCGGGGCAATCGGTCCGCATAGCAAAAAGCACTTGAATCACCCAAAAATGGTGATGAAGTGACCGGCATAGACAAATTTGCTCCTATTGTTGAGGGCCGCAGACAATAATTTAGCCTGAATGGGGATTAACAGAAGTCTTGTATTCTTCTTGGTTATATCAGGCTGTCAGCATAGATATGATGGACTTTTGGGTGTAAGGGATCAATAATCCAATATTTGGTTCTTAAGTCCTCTTTGAAATACCACTATCTTTTTTTCAAGATGCTGTTTTCTCTGAAAACCTACCTGACCCCTCACACAATATCAAGAATGAATTTTCCAATTATGGGCTTTTCCAAGCCTGCTGAAGCAATGGTGTTTTGGGGGGTGTTGCTTGCCCATTTGTTTTGTTGTTTTGTTGAATCATCAATACATTTACAAAGCTCAGTGTAAATCTGTCCTGGCATATGTAAATGATGTATTTTTATACTTTCTTTGAACATTTTTATATTCAAAGGGCATAGCATTTTTATAATGCTACCGATTTTGCTAGCAGTTCCCTATGTCATGTTAGACCTGAGGCAACTGTTGGCCAAATATGGCAATTTTAAATAACATAAAAAATGTTATCGATTTAGGACTCTTTTGTTTATGAGAAACAGAAATAAACGGAGTAAATAGTTGACGTAAGCCAACTTTGATCAAGCTTTTTCGGGTTTGGCTTCTAGTATATCACCTGAGGCAGGGGTGTGGTTGGATATGTGGTGATGTTACGTAGATGAAGATGGAAAGAGTTAAGAGCATCCTTGTCATTTGTGCAGACACTCCAAAATGTTCTGCTACAACTCAATGAAATGATTCTTACAAGAAAAATCACAATGCCGAGAAATTATCTTTCACTTTTAAATTCCTAGTCAATTCATTCTACCTAAATGGTTAGGACACATACCCAGATATAAAGTAATCCAGATTATAAATGCTAACAGGAAATTTAGCAGAGTTTGACAGCAAAAGCCTTATGTTACAATGTAAAAAACTCCCTTTGATAGAATTTTCTTTAATATGACATATTTTTAATCAATTAAGATAGAATTTAATTTCAAGTATAATTTAAAATAGTTGTACAACAGAATGACTTTGAGAAAAACAAACATGCTCAGTTCTCTATGCTGCTTTAATTTGATGCAAAAGTATTTACTAGGCTCTTTTATAACTATTTCAGTAGACCTTGGAATTAAATGGAGGATAGCTATGAACTCAGTTCTTCAGAAAATCTACTAACACTGACATATATTAGCACCTTTTAGAATGCAAAACCTGACCTAACAAAGGATGACATAATTTTATAATTTCATGTTTTAAAACTAGAACTAGGCAAATCAGACCAGTGGCTAGATTAAGATAATGTTCATAATAAATCAGAGAATTGCTGACATACAGCATCACAGCACTGAGAAAGTCAAGTGAAAGTGATGTGTGCACTGTTATCTCTTTGTTAAAAAAATTGATGATAACTATGGTTGTTTCAGATAATCAATTTCCACACAGTTCTTTTTCTTCTAGGATGTTGTACTACCTCTAACCTTTCCATGAATGCTTACTTTCTTACTCCTATTGTTATATAATTTTGAATGACATCCTATGTCTTAAAGAAGAATTGCGAAATGAGTTACTACATGAGCCATGTCTCGTACTTCTTTTCTACAACTTGTAGAGAGTCCCTACCTGCACACACAGAAGGTACTGGATGGAAACCAACTGATTTTTCTTGAATTGCCCTGATGCAGGCCAGAAGGATCTCACAACATAGAGATAAAGCACTCAATTTTAGGTGGGCTGTGGTTTACCAACCACAAAATAATATATTTATTTTTTCTCACATTTTTTCTTTTATTGACAAAAATTACACAAAAGCTAAATGATAATTTAAAAAGCAATGTTACACATAACCTTGTGTTTAGAAATTTGTCAGCTTGGCAGTTTTCTTCGCTGACCACATGACCACAGTTCTTCATATACCCCTAGTTCAAATGAGAGTGTTTCTGCTGGTCATTTCAATCGGAGGTCTTTACAGGTCCCCTTTCAGGCTTCTTACATAGTGATAATGTAATGTGAGGATGACCAATTGGAATAAAAATCAAAATTCCTCATGTTGTATACACCGTGTGTCTGGAAGGATCATTCATCCAGATTCTATTGGATTTTCATTCCAGTAATTCTGTTGAACGTTGTTTCTTTGTGGTCTGTGGTAAAGCAAATTTTCTTTTGGTACAACATAAACTCCAATGCCCGTGTTTAGAACTGGAAACATAATCACTTGAACAGGGGAAAAAAAAAAAAAAAGAAAAGAAAGAAAACAAACCAAACAAGAACAAACAGCATTTTTAACGGAAAAATGAAATAAAGCAATTGAAATAAAGTCTGAAAATTACACACACCTAACAAGGAAAACTGTATTGTTTCCCCAACTTCCCACCCACCCCAGGTTTTTCCCACCCTCTGGTTCTCCAGCCCAACGACCATGCAGTGTAGAAAAAGCAAATATACAAACAAACCTATGTATAGCTAGGGTGAAATCTATTTTTATAAGAACTCGACACTTTTACTATTTACATCCAGGAGCATTTTTGTTTCTTAGTTGTATGTTTTAAAGCAAAGAAAGGTCTGTATTTCTCCCGGTTATGCTGCTGCAGGTACATCTGCCCTCTTTAAGTGGATGTTTTTCCCTTCCTCTATGTCATAAATGTTTTAGTAGGAACGATGAACCCGCTTGACTGTACGATTTTGGACACCCAGTCTCCTTTAAGATGAAGGCCCTCCCTCCCCCCACGTTGAGTCCCAGATGAAGAGTTGTTTCCACGTTAGTTTGTTAATCTCTCCAGGTAAATGGTCGGTGCTGCGGACCTGGCAATGGTGGCGATGAAACTGTGGTCGCGCCCGAGCTCCAGGCTAGGGGTTTCGTCCTGCTCCAGGGACACTGCTTCATAGCCCTTGTTGATGTGGAGTGGCTGGTGAGCCTGGCAGTACCCGATCACCGGCTGGTCATAGCTGTAATATGGCAAGGGCTTCACATGGTGCGGTATCTGTGTGTGATAAAGAGAAGGACTGATTATAAAAATGCTTTGGAAAGAAGAAGATGACACTTACTGGATTGTATTTTTTCCCTTTCATGCTGTTTTCAGTCAACTGCTGATTCAATTACTAATAAGAGTTATACAGAATGATTGTTAGTATTTAACTGATAGTTTTATGTATATAAAATTATTTTTTATATATAAAAAATATATATAAAGTGTACATATTATAAAAATATATTATAAAAATATATGTAAATTGTACATATTATATACTTTGTATATAAAATCACGTATATAAAGTGTACATATTATAAAAATATATTATAAAATATATATAAAGTACATATTATATACTTTGTATATAAAATCATAAAGATTTCTTTTCATAAAACCATACATTTTTCAATGCTTGTTCTATCTATCATCTATCTAACTATCTATCTATCTATCTATCTATCTATCTATCTATCATCTATCTATCATAATGGAGAGTTAGAAAAAAACAAATTCTCATCAACAGGGACATTTAAAATGTATGAGGTGCATTCATACGTTTGAAAGCAGATAATACAAAGATTGGGGAGTAGTAATCTGTTGTAATATGGCAGGATATGATATTAAGTGAAAAGGTTAAGGTGCAAAAATATATGGTATGATCTGTTTTGTGTAAAAACAAGTGTAAACATATAGAGTTTCTTACTTTAAAAAACATGTTTACATACAAATGGAATTTTATGGGTATACAACACTTTCATTTAAAATTATAAGAACAGCAGAGATGACATCAAAATGGCGTAAGGTAAGCTTTTGTATAGCTCCCCTGGAATTTACAACTAATCAAACATCTATAACTCCACAAAGGACTCCCTGCACAGCAGACAGGCAAGACGAAGAGGTCCACTACTGAATTCAACTAAAGTTGGGCGAGTACGGAGACAGAGACACACGGGCGAAGGACACAGACCTAGCTCAGTGCTCTAAGCTCGGGGTATCCCGGAACTACCACAGCTAAAGGTGAGGGAAGAACTCAGACTGCTAGGCCGCCACTTATGGCCCACAGGGCTGAGGGGGCAGCATATAACACAGCTGAATCCAGTGCTCACGGCAGATACATCAAAGAAAAGACTGATAGAAGAAGGCTGAAAATGGTGGTTTAAGCCCTCACTGCTGAGCAGAGAACAGAAGCCTTAGGCACTGAGACTAGCCACCACCTCCCTACCTACCCAGAGCTCGCCCCGCCCCCACCTGCCTGGTGTTAGAAACATAACAGTAGTAGGGTCAGATCAAAAGAACAGAATATTTGCTGTTCTGAGAACTGTGGACCGCAGACAAAGAAAGATTCCTCAGCCCATCTAGTTCCTGAAAAGGGGAGGGAGCTGTGGAAGCAGGACCGGCTGGGGTGGTAGTTGCTGCCATTGCTCTGGGCCACCTCTCACAACTCACTCCGCTCGTAGTCCCACCTATCTGGGCAGATCACTGCAGGAGTAAACAGAACTGCTGAAACATAGGGGCTCTGAATCTGGTGCCAGAAGAGCTTTGGAACTTCAAAAGCTCCCCGCATACCCAAATGGACACTGTGCCCTGTGACCCAGGTGAACTATTAACAGAAGAGAAGCTCATCTCCCAGGGAATCCCCCCATTAGGTGAGAAGCTGGAATAGTCCAGAGAAAACATAGCATGACCGTGTGAGAGAGAAAAAGAAATAAAATATTCTACCAACAAGTACTGGAAAACAAAAGAAGGACCTCTTCCTATCAACCTGTTGCAGAACCCACTCCTGCATATGTCTAGGAAGAGAAATAATAAATCAGTAATTGCCATGAATAACCAAGGCAACAAGACAGCTCAGAAAGAAAGTGAAAAGTCCCGAAAAGGAACTTAAAGATATGGAAATATGACTTAAATGACAGAGAATTCAAGATTGCAGTTCTGAAAAAATTCAACAAGATGCAAAAAAACACAGAAAGGCAGTTTAATGAACTCAGAAATACAATCAAAGAACAACATGAGCATTTTACGAAAGAGATTGAAATTATAAAAAAGAACCAAATAGAACTTCTAGAGATTAAGAACTCAATAGAAGAAATTAAGAATGAAATAGCCAGCTTAGGTAGTAGAGTTGACCACATGGAGGAAGGAATCAGTGACATCGAAGATAGAAACCTGGAAATTACATGGATGGAAGAAGTGACTTTAAACTTGAAAGAAATGAAGAACGCTATAAGAACTTTCGGACTCCATCAGAAACAGCAATATAAGAATAATGGGCATACCAGAATAGAAGAAAGACAGAAGGGAACAGAGAATATATTCAAAAACTTGTTGATGAGAAATTCCCAAAATTGTGGACAGAACTGGATTCTCGAATCCAAGAAGAAAATAAAACACCCAATTACCTCAATCCCAACAGACTTTCTCCAAGGCACATTGTACTGAAGCTGTCTAAAATCAACAACAAAGTAACAATCCTCAAGGAAGCCAGGGAAAAGAAGATGGTAACCTACAAAGGAAAGCCCATTAGATTATCATCAGACTTTTCAGTAGAAACTCCAGAAGCCAGGAGGTAGTGGAACCAAATATTCAAACTATTGAAAGAGAGAAATTATGAGCCAAGAATAATATATCCAGCAAAGATATCCTTTAGATATGAAGGAGGAATAAAGACCTTTCCAGACATACAGAAGCTGAGGGAATTTTCTAGTACACGACCTGCAATACAAGAAAACTAAAGGAGGCTATTCGACCACCATTAACACGGACAGTTTGTGGCAACGAAAACATAAAAAGGGGGAGAGCAAAGGCCTGAACCGGAATATGGGAATGGAGAAAGTAAGCGTGCTGAAGAAAATGGAATACTCTAAGTATCAAACTTTCTTTGACATAAACTTAAGGGTAACCACTCAAAACAAAAAAATCCAGAATTGAAATATATACTGTAATAAAAGAAGAAACAGAGGGAAACATCATAGAATACCACCACACAGAAATAATAGACAACGACAAAAGGCAAAGAAACAATGGAGACATAGTCTTACCAGAAAACTAAAGACAGAATAACAAGAAATCCTCACATATCAATAATCACCCTAAATGTAAATGGACTGAACTCACCAATAAAAAGGCACAGAGTAGCAGATTGGATCAAAGAACTAAACTCAACGATATGCTGTCTCCAAGAGACACATCTTAGCTACAAGGACAAGCATAGACTCAAAGTGAAAGGGTGGAAATTCACACTCCAAGCAAGTGGTACCCAGAAAAAATCAGGTGTAGCCATACCGATATCAGATGAAACAGACTTCAGGGTGAAAAACGTAACAAGAGACAAAGATAGACATTTCATAATGGTAAAGAGGACTATACAACAAGAAGACATAACAGTCACCAATGTTTATGCCCCCAATCAGGCAGCACCGAAATATACCAAGCAACTACTAACAGAACTAAAGGGAGAAATTGACCAAAACACAATTATACTAGGGGATTTAAACACATCATTGACAGCTATGGATAGATCATCCAACAGAAAATAAATAACGAAATAACAGCCCTAAATGACACATTAGATGAAATGGACATCATTGACATATATAGAGCACTTCATCCTAAAACATCAGACTATACATTTTTTTCTATTGTACATGGAACATTCTCAAGGATAGACCATATACTGGGACATAAAATCAGCCTCAGCAAATTTAAGAAGATTGAAATCATACCAAGCATATTCTCTGATCACAAGGCTTTGAAATTGGATATCAACTGCAAAAAGAAAGCAGGAAGAAACACAAATACATGGAGATTAAACAACATACTTTTAAAGAAAGACCAGGTCAAAGAAGAAATTATAGGAGAGATCAAAAGATACATAGAAACAGATGACAATGAAAATACATCCTACCAAAATTTTTGGGATGCAGCGAAAGCAGTTTTAAGAGGGAAATTTATCATTACAGGCCTATCTCAAGAAACAAGAAAAATCCCAAATAAATAACCTCATGTTACACCTTAAAGAACTAAAAAAAGAAGAACAAGTGAAACCCAAGGTCAGCACAAGAAAGGAAATAACAAAAATCAGCGCAGAACAAAATGAAACAGTGAACAAAAAGACAATAGAAAAAATTAATGTGACAAAGATCTGATTATTTGAAAAGATTAACAAAATTGGCAAAACCTTGCCTAGACTCACTAAAATAAAAAGAGCGAAGACACTAATTAACAATATCAGAAATGAAAAAGGGGAAGTCATCACGGACACCAAAGAAATACAAAGGATTATCCAAGAATACTATGAAGGACTATATGTCACCAAATTCAATACCTAGAAAAAATGGACAAGTTCTTAGAAACATATAGCCTTCCAAGGCTGAACCATGAAGAACTGGAAAATCTAAACAGACCGATCACCAGTAAAAAAATTGAATCAGTCATCCAAAACCTTCCCAAAAGCAAAAGTCTGGGACCAGATGGCTTCACTAGTGAATTCTACCAAACCTTCAAAGAGGATCTAATACCAATCCTGCTCAAACTCTTCCAAAAAATTGAAGAAGAGAGACAGTACTCCCTAACTCATTTTATGAGGCCAACATTACCTTGATACCAAAACCTGGTAAGGACAACACAAAAAAAGAAAACTATAGTCCAATATCTCTGACGAATACAGATGCAAAAATACTAAACAAAATTCTAGCAAATTGAATACAACAATGCATTAAAAACAGTATTCATCACGACCAAGTGGGGTTCATCCCAGGGACACAAGTATGGTTCAACATCCACAAATCCATCAATGCGATACATCACATAAAATAACTAAAGGACAAAAATCATATGATTATATCAATTGATACAGTAAAAGCATTTGACAAGATACAACATCCATTTATGATCAAAACACTTAATCAAATAGGTATAGAAGGAAAATACCTTAACATAATAAAGGCCATCTATGACAAGCCCTCGGCTAATCTCATAATTAATGGTGAAATACTGAAGCCCTTTGCTCTACATACAGGAACACGACAGGGCTATCCCCTATCACCTCTGCTTTTCAACATAGTGTTGGAAGTCCTTGCCAGGGCCATCAGGCAAGAGAAAGAAATAAAAGGCATCCAAATTGGGAATGAAGAAGTTAAAATATCACTCTTTGCAGATGACATGATGCTATATATAGAAAACCGTAAAGATTCCACCAAAAAGCTGTTAGAAACTATCAATGAATACAGTAAAGTTGCTGGCTACAAAATCAACGTACAAAAGTGCATTGCATTCCTATATACTAACAATGAAATCTCAGAAAAACAAATACAAAAACCAGTTCCTTTTGCCATTGCAGCAAAAAGAATAAAATACCTAGGAATAAACTTAACCAAGGATGTGAAAGACCTATATGATGAAAACTGTAAGATATTTTTAAAAGAAATTGAAGACACAAAGAAATGGAAAGACATTCCGTGCTCATGGATTGGAAGAATCAACATAGTTAAAATGGCCATATTACCCAAAGCAATATACAGATTTAATGCAATCCCCATCAAAATCCCAATGGCAATTTTTAAAGAAATAGAACAAAAAATCATCAGATTTGTTTGGAATCACAAAAGACCCCGAATAGCCAAAGCAATCTTAAAAAAAGAGCAGTACTTGAGGTATCACACTCCCTGACTTTAGCTTGTACTACAGGGCTACAATAATCAAAACAGCATGGTATTGGCAGAAAAACAGACACACAGACCAATGGAACAGAATTGAGAACCCAGAAATAAAACCACATCAATATGGACAGATAATTTTTGACAAAGTAGCAAAAAACATACAATGGAGAAAAGAAAGCCTCTTCAATAAATGGTGCTGGGAGAATTGGATAGCCACGTGTAAAAGAATGAAACTGGACTGCTATCTGTCACCATGTACCAAAATTAATTCAAAATGGATTAAAGACTTACGCATAATACCTGACACAATAAACTACATAGAAGAAAAAAATAGGTACTAAACTTATGGACCTTGGGTTCAAAGAGCATTTTATGAATTTGACTCCAAAGGCAAGGGAAGTAAAATCTAAAATAAACAAATGGTACTATATGAAACTAAAAAGCTTCTGTACAGCAAAAGAAACCACTGACAAAATAAAGAGGCAACCAACTGAATAGGAGAAGATTTTTGCAAACAGTTCCTCTGATAAGGGGTAATATCCAAAATATACAAGGAACTCATGAAACTCAACAACAAAAAAACAAACAACCCAATTGAAGAATGGGCAGACGACCTGAAGAGACATTTCTCCAAAGAGGACATACAAATGGCAAATAGACATATGAAAAAATGCTCAACATCACTAATCATCAGAGAAATGCAAATAAAAACCACAATGAGATATCACCTCACCCCAGTCAGAATGGCTATCATCAACAAGACAAACAGTAACAAGTGTTGGAGAGGCTGTGGAGAAAAAGGAACCCTCATTCACTGTTGGTGATAATGCAGACTGGTGCAGCAGTTATGGAAGGCAGTGTGGAGGTTCCTCAAAAAATTACGAATAGAATTACCATATGATCCAGCAATCCCTCTCCTGGGTATCTACCCCAAAAAATCTGAAAACATTTATCCATAAAGACACGTGTGCTCCAATGTTCATTGCACCTTTGTTTACGTTGGCCAAGACATGGAAAGAACCAAAATGTCTTTCGATAGATGAATGAATAAAGAAGTTGTGGTATATACACAATGGAATACTATTTGGCGGTAAGAAAAGATGATATAGGAACGTTTGTGACAACATGGATGGATCTTGAGAGTATGATGTTAAGTGAAATAAGTCAGACAGGAAAAGCAGAGAACCATATGATTTCACTGATATGTGGTATATAAACCAAAAACAACAAAAGAACAAGACAAACAAATGAGAAACAAAAACTCATAGACACAGACAATAGTTTAGTGGTTACCAGAGGGGTTAAGGGGGGTGGGGGTGTGAGATGAGGGTAAGGGGAATCAAATATATGGTGATAGAAGGAGAACTGACTGTGTGGTGAACACACAATGGGATTTATAGATGATGTAGTACAGAATTGTACACCTGAAATCAATGTAATTTTACTAGCAATTGTCACCCCAATAAATTTAAAAAATTTAAGAACAAATCATAATTTCATAGATTATTTCTATCAATTCTATATAATCTAGACAAAAGAACTCTAGAATCATGAAACTGGGTACATTTTTGGGGTCATAATATATAATGCTATTTATTTCAAGTAAAAAGCCAAATATGTGTCTAATTTTAGAGTAACAGTCCTGAATAATGGTTTACAGAAATCCTTTTAATAGATAAAGCAGAAAATATTACAATTATAGTGTGTTTGACTCACTTTGCAACTTTTAATCACAAATTTCTGATAAACAAATATGTGCCCTAAGCTTAGAAAAAGGAAAATGATGATGATTGCTTCATTCTTGATATCATGCTAGAGTGTTTCTCATAACCCACTAGATCCAATCCGACACTCTTGATTAGCAGTCCTCAGATGATAAAATTGCAAACACTTCAAGTTCATGTAAGGTTAGCGGTTGTGGCAGGTTAAACTATTGTCCCTAGGTTCCAACCACTCTTCTCTAATTGGCTTTATGATGTTGGGGTGGGGCTTTGCAAATTGTAATTCTGTTTGACCTGCCGCTCTCTCTTTGCTAGTGGGGACCACTGAGGGGAGATGGGAAGAGACAGAGGGAATTGCTCCCAGGGTGGGTTTCCTCTCTGCTTCTTCCTCTCCAGGGAGTAACCCCAATAGCACTTCATTCTGGCTGTAGCAGTATCTTCCCATAATAACAGGTGATTCCAGTCTGTAGTCTTTCCGATATTTGCAGCTTTTCCAAAATTTGATCCTATTCTGTCCCCCTCAGAGACTCAAGCACCAGGAAATTCTGAGGTTCATCTCCACAAAACTCCTCCTCCAAGCTTTTGATTTTAATGATTCCAATAACTTTATTTAGTACTTTAGTCCTCCAGCTGGTTGGGGTGGTAGTTTTTCCTGAAGTTGCTCTCTGTTATACTATGATGGCACTATTTTTCAGCCTTGCATGAACTTAACTAATAACTATATTTAGTTACTATTGCTTTATGTAAATATTTTGTTAAAATAACTGGTAGGTCGTCTGTCTTCTGACAGGGCTATATCTGACTCTTTCTGTAGGTTAAACGGCAGCAATTGATAAATTGTTATAATTTGGTAGAGAAGTTAACTCTCCAAGGTCTTATAGCTTAATTGTTCTGTACTAAGTTAACCAGTCTTATATTTAACTTACAAACTTAGTTTCAGAATCCATTCTTCATATATATATATATATATATATATATATATATATATATGAAACTAAGTATATATATATATGTATATATGTATATGTATATATATATATGTATATATATATATATATATATATATATATATATATATATATATATATTCCTGAAATACTCTTCAAACTCAATCTCTTCCTGGTATCCTCATTAATATGTTAAATAAAGTTTTGACACAAATTCACTATCCGTATAAGAATTAAATTTTAACACCTCTATACTTATTAAGATAAAAGTCACCTCCTCACATTTTTAAAGGTATAGATTAAAACAGTATTTTCTACAATGGATTACAACTCATTAGCAGGTTATAAAATTAATTTTAGTGAATCCAGATAATCATGTTTAAAACTACATTAACTAAAATAGAAAGTATTTGAGTATATCATATAAGGAAATTGTTTCATAAAAAATTGTGTTTCAAGTTTGTATGTGTGCATGTAAGAGTGTGTCTACTGAGTCACATTGTGATTTTTTTTAAAAAAGAACGAGGAATTACAGTATAGGATGCTTTCAAAAAGTAATCAAAGCACATATTCAAATTACTGTTTATTTCAATGTGATCAGCAGTTGCCTAGATTCCCATCTTGCTTTTATGATTCTCTTTTTTCTTAATTTATATAATTCACTGCTTTTCTCAATGAATGATAAAATTAAACAAATATATATCACTTTGTGTTTAAGAAGAGGCACGCTAACTTCTGATGGAACTCAAACACTATCTTCAGCAAGTCATGAAGAAATAGTAAAAAAAGAGATAATTTCTCATCAAACAAAATGTTGATATAACCTTGCATATACAATTCTGTTCTCAAAAAAATCTGAAAAAATGCATAATACGTCAAAGCTGTGATTGATGCAGAGTTGTTTTAGACCTTAGACATTAATTTCTGTGCTGACAGTGAGAGCAAAGTGTTAAATTATAAGACAACATGGATGAATTACTAGATACTAAATATTAAGTTAGGTTTACCCCAAATCTATATATTTTTTCCCTTACTCATATAGACTGCTACCTATAAATCAATATAGGTCCAGGCACAAAATGTTTGTCTGCAAGTTCTATTTTAAGAAACCTGAGGATTTTGCATTGTGTCGAATAGGTAGACATATCTGTGATTGGTGTCATGAGTCATCAAAACTCAGAAAAAGCATAGAAATGAAACTGCTTTGCTCTGACATTTCAGCAGGAAGAATTTTATGAAGAAGACCTTCCTACGAGTTACATAGTCCACTCTTACTTGTTTTTCATAAATAGGTGGAATAGTATAACTCAAAAACAACAAAAAAAAATCACTAAATTATTTCCATTGACAACATCATTCATTGACAACAACATCTGTTGCACACTTTCATTTAAAAGAATGACTCATTTTCTTTAAATTAGCCAAATAACGAAAACGGTCAAAATAAACATGAAACATGGGTCATGGTTTTGTCCACTCTCTTGTAGTACCGTGCATAATCTTGCACCAGTCATTGCAATGAGCAGATAATTGAATCTACCAACATATATGAACAGCGAATACAAGAGTAACATGTGGTCTTGCAGACCCTTATGGAAAACCAGGTTAATCACAGATAAAAACCAGTAACTCACTCAGGAGGACGATTGAATTGTCAATGTAAACTAAAGTCCTTAAAGTTGAACTATAATGAGAACGAACAATTTCATATCTAAGAAACCCTGGTATTTGTCTTCAAATTAAGTCGATTCAAATGTCAAGGGACCTGCATTAACAACAGAACTTTAGATTTATATATTGTATCGTCTCTGAACTCAGGAAATTTATTTTGCTATGACACTTAGACTAGTTTATTTTTTCTTCAATGACTAAAGGCTCCTGCTGTTTTCTCCTTGCGATTACAGTTGGACTAGTTTATTTTTTTCTTCAATGACAAGGGGCTCCTGCATTTGAGATGGCCTTAGAACCTCTAGCAGGAAAAAGAAAACAAAAACAAACAAACAACAACAACAGAAACATTGTAAAGTTCCCTCCTGCATGACCGCCCGATAGCAAGAATTCAAAAGCCCAGTAAATTGGCAAGCTCTGAAAGCATATCAGAGATTTTTGCTCATTTACTCTTAAAATCTATTCTTCAGTGCTCTGTGTAATCAACTGCCTGTCGTTTCTGACGACCTAAGAGACTGAGGTCTTGTACTTTATAGTAATAACGTACAGCACATTAACCACCTGGCTCCCTGTGTGTATCATTGTTTCCTTTCCAGCAGTCAAAACGAAGTATCCTTAAGTTCTCCTTAACGTGTATTTGGTATTTTTGTAAGTGTGTTCTTAGAGCTTTTGCAAATGGTCCCTGTGTTCCATCAGCTCTCTGATGGACTTCATTCTGTAGCACAGCACAATGCTGCTTAAAGATGGCCTCATTCACATGCTTGACTGGTCACTGATTGCGTTGGAAACTGCACTTTATTTACAGATAATGGGTGTGATACATGGAATGAAGGAAACTCATTGGGGGGATATATTACACTGTACTGAAATTCTGTTGTTTGCTTCTCTCAAGAATCTGAACAGTTTAACTCAAATTGAATAGAAACTTTTATAAGAGGCATATAAATTTCTATAGAGGCATACTTCATAACTAAAGCTGAAGTAGGTGACAATGGGAAGGAACCATTACTATCACTAATTACAAAGGTAAAAAAAAAAAGTCCCTTTAAATTCTCCCGAGTTTCCTGTGAATCCTGTGAGAATGGGCCTAACAATAACACTTCATTTACCTCTATAAGCTTCAGATAACTGAAAGTACTCCCTGATTCTCAAGAAAGAAGGAATATATTGAAATGATATCTTCCCTCTCTAGTTTACTCAACACTGACGATCTTTCCAGGAAACATGCCCTGTCTTTTGTCTTATACTTTTCATTCAGAAAGAAGCAAGGGCATAAAGGGTCACAGAGTGGCTCATTATCTAAGGTTTTGGTACTACTTTGTGCACTTAGAAGCTTAGAAACCTTAATGTATGTTCTGATTTTCTAGGAACCTCATTTACCCTTTACCTAGAATATGTCTGACTTCCAACATGCTGGAGGGAGTATAAAAGGACACACTCCTTTTAATTACAGTGGTTCATAGCATTCAAGATTCAAAGAGGGAAGTCAGGGATAGAGAATATTTTTAAATCCTGAAAGGAAGGGCAGAGTTATAGAGAAATATGTGGAGCTTAAAAGTCTGCATATTGATTCAAATCCCATAATTTTACTTCCGTAATAATTATATTTAAATGAGAAATGTGTCTGCATAGTAAATGTGATAGCAATGTGAAATAGACTCCTGATATATGTGATCATGAAAGGCTTTTGAAGTTCAGTTTTTTTTTTATGAGCATAAAATTTCAATATTGTTACCCTCTTTTCTCAAAGGTATTAGCATTAGTTATAAGTAGTTTGATAGCCTGATCATTCTAAAATTACCATGCACTATCATTAGTCTTATTTATTAACTTTTCATGAACATTGTTCACATTTCAATATGAGTTCTTTCAATTGAAGTCATAAAAAGTTGATTTTCAATTTCCTAAATGACATTTGGTCTCTAATTTTCAGAATTAAAGGATAGTGTCAGATGACTCAGACATTTTTAAAAAATACCATCCTACAAATCCAGATGAGAAATTCAATATAGTTGAATTACTTAATGAAGATGGACACTTAGTTTATTGGAAATAAAATTGTTTTAAAAAATGAACAGCAACAACTAAATGAATATATAACTTAGCCTTTATTCTACTCACGGTATTATTAATAGGTGACAAGAATGCATAGGGAATAAGAAAATGTAAACAAGTTTGAATAAAGGTTTTTCTCTAGAGTTTTGATTAAAATTGACAGGACCTCAAATCATTTATGTTAATTAGATAAAAGAGAGACTTAATTGACTCATAGACACAAGAAAGGATTTAACAGCTATACTGGGGAAGAACAATGGTATCACTGGGTCTCAGGAACAACTGAAACAAGGAACACAAGTGCCACCAGGGTCCTCTCAATCAATCATGCCTGATAATCTCTGCAAGTTATTTTCATATGCTGACTACCAAACAACTTCCTCTACCTGATTTGACACATGATTCTGACAGCTCCAAAGTTTTACATGTTCCAGCTGTAGTAGATTGCACAAATGACCAGGATTCTTTCTCCTCTTATTAAGAAGTAGAGTCTATTTCTCCTTACTTTCAATACTGACTGACCTTATAACTTTCTCTGGCCAATAGAACACAGTAGCAGCAACACTGCTTGGGTTCCAAGGCTTTTTGGACTCTGGCCAATCTAGCTACCACCACTGACCAAGCCCAGACTAGGTCACTGGGGAATGGAAGCCCTTATGGAGCCACTGAGACATTTTAGAACATCCAGTGCCCCTTAGGGCCCATAGATGCTTATCACAGGCACATGAGCCCAGGAGCAAAACCCCCACCCAGCTGGCCCCAGAGGAGCAGAATAATACAGCCACTTCACCTCATGGCATAAAGTTTGCCTTCCTCAGTTTTGAATATCTGAAGGCATTTATAATATAAAAAAGAGACACAAGATAAGTAATGAATCGAAATCAATTTATCATATTACATTACCTAATCCCATTCTACAATGAAATACTCTCACTCTTTTTTTTTCAATGCAGGCTTGCTTCTTAATGAGAAAATACCAATTATCTAAGCATTAGTTTTTGTTAATTAAAAAGTAAAACTTTCAATATCACATGACATTATCTATAAAACATTTATTATAAAGCTAATTTTGAAAAAGTACCTTGAACTCAAAAGTTAATAACTATTCTTCCATATGAAGATGGTCATTTGAGCCCTAATTACTACTTTTCCAATTCACCATTCAAATATACAAAGTTTCTTTTTTTAATATAGTTTTTGTTTGTTTGTTAATATAGTTGTTTGTTTGTTTTCCACCACCAAATAAAAAATCTTAGAAATTCCTACAAGATACTTTAGAAAGAAGAACAGATTAAAAGACAAGTTTATTAACATATAATTCAATGTAAATGGAGGAAAAGCTTGTTTGTGCTTGAGATATAGTCTTTGCATAACTATGAAACCCCCACCAGTTTCAAGTGTCCAGGATTGCAGAGGAAAAAGAAAATCAAGGTTTTGAACAATCCTTTGGCCATTAGTAAAATCAGGGAGAGTGACAGAAGTAGAGGAAAAGGAGAATAAGCCTCACCCCCATTGTGGGATACTAAATAAAGCAAAGGTGTGACAGAACCAGAAAACTACCTTCTATTTAAGAAAATGGTGAGTTCTTAAAAATGACAAAAGTGAAACAAAACCTTTCTTCTTGCCACTTTATTTTTTGTTTTTCAGCTATGGTCATCAGTGTCTATATACTCTGTCTACCCCCTACCCCCACTATCATGTGCTTCACTAATTACACACAACCTATATCTTTCAAAAAAAAAAAAAAAGCACGTGCAATCTCTGACATCCCAACACTTTATATAGACACTAACACCTCCTTAAGTCATAACTATAATAGAGAAGAATCTCCAGAAATAAGAAAGATACAAGAATGCAAGAGAAGATGATAAGACGAGAAGATCTAAGGTGGTGGAATAAGTAAAAACTATGTTTGCCATGTCCCATGCATGATCACATTAAAATTACAACTAAATTATAGAACAATCAACTTCAAAAAACACCTGAAGACTAGCTGAACAGAACCCCTATAACCCCTATAGGGATATAAAGAAGAGGCCACATCGAGACAGGTATGAGGGGTAGAGATGTGAAATGGCCCCAAACCCACAGATAGTACTTGAGCACCAGGAGGGACACCTCAGTGGCGGAGGTATCCACTGAAAAGTGAGGGGTCCCAGCCCCACACTGCACTCCCCAACCCAGGGATTCTCCTCCTGTGCCAGGAAGAGGAGCACCCATAACATTTGGCACTGAAAATCACTAAGGATTCCGTCTATCTGTCATAGTGAAATGGAAGGCAGCTGGAAACTCAGACATGCTTTTAAAGGGCCTGTGTACAGATTCATTCTCTTGCAAGCACTCATTCTGAGCTCCAGGAATTAGGCTGCAAATCAAGAGGTGCCAGAGACGCACAGAGAAAGTCTGAGTTGTGTGGCTGCAGGGTGAGGGCTAGAGGGATAGCTAGCATTATCCCTGCGTGAAGGCCACCTCACGTGTAACTTATAGGAGAGATCCAACTTTCCTGTGTTAAACCCACCCCCAAAGGGCCAAATCTGAGACCCCATTGGTCTGGTAAAATACAAGCATGAGCACAGACTTGGTGATGCCTTAGGTCCCTGCACCCTCAGCTAGTACAGCATTGCCTGGGGCACTCTCAGTTCCTGGGCAGCCAGAATTGCCCCACAAGATATAGGAGGCTTGTATAACAGAGGATTGTCCATGGTGGCCTGGGAAACCTTCATTGGTGAGCAATCAGCTACAGCTCATGCTACAGCCTTTCTTGGGCAGCTTTTGGATATCTGTACACCCAAGGCAAGTGGTGGCTGGCCATGGTTTCCTCAGGGTGTTTTGCAGAATGCCCACAGGCTCAGCACTGGTGCAAGGCTTCTATCTACATTAATCTTGTGAAAACCACTGGCCACACCCTGTGAGCCCTGGGACCCCCTCTTACCCAACTTGTGTGACATCACTGGGGGCACCATCAACAATGGTATCAACCAGCCCTGTCTACTCATCAGGAGGGTCTTTCAGCAGGTGAGCCTCACAGGAAGCTGGCAGGTGGCAACAGGCCTAGGGGAGCCCTGAACCTTTAGCTAAGCTGTCCTAGGCCTGATACTAGTAGCAGTTGGCCTCCGTTTACAGGTAGGCTACTCTCATATGCTTCCAGGTATATTACAGGTATGCTTCTCACATGTAGCTACTAGCAGGTAACACCAGGAATGTCATAGGCAAGGTTGAAATTGGCCTGCATGGGAGCCCCTCACAAGAGGCACCAGGAACAACACACCCAGAGGTTGGCCTCAGACCACACCAAAGCACTACTCAATTAGCCCCACAAGTGGCACACTCTAAGGGGTGCCTACTCAGGTGAATCTCCTTCTGAAGGGTGAGCCCCCATACAGCAACTCATATGCTGTAAGTGAAGCCAATCCTCACAGCTAGTCATATTGAGAGTCAATTCTACCCACCTATACACTAAAAGAAACCAAGGCTCAGCTACAACAGGAGAATACACACAAACACATGAGGGACACTCCTGGAACACACAAACAGGTGATCAGGGAGACTGTACCACTGGACCACACAGGACACCTACAACATCAGGCTACCAGCAAAGACTGAGAGGCATAGAAGATCTACTTAATAAATAGAAGCAAACACAGAGAGGCATCCAGAATGAGGAAACAAAGAAACATGCCCCAAATGAAAAAAATAGGAGAAAAGTCCAGAAAAAGAACTAAATGAAATGGAGGCAACCAACCTACCAGAGTTGGGAAAATTGGACAGATACATGCAAAAAAATGAAACTGGACTGCCTTCTTAGTCCATATACAAAAATAAATTCAAAATGGATTAAATTCAAAATGGATCCGAACTATAAAACTCCTAGAAAATATAGGAAGTAAACTCTCTTAGTAATATTTTTACTGATATGGCTTCTTGGGCAAGGTAAACTAAAGAAAAAAAATAAACAAATGGGACTACATCAAACTAAAATGTTTTTGCACAGCAAAGGAAACCACCAATAAAATAAAATTACAGCTTACTGAATGGGAGAATATATTTACCAATGAAACATCTGATAAGGGGTTAATATCCAAAATTTATAATAAACTCATAAAACTCAACATTAAAAAGCCACACAATCCAATTAACAAATAGGCAGAGGACCTAAATAGACATTTCTCCAAAGACAACATACAGATGGTCAATATCAATAGACATATGAAAAGATGCTCAATGTCACTAATCATCAGAGAAATGCAAAGAAAAATTACAATGACATATCATCTCACACCTGTTAGAATGGTCATCTAATAATATTCTAATATTATTAGAATAATATTCTAATAAATGTACATTGTCAGATGGCTAACAGACTTCTTGGGGTTATTACTTTATGAGGTATATAAATGTCTAATCACTATGTTGTTTTGTACACCTGAAACCAATAAAGAAAAGAGAGGGGGAGAGAAGATGATAATAAATCCAAAGGATTAGAGAAAAGGGCAAGATTTACTAAAATGAATAAAACTAGAAACAATTTAAAATGAATTCTCAATGATCTTCATCATGTAGACATTGCTTGGGTACATAATAGGTATTCACATGTTTGTTGAATGACAGAACAGTGACAATATTTCCCTCACTTTTTTTGGAAAGTAAGTACTAAATGTCAAAAAAATTAAATAACCTATTAATATTTGTTAAATACACTAATTTAATTTATTGAGCTTTGTTTTAGAACAGTTTAAAGGAAAATAAGAAGATAAGGGGGCACACTGGTCACTCTCCCACCGGCTTTATGGGCTAAAGTGTGTACAGTACATCTAGCATGTAAAATGCACAATAGTAAACACACTTGATTTTGTCCTTTTCGACAAAACTGTTCGAACCCTTTTAAACTGAAGTTCTGATAAAAGTGGCACGGTAGCACTTGTTTTTCTTGTTCTGTTCTTATTTAAAGGTGGCATTTTGTACTATTTGTGCACTCATGGTTGTCCAAATTTTAACATTTAAGTCAGTCGTGGGATAACAGAACAGAACATCCACTTACATCTTTATTGCTCTCCTACCAGGACGCCTTGTCTGTGAAGTGTCTAGAGAGTTGATTAAGTTAATGAATGAGGTACTAGTCATTCTTTGAAGTTAGCTTTGACTCCATTAACAGGGAAGCTTATTACATTAGCAGCACTCTCAGCATTCACTGAGATTTTGGGCTAATGAGCTGGATTAATCAGCAAGTATTAACTTCTAAAGGCTTTCCTTCAGTAGCTTTGGCCCCTGAAAGTGGAGTAAGGTCTCCCCAATAGTGCAAGCAAACATCCTAATAAAGTGAAATCTACGCAAATTTGCTCCCAAAATTCTTAAATAAAAAAAAAAAAAGAGAGAGACACTGAAATTTAAAAACCCACATCTTTCCTCTCTAAAAACAAAAACTGTGGAAGTTTCAATGATACATAACATTGTACAGAACATAAACTTTTTCTTAAAAAAGGAGACAATGATCATTACTTGAGCCCAGATTTACTCCTGGAAATTTAAAAAAGAAAACCATACAGAAGAAAACAAACAAACAGAAAGAAAACTTCTCAGCACATGTAATAGATACAATTGAAGACTTATTTTGTCATCCCTCCTCAGAAATTTCAAAAAAACAAATAAGCAGCAGCAGGAATGCTGGGAGTGGGAAAACACAAGGAACAGGCATCAGAGCCGTTTTCCTTCCGAGTTCAATTTCAGGTTCTCCACAATGTTCACAGCAGCTTATTTCTAGTTTCCATATGAATTTATGGAGCACTCTGTGTAGTTTTGTGTTAAATAGTTCACAGTGCCCATAACTTGTTTTATGCAAGAGCATGTTGTCTAATACAAATGTGACCGATATGTTTGGTTTTTAAAGATATACTCACTTTGTAATCTCCCAAATCATCCAATCCAATAGTGTAGTGGCATTCAGTAAAAAAATAGATGTTTTAAAATGAAAATATTAAATGCAAGTCCCATATAAACACGATAATTAAGTTTCTTGCATTCCTGTACCTTTTTAAAGCAGAATTGTAAATCCTGAGGTAAAAGTTTAGGACCAAATGATGAACACAGAAGGAAGAAAACCACACTAAAATATACACATACTTGAGAGAATGAGATGTGTAACCTGATTCCAACAGTGTGTAAATAGAACTCTTGGGGGACTGGCTGATCTTAATGAAAAGAAGCATGACAGTGTATATTTAATTACAAAAATAAGAGAAGCCCATTTACAAAACATAATTCAAGTTTTTATTTTGATTCTATTTTAGAACAGCATGGCAATGATGCATAAATAATACTGGTCTCATATTTTTCATAAAATGTGTTAATATCTAAGTTATTGCCTGGATCTCTCCTATGGAATGTATACTATTAAGTAATTATATAAAAGTGAATCTGCCCTAATTATTTATTTATGTATTCCTTCATTCACATGGAAAATATTTATCACAGAGCTTGACAAACTTTTACTGTGAAAGGCCAGTAGTAAATATTTTAGGTTTGCAACCCATACAGGCTCTGTCACAACTACTGAACTTAATTCTGCCTTTACACGATGAAAGCAGGCTTAGACAAAATGTAAATGAGTGGAGAGAGTGTGGCTCTGTTTCAATAAGAATTGATTTATGAACACTGAAATTTGAATTTTGTGTAATTTTCCTGTGTCAAAATTTCGATTTTTTTTTTTTGAACCATTACAAATAAAACTCTTTAGCTCGGGGCTAATTTACAATGAGCTAGGCATTGTGATAGGTGCTAGGTAAATGAAGAGGAATAAAACAAAAGAGCTTCTTCAGAAGTGTTGGAATGAGCCAATCCTGATTGTAAATCCCTGTACGTATTCGAGTCCCCATGATCGAAATCAGTAAAGTGGAAGGAGAAAAACACTCCCAGCTGGTTGTATTACATGTCACCTTGTGAAGATCCAGGTCTTCCACTCTAGAATAAAGCTCTCAGTGGATCGCAGACAAAGAGCTGGACTCACATGACCTTGGTACTTAGAAGTCAGACTTGAACCTCCAGGTGGGAGTTCTGAAGTCACCATTCTGGTCATTTAGAGATAAAACATGCTCTGGCAGAATCAACTCCCGGTGACCTTTTAGTGAAGATCTTAAGCAACACTCAAGCCAGTGAATTTGCCCCTGGGTGTGGATGGCATATAACACAAAGCTCAAGAGAACTTTGGTGGTTTTGTAAAAGAGGTTAGGTTCACGGGTAATCCAATCATAAATAGGTTTTGTTTTGTGGAGAAGTTAAAAAGCCTTCTTTCTATTTCTCAGTCTCACCAAGGCTCTTCCCATGTGACTTAGCCTTTGTATTTGAATTCCCTTTGCTTGGAATATTCTTTTCCCAATTCTTTGCAGGAGGATTATGCTGATCTTTTGAGTCATGGCTTAAATGTCATGTTTCCTGAGGGGCCTTCCCTAATCACCTTGTCTAAAATACCATCCCAGCCCCACACACATATGTAAGCCATTTCCTGTTTCAATTCCCCATTTATTTTCTTCACAGCATTTATCAAAATGTTAAATATCTGTGATTATGGATATTTTTGCTGCTTTACTGTCTGCTTTCCCCCAATGTAAGATCCATGCTGTCAGAGCTTTTCTGACTGATTTCTTACTGTCAGGCTAGACAATGAAGGAAAGAAGAGGGAGTAAGATGCTTACCAGGCCGTGTTTGATCCAAAGAATGGATGCTTGTGAAATCACCAAGAGAAAGCCCGGTGCCACATGTAGCTTCTATAATATGGTCGGGATGTCTATTGTCATGGCACATGGCTTCCTATGTGCCACTGGGAGCCTACTGCCTAGGTGGTATATGTCATAAAGGAACTCTTTAAAAATCTTTAACAATCTATTCATCTCATCCACAACTTGCCCTTGTGGAGAATGGATTACACACCTTCAGTCTCTTCAGCCATTATCCTCACCTTTTAGCCCAACACTCAGCCTCTTGTGAGTGAAGCATCCCAGAGTTAGGATGAGCAGTTGAGACTGAGCATACTTCCCAGATGTGGAGGGGGCAGAATACTGCTACAGCTGCTTCCTGAGCTTCTGCTGAGAAATAGAATGATCAACCTATGCCTCCCTTAATTGAAGCCAAGAAATGGAGTGGCTCATGTGCCTTTTCATGAGCCATTTGGGATTTCATCAACCACACAAACTGCCCTTAAAGCAGTGCTTCTCAGGCCTGGCTGCAACTTTGACACATCTCAGATGATTAAAAAAAATATTTATGTCGTGTCCCTATGCCAGATCAATTAAATTGGAATTTCTGGGGTACGGTCTAGGTCATACTATTTTAAAATAGCACCCTAGGTGATTCAAATGTGCAGCCAAGGTTGAGAACACTGTTTCTTGTTAAATTTAGATTTCTTTCCCTTAAGGATGTAGGCCAAGTGGGGGGTACAGAGTATGATTTACCTAATTCCTCACACCTTCCTGGAAACTGCCTGGCTCAAAACAAAGCCGGTTACTTCCCAGTCAGAAGTCACCAAACAGGGTGCACATGTGTGGTTTTTACTCTCCAATTAAATTGTCCTTTCCCTTAAGTTCAACTCATTAGCTCTAATTATTCTCACTCACCAATTTGAGCTTCTGAATATTCTTGTCAGTGATTATTCTGCCATCCTTTCAGTTATCATCAATTTGGTTATATCTACTCGTATAGTCTACTCTTTTGTCTAAAGTTAGGTGTAATTCAGTTGGGTAAGTTTAACAACTATCATTACACACATGTTTTTTAAATAGCTGCTTGTAGGTGAATTTACCTTGCTTTGATGGTAAAGTACCCATAAATGTTCAGTCAGCTGCAGAACTCCTTTAGCTAAACATTTTCACAATCTATTTCTTTTATTTTTTTAAAAGTAATTTAATTTACTGGGATGGCAGTAATAGCCCATTCCACTCTGCACTATGGGGGAAGAAAGGATATTTTTATCTACTTAAAAGCTAATAAAGACTCCTACCGCTGAAAAATATTCAAACCTTCCAATTATTTCCATCAAGCGATAAATTCAAAAGGAAAAGAAAAGGAATTAAAACCCAAAAGTGTTAGCAAGTAAGCAATAATGGCTAGGAGGAACTTAGGGAAGGGTCATTAAATTCATTTTTGCTTTAAAGCAACCTGACACTCATATACGTAGGGGGCTATAAAAGAGTGTCTTCTGCCACTGCAAAAATAAGAGTTGACATATAGTTCATGATATTGGCCATCTGTGGTAGCAAATCATAGGGAGAAATGATCCGTGTGTGTGAGACTACAGAGAACAGCATGAAGGAGATATTCCCTCACCCTCCACCCACCCCTCCCCAACTCCAGCTGCCATCCACCCCAAATATCACAGGCTAACTTATCTGCCTCTTACTGCCATGTTCCACCATGGACCACCATGTTCACATGCTTATAGTTCTTATAGTTCCCCGGCATTACCAGTATTAACTTTACAGACTGCTTCCATTTGTCCCTATTTCATAATGAAGCTAAATTGAGTAGCTGGATTGTTTGACATATTCCAAAGGAGTTGGGTAAATCCACCATGCTTCATTTCATTGTTTTCTTTGGCCAACAACCAAAATCTAATCCCTTCTGAGTATCTGTATCCCCTCTATATCATTCCTTTTATACTGTTTCTTTTTCCCTGCCCCAATTTCTTTTCTATATTTCCTACCAAAAATTCTGCCCTGCCTTCTTGAATTCTGATTCTGCCGTTAACTACCTTTTATCCACAACCACTTCAATGAATGCATGTAGCTTCTTTAGCTGTTTATTTAGCTGTTTATTACCCTTGCCTTCTGACTATCTAAGAAGGTCACTTCTAATCTACTGTTGTGTTATAGTTTTGTGTTTCTCCTAGATCCTGACATTTGGGTGCTTGACACTAGTCAAGGTATTAGCTTAGATTCCTAATTTTCCACTGATTTTAACAGTTTGATTTAGAAGTTCTTATTTGTGAACTGTATCTTAATGCAGATAAACCATAACCTTTTAGCAAGAAGGCTGACACTCATTGAATATTACCAGAAATGCTCAATGGAGTGACTAAATATTTAGCATGCCTACTGAATTTTGGTTTGCTCGTTTATCATTATAAATAATCATACATGTTGTTTATAATAGTAAGTTATGAAGAAGCTCATTTATAACATGCTACTATTATCAATAATTATTATAAAGAAGTTTATTATTTCATCATGAACTTAGACTCTCAGAGAAGTCCTAGATTCTTGGAACTGAGTCTATCATGGGGGAATTTGACAGAAAAAGGGCTCACAGTGACATTGGCTAGATTTAATTTTATGTGGCTCCCATATGGCCACCCAAAGTACCATCTTCTAGGATGGCAGGTAATTTGTAACTAGCTAACTGAAAACATGGAAAGGCTTTATTATATTTTTAGCTAAACATGTAGTGAAAACTAATTGATTCAGACTAAGAGGTGGTCACTTAATGAGAATTATAAGTTATATAGCATTTAAAAACTAATTTCATTGCGTGAAACAAGAAATTTTCATTTAACTAACCTAAGGTCAACAAGCTACTAGTGTATATAGGCAATACACTGTCCCACATTTATCTCCTTGATGGGTAGGGAATTTATGGAATGATTGATGGTAGAGGAAAAACTTGTGGAAGCAGGGACTGGGAAAATTGAGGAGAATAAAAGAATGGAATGACATTCCCTTCCTGTCCATCACCTATGGTTAACAGATTGAAGAGGTCAGAAGTTGATGAAACGTTTCATGAAAGATTTTGTGACACACTGAACACTAAAGGTGGCATACATTTGTCAAGAAAACCATTCTTTGTTTTTCTGGGGGAGAGCAGCACTCTTTTCTTTCTTGCCTTGTCAGTGGTATTCTCATGGTGGGGCACTGTTATGGACTCAATGTTTATTTTCCCCCTCCCAATTCATATGTTGAAGCCCTAACCCCCAGTGTGACTGTATTTGAAAAGGAGCTTACTCTAAGGATATAACTAAGGCTAAATGAGGATATAAAGGCGGGGCCATGCCTACATAGGATTAGTGTCCTTATAAGAAGAGATCCCAGAAAGCTTCCTCTCTCTCCATGTGCACATAAAGAAGAGGTCATGTGAACACACAGTGAGATGGTGAGACCTACATACCAAAAGAAAGGCCTCACAATGAAACCTACCTGGCCGGCACCTTGATCTTGGAATTCTTCAGAATTATTGTTTAAGTCTCTCAGTCTGTGGCAGTCTGAGCTAAGTAATACAGATACCATCACCATGGTTAGGCTTTGCATGAAGATGGGTGAATACTGTCACATGATGGAAGATATGTGACTGTAGCTGATGTGCCATTTTGTGAGGAAGTATTATTAATTCTTCTGACCTCCAGAAATACTTTCTTTAGAGAGATGAGTGAAACTATGCTATTTGATAGAAGAGTATATGGACTTCAGTGGAATTTATCTGATATATCAATGCTGGACTGAGGGGAAGACTGCCAGTATCGGTACATTGGCTGCCACAAGATTCTGAGATCTCCCTCCTGGGAAATTATCTCTGAGATTAGGGGAAAGTTGACAGGAGCATGATGATTTACATTTTTGTTTCCTGAACATCTTCTCTTATCCTCTATTGTATAATGTTAATCTTTATATTATTTAAATAAGGCTAGAGCTGGGTGGGGGTTATACATGAGGGTTTTTTGTCCCCCTTCTTATGCTTTTGAATCCACTTTGAATCCAAGCTGGAGTTATTTATAGCTCTCATGGTGTCCACTTGGGGTCCATGACATCAAAACATTTTCCTAAGATGATACAAGCCACAAAGCTCCTTGTCTTTTTGTTACCCCAGAGGGTCATGACTACTAAAAAGGGGTGCAGGCATCTCTAATTTAATGCATGTCTTTGGAAGGCACATTGGTGATTCTTCTTTGGTCCCCTAGGGCCCTTGCCCACCCTTCTGTGCCCTGCCTTGTGCCCAAAGAGGCTTATACTATAACTAGACTCCTTCACCAAGCTCCCTTGCTCTCTGACTTTGATTAGTTTCAGTAATGAGAGATAGCCAGTGGTGGTAGAAGAGGGAAGTCAGAGTATTTATTGTTTGCTGCCCATTCTGGAGTTCTGGAGTGACTATTTCTTCTGTAACAGTGGTTCTCAACCTGGGGTAATTTTGCCTTCCAAGGAACATTTAGCAATAGCTGGAGGCAATTCTATTGTCAAGACTGAGTTTGTCAAGACAAGAGGTTGACAAAACTGAGGTATTCCTGGCATCTAGTGGGTAGAGGTCAGGGATGCTATTAAAGATCCTATAATGCTCAAGACCTTTCCTAAAACAACAACAAAGAACTATCTGACCTAAATGTCAAAGTGCTACTGCCAAGCAAGCCTATGCTATAGTTACAGTTCCTTTTCGATGTGCCCGATTTCATCACTACTGGTCCTACTTGGATCTGATAACACTATGTTCCCTCTTCCCCTTCAGTCCAAGGGGGTGAGGGGTAGGTACTGTGTCCTTCTGTTTCTATTTGAATTCTTTACCATCGTTGGTAGGTCTCCTTTTAACACTGCTCTGCTTTCTATAAAATTCCCTTTGTTAAACCCTCTTTGATTAAAACTTTTGATTGCATAATGTCTCTTTCTGGGACTCAAATGGCATGGAGGGTTAGGCTCACATGTAGCACCGAGAGCAGGTGTTTACATCAGTTCATTTTGCTTAAATTAGAGGTAGAATGACAAACTGTCACCAGTATTGATTGCTAACATTTGTTGAGTGATGTCTCTGCGCCACCTTTTTATAAGTGCTTGATGTGAATTAACTCATGTATTGTTCACAAGAGTCCTATGATTTGGATGCTAATATGATTCTTATTTAAAAGATGGTAAAACTGAGGCGTGTAGACCATGTAGGTGTACATGGTCATGTACAAAATATGGCTCTTGAGCATGGGTTCTTAACTATTGCCTTAAGCAGGCCCTCTGACTTCAGAAATAAACCACTCTATATTACCTGCAACTCAGAAAGCCATAGTTGGCTCTAGTGGGTCATTCACATGTGAATACAAAATACATTTTCAGAGTGGCATTCAGGACAACTCTTTTTTGTTGTTGTGGTTATAAATAGGACTGATCAATTTTACTAATCAACACACAGACAGTTAAATGGCTCAGTTACAGGAGATAGAACAGTATCTGGGAGGTATAAAGATTTGGCCAGATGCTTTTGTGCAGTTGTGTGCTGCCCTGGTCCTCAGTGAAGTGGATTTGGAGGTGTGTTGATATTGTCTGGCCTCCTGGATAGCAGTCACATGTTTTGCTGCTCTTGGGAATGTGACTGGTACAGCCTTGCCTATTTTTCCAAAACATAGGTCTTCCTCTGACACCTTAACGTTAAAGTAAACTAGGTTCAGTTTTTAGTCAGAATGGCATTCAAACCATCAGGAACAGAAATAATGTGTGAAAAGTTAATTAAGCCTATTCCTAAATTATAATAAAATGTTAAGTGTAAACTCATTTAAACATTAGTTTTCCAAATGCCAGTGTCTTGAAACAATACAGCCAATTACCTAGGGATTTGCGATATATAATAAATTGAATCGTAAAACCTACACTTTAGAAACACAGAAAAAGCAAGTTTTGATTTATATGCATTTTATATAGAGACATGAAGCTTTTTAAAAAACAAAGCTCATTTGCATAAGGACTTTGGTTTGACAATATAGAATGTTGATATTTGAAAGTAATAGTTTCTTTGAAAATACTTTTCAAAACTGGCCAAATTGATTCATTTGCTAAGGAATTATAACAGTATGGTGAAAAGTATAATTATTCTTTTACATGCAAAAATCCTAAGTATAGTAATTTATTCCATCATTTTTTTCACAATAAATATGTATAGTATTTAATATCAAAAGCCAAGTCTGCCTGACACCATGATAAATGAATGCATTGGTGGATGAGTAAAATAAGATTTTGTCTTAGAGGAAATATTGGCTTTTCATTAGGTCAACTGACAATTTATAGCATGCAAAAGTACTACCTAGGAATTGATGGTTTCTTTAAAGAGGTTTAAATAGTCTTTCTAAAGATATACAAGGTATAGTTTCCTAGGAGAAAAAAAAAATTTCCAATTTCTATGACTAAATGAGGGCAATGCACAACATCCGTATCCTAAACTTGTATATGGAGAAAGTTAAGACTGGAAGTTGGTGCTTGTAAATTCAAAAGCGCTCTTCTAATTTGTCCTTTTGTGGACAAAAGTAAATTCTCAATAAATAAGAAAACAAAAACTTTGTATTTCTCATGGCAGATTCTCTCTGTAAATGTCCCTCTCATAAGGCAAGGACAAAGACATTCTCTTGGCATTTCAGAAGTTTTACTGAAATGGGGAAAACTGTTCATGATAACTGAAGGATTGGGAGAGATCAATTGCCTCATACATTGTTTATAAGGAATAGAAACAGCTGGCGACACATGTTGTTGAAATTCACATGAAATTCACACTCACAATTGATGTATACATCACTTTTGATATGTACATCAGTCTAGTTAGTGTTAGGAAGAGGTTTGAACCAAGAAATCAAATGAAGTATCTTGTGGCATTGCTTAAGAAATGACTCATAACAAATGACTAATATTTCAGGAAAGGTGGGGCTATAAAGTATACATTTCATAGCCATAAAAGGAGGCAGGTGAAGGTCACTGATGTCTCCATAGGACTAGAAGGATCGTTCTGCTATCTTGGTTTTATAAACTGCCACTGCTACTTAAGGAAATTCTACGTTCTTAGACTAACCGTACTTTGAAAAATACAATGGAAAACGTTTCAGATGATTACACCATGTTCTTCTTATTCCCAGTCATAGGTAGGACTAGAAATATCCTGATAAATAGAATGAAAGAATCAGTTGGGAAGATATTTAAGGTCCACTTTGCCTTATTTTGTGTTTTCTGTGAATACAAAAAGGTTTTATTCTACAGGGAGTAGTTGACAGTCATAATATAACTGGAACTGTGAAATAAATTAGGTAAACGTGGGATATAAGATGTCCTTAAAAAGAAGCTCATTTGCAACTGAAAAACACTAATATGATCGTTAAGATGCTATGCCCAATGTCCTCTAGCACATTGTTCCTCCTAGTGTAATCCACATCACCTAGGAGCTTGTTAGAAATGCAAAGTCCCCCAGATTCACTCAATCTGAATCAGCAGTTTAACATAGGAAATGCTGATTCCCCAACAAGAATAACTTTTTGCTGATCTGAATTCCCATTACCATTTTCTGTATTGACCATGAGGTGGATGTCACTTTCCAATAATTGTCACCAGGACACCACTAAGGGATTACTTTATATATAAAGCTTCCAGAGGGTAGAGATTTTGTCTTGTATTGATGTAGTCCCCAGGCATCTAGCACTATATCTGGGATAGAGTTAATACCCAATAGGTTTTTCCATTTGTTTCTTAATGTTTTGGAATAAAAAAAGCCTATTTATTTTCATGGTTTAGAGGTCACTCTTAAAAAAAAATGAATTACTACCTGTAAAATATGTTGAGATCCTCTAATTAAAAGTAAGGTATGTTAAGAATATCTCCTTTTTTATATTAATCATTAAAAAATCTGCCAACCAAGGCATAAAAGGACTTTTACCCCCCAGTAGAACAATTGAAACATTTGACATAACATAAAATATGTCTCCATTTTCATGCATTTAAATTTCTAATTGTTTCTCAGTCCCTTAGAGAGATTTTCTAGGTCAACTAAGAACTCACACTGTGCTACATGTTCCAAGAGTCCAAGTTAGTTTCATCTCTGTGATCCTCAAAAAATAGAATGCTAGCAAATGCTCCCATTTGTATAATAGTTAGAAAATATTCAAATTAAAAATTGACTCTTTGACTGTCAAACGCAAACCCTTACAGCTGTTACTTTACTGGTTCCCAGCGTTATTCCTAGGTCCTTAATGTTTCCCCTTCTCTTATATTGGCTTCTAACCAGGTTTAATCCTGAAAACAAAACAAAACAAAACAAAAATCAACAGCAACAACGAAAAATAAGTGACAAAGAATTGTTGAAAATATTGTGGTGTGGTCATCTCATTTCTATTCAAAGAAATGATTAAAGGATGAAAAGATGTGTGTGTGTGTGTGTGTGTGTGTGTGTGTGTGTGTGTGTGTGTACACCGGCAGGGGCTGGAATTGCTGTATCAGCTATTGGGAAACATTATAAAATACTGTCTGTTGCCATAACCTTAAAGGAGTTTTGTGGGATTTAATGCAGCAGGACCCAGCCAGTAGAAAGAAAGCATTGGCTGACTCAGAACTACTCAATCTGATGTAGATGAGATTCAGGCAAAATCCCACTAAAATAACCTTATCTGTATGGATAAGGAATGGAAGTAAGATAGGACAGCAGAAATGGCTCCATGTGGAATTCCTTTAACCACTGTGCTTCCAAAGTGTTCTTAAGTAGCTGCCTGGGATGTCTGAGGCCCAGTGCTGTCACTTCTGACAGCTTTAGCCAGAACAATTCCCTAAAGTATCAAGAAGGCTGTCCCTCGAATTCTTGCCAGGTGAACTGAAAGACCATTTCAGTTTACGGCTAGCCTGGAATGCACTTCATGACAAACGCGGAGGTGAGCCCAAGTTTTCTATAATGTAGGATCCTGAATTCAGGGTGTGTTTTCATCAACAGCCCCTTTAAACTAATATCCTGAGGGATTTTAATGTTCTCCATGTGAGCAATGAGGGACCTGTGGAAAACCCACCCAGGTAATTTTGAGTGAAGTTACAGTCCAGGATTTTCTTTCTCTTATCAAAGAAAGAGGAAACAAAGAACAAAATATACATCAAAATGTAGGTGCCAGATACGAGAGGAACGCAAAAATTTACAGGAAATTACTTAAAAGAAAGAAGTGGTTGTGAGCAAAGAGAACAGGACACTTATTAATGTTGAAATAAATGATGATAGTGTATTAAGTCCTAAATACATGGAAAATGAATTACTGAAGAAACCAAATATGTAAAAGAAATAATAAACTAGCTATAAAACTGACCAAGAGAGATTCTGCCTTCTTCTCAACTGGACTAAATTTTAGATAAGTTTCCTCATGAGTATATGTCCCTGATCTCCAATTATTAAAGAGCATTTACTTTATAAAACTTGCAATTATTTCTCTGTCCCTGTGAGATGTTAAGTCTTCTCCCAGTCTCTTACCAGTTTTACAATGCAGGAATATCTTTCTCAAGGACATGATGACCATCCCTTTGAAATGTAATCATCAGAGAAGACAGTATTACTATTGCCCAGTCTCTATGGTATGGTAGGAGCCTAACTTCAGTAAGTATCAACTAGCAAACACACACGGTGTAATCATATTGATCAATTTCTCCTCTAACAACTTCCAGTAACTTTCCACTCTCTCACTCCAGGGCTTAAAACTACGTAGCCTTTTGTTTCAGCAAAATTCGGGTTAATCTCTCTCCCTCATTGCAATAGTGTGAAATAAAATCTTTTTGGCTTATTTAACTCTGCCCAGTGTAATTTTTCTTCAACAAAACCCATATCATTTCAGTTAAAGCTGGTATATAATATGAAATATATGTGAGCCAGTAAAATGATAAAATTTTTCATCATCATTTCATACAGGTATATAATTTCATTCTAGAAGTTGAATTGAAAGAAAAAAATTTAATTTCAGTCAAAGTAGATTCAAAGCAAAGGAACAATCAAAAATAAAAAAACTAAATCAAATCAGAGTTCCCAGAGATGTCATTTTTACATAGAATAACACATCAAAGAAATATATAAAACCAAAAATATTTTAAGGAAAAAAAAAACACTAGAAATTCAAAGATAAACTGAGAAATTTCTTTCAATTTTTGACAGACCATGTGGACAGACTAATAAAAGAGGATATAAGAGGTTTAATCTTGGAGTCAATAAGTTTTACTTACTAGGCATAACATTTTCAGAATTTATAATTTCCCTCAATGCCAAAGACAACTTAAATTTAAGATAATTATAGATTTTAGTAAGAAAAAAATTAACAATATAATAAATACAACCACATTACATTGATTTTTAAATTACTTACTGATTTCAGAAACTTTAAATTGTTGCCAGGGAAACAATCTAAATTGTGAGGGGAGTATATCTTAGAATTAGGGAAGTACCAAACATAGCAGTGGTTTAATACAAGATTGGTCAGAGAAGCATTGTTTACAAAATAGCCAGTATTAATTTATATCGAGAACAATTCAAGTCTCACCAACATAGAATTAATAAATAAATTGCATTATTTTCATTTAGAGAAAAATGTAGAACCTTAATTTTTTTAGTATTAAACTAAAACAAATGAAAAAATATATAATAAAGTAAATCTGTGGCAAAAGAGGATGATTCAAGGAATTTAAAAATTATTGAATACAGTAAAAAATTAGACAGTCACATTTTTAAATAAATCATTTAAACTTTCCTCTGAAAATAGCTATAAAATATGACAGATCAATTTTCTTTTTGTTAATCTATGTATTCGATTTTTCTTCATAGACTACATATTACTTAATCAATATTTAATTGCATTTGCCACTAAGTCAGAACTTAGGAGAAAAACATACAGTAGACAAAACTGACAAGTTTCCTGTCTTAGCTCATGGTCTGTTGGAGAAAAAGGACAAACTGAAAATTATGCTAGAAGTGATAGAGGTGTAATGAGAAGGCCGACAGAATACTATTTAATCTAAATCTGTGATGCCACATACCCAAGCAAAAGAGTTGGGTTGGAGAAGATGACAATCCTGGCAGAGAAAAGATAGATGAAAAGGCATAAGGCAAGAGAACACACTAGCATTTTGAAGAGAATCCAAGGTGACAGTTTGTGTGTGTGGATGTTATGTATTTTAACTTCAACCCAAGCTATATCTTCAACCCAAGCTATATCTTCAATGTTCAATTATGAGTACTTCAGGATGAAATGGGAGGAGGATGTGTATGAGCTTATACTGTAAAGGAAGGACTCATAACAACAGTGCTTAGTAATATCAAGATTATTTATTAGGAAAAATGCAGAACTGGAGGGTTTGCAAAACGTCTGAATTTTAAACAGAGTTGCTAGTTGCATATTCTTTATTTTATTGTGAAAATGAAAAATGTATATAATTATTTTTGAAAATTAATTTCCAAATAAACTTATATTTTGGGCTAAAATATCCTCAAACTTCATGATATATTCACATTTATCTGATCTAATGTTCACTTCTGGTTACAGATGTATCACAAAAAAAGGTGCATAGGTACCACTAGATTAATGTACCCTAGTTTCTTCAGTTAAATGCATTATTTAGATAAGTAATGTATATAACATTAATTTGTGCATTGTAACCCTACGCAGACTTTAAAAATCATTATTATGGTAAACATATTTCATGTCATGAAAAACTTTCATTTATATGGTCAAATGGCAAACGTAGATCAGAAAGGACTATCCTTCCACGAAAATAAATTTAACACATAGGAATATTCATATCTAGAGATATGTGTGCTGTGTTTTTCACTGGGTGATGAGATTAAGCTGATTTTGTGTTCTTTTATAATCACATAATATGAATAAATGCCATCTTTTCAAAATTAGGTATTATATGTAATTTAATTCATTTTAAATTGTATTTATTATGGGTCATCACTGAGTTTGAAATGATGAATGTAATGTTCTATTTATTTTGTTTATGAATAGCTTCTTATGATCTCATTATTATCGTTATTCCACATTTGAACAGCTTTTTTAAGTGCCAGTAACTGTGTTGGGTTAGTAATTTGGTCAAGACTGAATTTTTTTGTGTGTGATATTTTTATTTACTTATTTTCACAAATATGAAATACTAAGACAGGTCCATAAATATGCCTGTTGACTGCTTGACATGTACTGAAATGCTTTGATTGTGAAATCTATTATTTTGCTCAAAACTAATTTAACTCCAATAGAGTTTCACAATAAGTAAGTTGCCGATTACACTCTGGGATGCACTGTAGCAATTTGGGACTTTTTATTGCATTTTATCCTATTCTAATTTCCTGTAGGCAGCGTTCCTAGTTGCCATTCTTAGAATATGGCTATATAAACATTCAATTTATTCTGAAGAAGAAATAAAGGTTTTGGATGTCATTTCTCCAAAGAATGCAACATGCATTCTTGAAGAAGGAAGTAGAAAACGACTAATTGAAAATTCTGATCTTATTTTTACATTGGCATCTACATTTTGAATAGCCTGCATAACATTTAGGACTGAGAACTTTAATAATTGATTTGCAGTATTTGTAACGAGAGGACTCTTTTCTCAAATATGAGACTACAATTTTCTTTCCGAAGTTAAGCATGCAGAACAAGTGGTCTGATAAAATTAGTAAATAGAAGAATAAAACAAAACAGAGCATCAATTTATAATGATGTCCCTTATAATATCAATGGTATGTTTATTAAAATGGCTCAGGTGAACTTCCAATAAAGGCATATTTCATGAGAGTGAATGTTCATTAGGAAACCAAATAGTTCATATCATATTTTAGAAGCAGAATATCACTAATCACATTTTGTATGGTAATCCAGGAAGGATCTTTTTCTATTTAATTTAGGACATGTTTCTTGTGCTTACATTTTCTACCAATAATTTAATTTGAACGTATATTAGTAATGTCCTTCTTCAGAAAAGGCCATAAACAGGGCAAATGGTTAGATGGTATATCTTAAGACAGTCAAGTGAGAAAATAATTTTTCACCCTTCTCTTATTTCTGTAATTGAGATGTTGCAAACACCCAATGGAAAATTAAATTATTTTGATGTACAAGCCGCTTAACAAATCCATGTTTAAAGTGATAGTACGGTTTGAATCCATTATGTTCTTGAATTTATTTCTAATGGTGGGGATTAAAAGACAAAGACCAAACAGATAGAATCTATGAAGATGCCTGAGGAAGAAAAAGCCTTGCCTGTGGGTCAACAAAAATAAAATGAACCATGTCTGCCGTAAAAGTTCATCAGTGACAGTGCACTTGACTGATTTCTGAACAACATACACTTTAGCTGAATGATATCTAGCTGCTTCTACCTTTTTAATAGTTTGTGAGTCCAGAAAAACATAAACTATATGCGTATCGTGGCAAGCTATATCTTCAACCCTCACCTCAAATTCAAATTCATCTCAGAAGCCTGCCATAATTGATTGGAAAAGAAGTACAAATTCTTTCCTGTTCATGAAGAAATAGAGTTTCTAGCCTATCTTCCTTCCCGAAAGAAACATGAACCATTAAAAATAAGCTGCACTTAAAACAATCTTTTCCAAGTGATCAATTTTCCACAGATTAAAAGTTTGAAAATGGCAGAGATTGTATTGAATGAGAATATTTATAATATATGGAAAAAAGTCAAGAAAATATAAATGATAAATTAGTAAATTGTCTGGTTCACTAACATTTCTAACTTTGGTTAGCAGTATTTTCATAATATTTTTAATTCTGACATGGGTTTCATTGTCATAATATTTAAAAAATAAAAGTAGTTGTAATTAAATTTAATGAAAACTGAATATTTGTCATGAAGCTCTTTAATCCTTAAGGGAGTTGTCTAATTCAATTTTCCTTTATCTTTTTTCTGCTTTAACCTACGGTGGAGCAAAATAACAAGAGAGCTAAAAGTAGAGAGGCAATTGGTTTTAAAAAATCTGGGATAGGTGCAAATGAATTCAGACAGTTTCTCCCACTTCTTTCATTACTGTTTGCTAAGTGTCTCCCCTTTCAATTTCTTTATTTTTTTGTCAACAGGCTATACATTTTGGCAAAGAACACATTATTTTCTTGGTTGACAAACTAAAAATAGGTTGTTTCAAGAATGCAGAGGGAAGAGGATTTTCCTATTGCTTCCCTTGCTGTTTCTTTATTTCATTTTGATAGCATCAAAGTCAAATCCACTCCAGTCAGCAAATTCCTGACACCCTGATTGGTTGAACACAATGAAAACTTGTTGGGGAGCAAATTTAACTGTTGCCTCTTTTCTATTTCCATCCATGACCAGGTGACTTGGTGAACCCAAAGGCACATCTAATGGAAGTTCATTGACATGCTCTGGGGAAAATTTCCACCTTGCTAACCACAGCTGGAGAAAGACTACACATGCAGGAGGAACGAAAGGGTCATATTCATGCTATAAAAAAAAGCAGTGATCTATCAGACAGCCAAAGATATCTCTAATAGAAAAGAGAGAAGGGATGTGGAAAATAAACATGATTTGGGAATACATGATGGTTGGCTGGAAAAAGATTACTCCGGAGATAAAAGATTGAACAATTGGGATAAGAGATTTGTATTTGCACTAAAATTATTAGCAATTGTCAGCCCATAGTGATCTCTGTGTCTCCTGTATTTTTTTTTCTGTATTGATACATGCAGCCTGTTCTACATAATCTCACATATTATTTTCCATCATTTTATACATTGCCTGAGTTCAAAATTGACAGGTCGAAAGCCCATTGTCTATTGGGGTTAGTACAAAATAATTAATGAATAGGCATTGAGTTGAAAACGGAGAGTGGGTTAAGAACAGGAGGAAAGAAAGAAAACTCCTATGGAGTTAATAGGAAAATTGCTTTGGTTAAATTTAATAAATATTGCTTATTATTTGAATATTTAAAAAGTTATAGGGAAAAGAGTGTTTTGGTGGAAAACTATTCATTTTCTGTGGTACACTTCTAGTTATCTGCTTTTGATCCCATAGGAGTTATTTTACAACTATGTAAAATAATTCTTATCTATAGACAACAAATATAGTCTGTCAGATGGAAGTTCAAAAGATTTTCCTTCCTCTACATAGAAAAAGCCAGTTTTTGTCTATTGATAAATTCATTTCACCTGTCCTTTATATAAATTTGTGCCTCTTTGACTTCTTCTTTGAATGAATTATAACACCTGGTTGGTGCCTTCATTATGAGTTAAGTAAAATATTTAACATGTTCATTTATGTCTATATGAAATTCATGATATTATCATTTAAAACATTTTTTTAACAGAGGTACTATGTGTAAAAACAATTAGAACATTGCCTGGTATAAGGAGAGATGGACAAATGTTGCAGTTGTTGCTATTGTTCTTATGAGTGAGAATTCCTGGTTCTAAGTGCAGGGACACAGTCGTGATTAAAACCTAAGAAGGTCAGAGTATAGTGGGAGAATCAAGCAAATAAATAGTTCCTGTACAATATGTTAAGAAATGTAATTGAGGTAAGTACAAGGTCCTATAGAAAGGTGGGTAGAACAGCAATTGACTCTGCCTTGGGGTCAAGAGAAAAATGAGTGGGTGAGGGGAGTGCAACATTTGAGATTTAGATTAAAAACAGAGTTAGCCAATCACATTATTGTCTGCAGCTATGCCTGATGAATAACTGTAATCAGACATCGTAATATTAAAAACAGAATCAGGACAAAGGCAATGAGTAAATCAGTTTTCTTTTACTCAATCAGAACTAAAATGAGCTTGAACACAAGGTCACATTTATGAAAGTCAGCAAAGATACAAAGTGTAGTGTTCTTTATTTAAACGGTGTAGATTTAGCAGTGGCTGAGATTAATAATAGCCATGGGAAAAAACAGAAGAGATAATTTCAAAGTAAGTGTAAAGAAGCTTATAAAACAAGGTTAAGTTTAGATACAAATTTAATGTCAACTTTTTTTAAGGTAAGAATCTAAGAGAGAAATCATGTAAGAAGGACAAGTAATACTACAATCTTGTAGCACTGTGTCTCTATTTAGTGTCTTTTTATACCCATTTTGTCATTGTAATCTCAGAAAGAAGATCCTGTAAATTTATTCTGGGAAAGAAATAGTA
Source organism: Rhinolophus hipposideros (assembly GCF_964194185.1). Lineage (NCBI taxonomy): Eukaryota > Metazoa > Chordata > Mammalia > Chiroptera > Rhinolophidae > Rhinolophus > Rhinolophus hipposideros. Next base: position 21,986,450 of record NC_138058.1, on the reverse strand, counting down.
ACACTATTTCACAGTCAAGCGCTCTTAAACATAGAGAGGATTTTATATTAAGATCTGTGATAATAATGATAAATGCTTTTTATGTCTATAGAGTTTATAGTTTCAAAAACAATTTCTATATATAGTATTTCCTTTAATTCCCCAACCACTATCAAAAAGGAAGTATTATTTTTTATATTTTACAGATGAGAAAGCTGAGTCTTAGAGAAATAAATTTTCTTATGGCAAATTAAACAGCGAATACATGGCACCCGGCTTTTCTGGTTCTGCTTTTTCTACTACAAGCTGCTTCTCAATAAAAATGCAACTTTTGCTTTAAAGATGGTAGGGGTCACAGAGTTTGGAGTTGATGACCCATTATAGCTAGGGGTAGAATTGGAGATTAGAATCAGGTGCTGGACTTTTGTTTCTAATCTCCAATATTTTTAAATGCCCCCAAAAAATGGCAGGGAAGGAGATGGGAGAGGAGTCAATTAGGCCATCCTTCTTTCCTGTCCCACCCCCCTACTAAGATATGTGGAAATGATGAAGAATTACATGTTATAATAGTTTATCACAGCACTGTCACAATTAGTTTACCTTTTGCCTTCAAGAAGAAATACATTTCAGTTTTTTAAAAATGTCGTAGGATTTTTATTTAGTTTACAGAAACTATGTGAAGATCAAGGAAAGTCCTAACAACCTCCACATAACCATATTAGTTTCAATAATGTTAGTATTAAACAAAGAAAACTGTAGTATAAGCATAGATATATCTTTCTTGTTTATCTTCATTGCAAAGACCCAGAATTGCAATCTGTCCTTGAATTCCGTGTGGCCCATTGTTGTTATATGCTGCTTGCCCAGGGTATTGACTATTCAATAATTGCACCACCACTACTTTATCAATAATTGCACCACCACTACTTAGGCTTTCTCAGGTTGTGCCCTTCAGAAGTTGCCCAGCCAACTGAAGGAGGAAAGTCAATTTCAGCCCACACTTTCTTCTTCAAGGGGAGCACCTTCAAAGGGGGCTGCAACCGTCTGAAAGGAATGCTCAGTCTTTTTTTATTTACATAAGGTATTGTATATGCAGAGATAATGATGAAAGGGAATACAAAGAGCAGGAAGCACACTGGAAAAGGTGGTCGCGTGAATAAGGTTCACCTTCAGAAACCACCACTTCTCTTTTCTATACCCCTTCTGCTGCTCAGCAGCCTCTTATTCCTCATCACTCACCTCCATTCTTATCCCCTCTCCCTCTGCCAAGAATATGCTTCTTCAAAGGGTAACTCAAATAGCATGAGTGATGTAATAGATCTTCTTTGGGAGGCCTTTTACCTTGCTAACAGAAAATGGAAAAAAGAGTTTCCTGGTTGGCAGATAACTGGGACTCTTGTTTTAAAGGAAGCCCCAACTGTCTTTTTCTCTCTAGGTTTTCATCTATTTAATTTAGAGATGGTTTGGTTCTCCCTTGCCACAAGGACCAAAAGCTGTTTCCTTAGATGAGTAGTCTGAAGTAGGTAACCTAGGACAGCTCTGCTGGGGAAAGGTGTGTATATGTTCTTTCTTCCTTGTTCATTCTCCTAGACTTCCTTCGACATGTCACTCCTGCATGAGAGCTTTCCTTGTGCCAGAGATTGTGGTGTACTCTTAGAAGTACCAAAGCAGTTATTTCAGACCTACTGAAGGAGACACCCACCACAAGGTTGATGTGGGCAATAATGCTGTCTGATAAACACTACTCAGAGACGGTCATGTCAGTATATGAATAGTGAGCTGCTACAATGGCAGGGCATGTTTCTGTGTTGTACTCTAAATATGGAAAAACACTCCGTGGTGGGTCTTTTCTCAGCTGCTTGATAATCCAGTTTGATATTAAAATGACAAACAGATCGTTTATTGGGGACATAACTTATTGGCGGTTACTCTGATGGCATTGCAGGATCCAGAATCAATATTCCTCCATACCCCCATGTCCCCTGATGTGTTGCAGGTCTATTTCTTTGAAAGTCAAAATTGAAATCAGAAAATGATAGAGTCACAGTTCATTAGAGCTGCAAGTGACCTAAGTATCTTGCCAAAATCCTGATACAACTAAAACACGTGGAGAGAGCTTCCCAGAGCACCTTCCCAACCTCTACTGTGATCATTTCTGGGAGTCAGTATTGGGGGGCATCATTTATTTGAAGAAACTAAGTTCCTTGACCATCTATCTACCCGTGTTCATTAGTAGGTTTCAAACTCAACAGAAACCTTTTGACTACAAAATTGGAATATAAGCCTCATAGCTAATTATTAATAATTTATCAGATAATTTTTAAAAAATAAATGAGAACATGTGGACACCCCAATAGGAAGTCACAGGGCTCAGGAACCTAGGGCCTCTACTTCAGCATAAATATTCATAAGCCAATAAATCCTATCCTTCCATTTATAGTATAGGAAATACAATAGGACAAGAGAAAAATACAGCAGACATTTCTGGATTGTATACAAAGCTTTCTTAAGCTGTGAGAACCAGCAAAAGATGCAATTTCAATGCCTATTATGTTTTCATATGGAGAAATGTCAAAATGCAAATTGGTGACAGAATCAACTGTGTAGAGTACACATTCTACAGATACACAGCAGATAGGCACTGCAGGTTTCAGAGCTATACTTATTTAGCCAATGATATTTGTCATAGGAAATCAAGTCAATACATTGTAATAAGCTAGTTTCTGATATGAAATAGACTTTAAAGCCCCAGAGAATTTTTAGGGAAAAGCAAAAAAAAAAGAAACAAAAAATTTTTAACTAGTTGGCCTATCAACCACTCATGTTTCTGTATCACATCTGGGTCATAAATTTCATTACATTCCAGTTTTTTCTATTACCCTGTTTCCCCAAAAATAAGACCTAACCAGACCATCAGCTCTAATGAATCTTAAGGAGCACAAATTAATATAAGACTTGGTGTATATTATATTATGTTATGTTATGTTATGTTATGTTATGTTATATTAATTATATTATATTACATTATATTTTATTATATATTATATTATAAAGACCCAATCTTATAGTAAAATAAGATCAGGTCTTATATTAATTTTTGCTCCAAATGATGCATTAGAGCTGATGGTCCAGATAGGTCTTATTTTGGGGGAAAAACGTATGTAGCTGTACTTCAAAAAGAAAGTCCTCAGATTTATCAAGCACACAAACCTGGAGGTAGGCAGGATACTTAAAATACAAATGCCGTATGTAGAGAAATGAAGATTTCCTAGTCATTAAAAAAAGGGCTTGCAGAATAAGAAAAGATCATATGCATGGCTTTTGACACAATACTTTACCTATAGGATTACTATGACCCAGCATTGAAATAAGGTATATTAAATCAGCTTAGAAACAAATCATTACAATAAAAATGCTCTTTCACTGTATAAGAAGAAGGTGATAGAAGATTATCGTTTTTCACATTAAATTAAATACTAACCCTCAGAAATCAGGAATATATAGGAATTGGGCCGAGTGGTTATAGAATGCTAATTAATGTTCAACTCCAGAAAATTCATTTGGGATATACTCTGTACAAAACACTCTGCTAGGAATTATGGATGGTCCAAAGGTGGAAACACATATATTTATCCTTTAAGAGCTTATAGCATATTAGGAAAGATGTGTATGTGTGTGTGTGTGGGGGGGATGCCTGTGTGTGTGTGTGTGTGTGTGAGAGAGAGAGAGAGAGAGAGAGAGAGAGAGAGAGAGAGAGAGAGAGAGAGAGAGAGAGAGAGAGAGAGAGAAAGAAGGAACAGGAGGAGGAGGAGGAGGAGGAGGAGGAGGAAGAGGAGGAGAGGAGAGGAGAGGAGAGGAGAGGAGAGAAGAGAAGAGAAGAGAAGAGAAGAGAAGAGAAGAGAAGAGAAGAGAAGAGAAGAGAAGAGAAGAGAAGAGAAGAGAAGAGAAGAGAAGAGAAGGGAGAAGAGATATTCAATCATATACCTAGGTAAGTTATGCTATGTCTTCTGGTAAGTTAAGCTATCAGAGAACATAGCGTTTCAGGCAAAAGAACTGCTGCTAATGATCATTCCTTTGCTGAATTCTTGATGGAAACTTTCTACAGATCACTGGAATTCTCTTTGTGCTCCCTTCTCTAGTACTTTTTTCTTTAAATGCCAGCAGCTAAGCAGTTCAGGGAGTCAACTGGGGTCTGCCTGGGTCCCTCCTCCCTGCACCATGGCCAGGAAATTCATTTAAGAGAGTAAGCTAGAGCAATTATAAGGTTCACCTTATTTGTTTCCTGTCTCTCATGGATCACTGTCCTGCACTGCTTGATGTCCAGTGTCTTGAAAACCATGGTTTTATAGATTTTGTCAGGGTTTTTGTTTGTTATGTGTGGTAGGGTGAAACCTATCTATGTTACTCCATCTTAATGAAAAGTGGAAGGCTTCATTGACTCTTTACTATTTTTAGAAGAAATTACTCATTTTCCAATAAAGCAACTGAGGCTTTAGAAGTGTTAAATAACAACCTGAATTTCATAACAACATGAACATATGAGTTAGTATTCACACTCAAGTTCTTTAACTAAGTAGGCCCAGGGATCTCTGGGTTGAGGTAAATGGCTATGCCATTTATTTGGGGTTTTAGGGAAATCACTTTCCTCTTGGCATGCTTCATATTTGTTCATCATTCCTTGACCCTTTTCACCATCAGAGTGCTTAGATACAAACAGTATGTTTTATCCTGAACATGTACTTTCTTCCAGGGAGTCTGAAAGGTGCTGACATAACCAGCCCCCATAAGAAGTATGAACATTGAGTCTCTAATGAGCTTTCCTCCTAACCAACATCTCACGCGTGCTGTCACAACTCGTTGCTTGAGGAATTAAGCATGTCTTGTGTGACACCACTGGGAGAGGATTCTTGAAAGCTTGCACTTGGTTTCCTTGGACTTTGCTTTGTGTTCTTTTTCCCTTTTCTGATTTTACTTTGTATCATTTTGCTTAATAAATTATCCCTGGGAGTGAAACTACATGCTGAGTCCTCCAAGTTCTCCTAGGGAAACTGGAGGTGGTCTTGGGTGCGCCTGACACAGAATGATAATACCTTTTGTTGATGCTATTATGTAGAACCAGGAACCCTATTGTGAGAATTTTAATTGGTTCATTATTTCTGAAAAATCATTTCTAATTATGTATCAAAATTTATTATGTGTATACCCTTTGACTTATTATTTGCATTACTTGAAATTTTACCTAAGAAAAAGAACATGAGAACACACACACACACATACACACACACACCATTTTTCAGTATTATTTGTAAGTTTGAAAACTTGGAGACTATTCATGAATGTAGGACTAGATAAATAAGTTTTGACATATATGAATGTGTCAGACATGCTCTCTTTTGACTTGTGAGGAATCTATTCTGATTGGTCAACACACTTTTTGATGCCTTGTTAAAATATTTAATCATTTCCACTGCATATATAAATATAAGACCATACAATATTGCTATGACAATTTTTTAGATAAATAAGCACTTCACAAACTATACATAAAGTGGTGGTTTAAAACATATTTTTAAAGATGCCAACAGATAATCTGGCAATCACAGAAAATCATATCACCAAGGAGCAGAACTTTGATAATTTCCTAAATATTTGCACGGCCTGTCATTTATGCTAACAAAAGTGAATAGGCACCTATCATCATAGGGAAAATGTTTACTATGACTTTTTTTTTTTATTTTCCTGAGAAAGACTGTCTCAAAACTTCTCTAAAGAGCTAGATAAAATTTTAAAGAAGAAATTAAGGTCCCAACACCTTTCTTTTGAAGTTCAATGTTCTACAATCTCAATGGAAAAAGACTATCCTGGTGCACTGGTGGGAAAGAGCCCTAAAAAGACTAATTAAAATTACCATCCAGTTAGACATAACCCTCTTTGTTCCCATTGGTAGAGAAGGAGCATAATGTATTTTCAATAAGTTTGATTTACATAACCTATGTTTTAAACGTATGATTTTACTAACTCTTTTTCCACTTAAAGTAAGTCTTCAATATGTTAAACATGTATTGTCTGCACCTTTGTATATTTTAGAACATCTTTTGTCACCTTTATATAGATAAGAGCTTATTTAGATAAAATGGTTTTCTTTGGAAGTCCAATGAGCTATCCATTGCACAATGGAGCCACCTTAAAATGCTTTAGTTTGAAAGCCAAAGGTTTTGTTCCATTATCTTTTGTTCTCCCTGGTTGTGGCAGAGAAACTAAAGCCAACATAATTTTGGTTCCATCTTGACAGGAAATTCTGATTACTATACCCATCTGTTTAACACTCTGCAAATACTGAACATTTTAGAGTTAAAGATGATTATGGGTAAATATGTCTCCAGAATATGCATTATGAACTTTCATATAGGCCTATGTATATGCAAAATTATAAAATAAAATCTTGATCACGATGGGTCTCTTCTGTCATAATCTTGGTTTTCGATGTATTTTTATTTTCATAGATTTTACTTATTCTTGTATTTCCTTCTATCTTTATTTTTTTTGAATTATCTATAATGCCCATTTACTGCTTTTTTAATGATAAAATATTTTCTGACTACATAAACAATATATGCATATTGAAAAAATACATAAACTCAGAGAAAAGTGAAAAGGATGACTTAAAATTCAAATACCTTGAAAGAAACATCATCACCATTACAGGGGTTGTCCTTTGCTTTATCTCTTGATGTCTACATATAATTTATGCTATTTTGAAATTTCAAAATTACTATTGACATTTTTTTGGAACATTTTTTCCTTTTCCTTGAAATTGAAAACCAGCATTCTGAAGGCCCTTCCAAGTTCCTAGAATTGGTGCAAAATGATTTTGGATTAAGCCATTATGTGCCCCAGTGATGGAGTTGAATGTTGCATGGCTAGTATACTTTCTTGCAGCACATTTTGTCAGGAAATTAAAAATGCTATGGATTGCTCAGAATTTTCTGCTGGGATTCTTTTTCTTTTTAGTTCAACTTAGAAAAAAATATGACGATCTTATTTTAAAGGGATGTTTTCCTCCATTGCTTTCCCATTTTAGTAAAGACAGCAAAGAATTCAAATTACATAATATCTCTGTTCTCCACGCCAGCTGTGTTTTGTGTTTGTCAGATGCTTCAAGTGATTTTCAAACAGCTGGGCTTTCTCAACCATATTTTACCCCAATTATCTTTCTCCATGATCTTCAAAGCTATTTCAAATGATTTTTCTCCTGATTCAATACACATGTTTATAGTAAAAAAAAATTGGAAAATAGAGAATGAAAGGATGAAGAAAATCAGAGTCAGCTATAATCATACTAACCAGTGGCAGTGTTCACATCTTTTTTTCATTAGTCATTTTTCTATATACACACACATACAGTCCTATTGTACATACTGTTTTGTACCATTTACAACTCATAATACAGCTTTAAAAGTTTCTGATTTTATTAAGTATTCTTCTAAAGTGTGAATGTTTTCAATTTATTGCTACTATCTCACCACCAACTGTCCCTCCCAGTGTCCCCCTGTCAGCTATGCCAACTCCATCGTTCAACTGCTCAGGCCTAATATCATGGATTGTTCCATGACGTTTTTCTTTCACAACCCACATCTAATCATCAAATCATTTTGGTAACTTTATCTCAAAAAACAAATAAACAAACAGACATAATCTGCAGACTTCCCACCCTTCCACTACCAACTCCTTAGCCAGGCAATCATTTCTTTCCTAGTTTACAACAGAAGCCTCTTTTCTTCCACTTTGCCATCCCTACCATTGATTAAATATAAGTCAGACCATGTACTCCTCTGCTTAGGACTCACTAACGCCCTCCCATCGCAAGGAAAATAAAAATTTGACCTTCAGGAACCTGGACTACTGGCCTGTGGCTGCCTCTTTGACTTGTTCTTTGTCCTTCTCTCCTCTTTCACTTGGCTAGGGCCATCGGCCATCGTTGCTCCTTAATGATCTTAGAAGAGGCCATGCTGGTTTTTGAGGGTCTTTGAACTTTTTGTTTGCTTTGGCTGTAAGATCTTTCCCCAGTCACCATCAAGGCTCCTTCTCTCACTTCTTATAGTTCCTATTCAAATATCACCACCTCAAAGACTCCTGCTCTGAACAACCTATAAAAAAAAATCACCTGTGACTTGCTGTTCTATATTTTGTTTTATATTTCTTCATAGCATTTACCACCAGCTAATATTATGTTATATATTTATGTTCTAATTTTACTTATTTTCTATCTCTCTGGAATGTAAGCTGAATGAAAATAGGCATATTGTCAGTTTTTATTAATTATTGTTTTCCTAAAGTGAGTGACACAAAATAGTCACTTAATTGATTTAGCCATTTTCCTTTAACTAGACAATTTTTTATCTTCTCTTATAAATGTTTTTCATCCTTGATTATAACTTAGGAGTAAATTCTAAGTAGCAAATGATATCATTAAAAGAAGTAATCATTCTGCAGAATGATTCTCAATAACAGGTTGTCTTAATTTATGCTTCTACTAACAGGGTATCAGAATATCTATTTTTCTATAATCTTATGAGTACTGAGTTATATAATCTTTTTTTCACATATATTTCATTTACTTGTGAGGTAAGGTGCTTGTTTTCACATTTTGGATATTACTAATAAAACCGCTGTGAGGTCATTTATGTAAACAGTCTGCTACATAGTGAGCTATCAATACAGGTTAATATTTTTGAAAAAAATGTGATGTGTTGTTTTCTAAGAAGTCTTAAAATCTACAGAAATTGTATTACAAACAAACAAACAAACAAACAAACAAACAAACAAAAAACAACAACTGGTTTTCAGCCTGTTGTGACTTAACTTGCTTACTGGATATTGGATTTCTCATTTTTCTCTCTAAAATACTAAAGTCCCTGTATCAGTAGGATTATTGGCCTCTTAATGAACAGAGTGCTTTGAGATCAATGGATACTCCACATTACAAAAGCATGCTGATTAGATGTGAATGTGTTTTCTCAAGGAACTAAAATCCAGGAGGTTTAGTTCTAGGCTTTATGCAATATTACAAACTCTCTCTTACCAATTATACATACTTAGGTTATTTTGAGAAATATCACACCAATAGTGTGGCAATATTGAAATTATTCGTCAAAATATTAGTAAGTAAATCCAATGGAGAAAAAATCAGGAGAGACTTGGCGGTAACTCATCTGAAAGAAATGTAGAAATGGAAAGTCCCTCTTATTTGAACAAGCTTCATCAACCACCCGACCCCTACCTTTACTTCATCCTTACCTTGATGTGCCAGCTGTAGATCTTGAAATTGCCATATTAAAGGCATATCTTTCTGTTAAGACTTTGCTCCAAAAGGTTATTATCAACATGCTTAAATAGAGTTCCTGACACTTTGTAGGTACCCTCAAATTTGTTGAACATTCATGAATTAATATTATCAAAGAAAAAGAAATATTTGCTCCCTATGACCCCTTAGCCGATGCATTTTATCCAATTTTGTAGTTATCATAAAGCAGCTTGCATAGGAGTGAAGGCCTCATGAAGATAAATGGACATTTTGAAACATGAGAGCCAGGTGAGGACATAAGAACATATTTGGAGGCTCTTGGGCATCCAGAAAAGAGCAAGTGGACACCAAGTACTTGAAAGGAAGGCAGCAGGCCACCTAAATACTCAGGGGAAGCATCCGTGCTGTCCCCTCCCCCTACATTGTGAGTTTACCTTTGGACTTCCATCTGAGGGGAAAACCCATTCCTTTATGGCTATCATTGCAGTTAGGTTGCCTGCCTTTGTTTCTACAATGTCTGTAGTAAGTGAACGTGTTTATGTTTTGTGTTTGTGCAAGTCAACATGAGAAAACTGTGAACACTAACAGGACTGACTTCCTGTGTGTCTGATCTGTGCACTCCAAACTTAGAAGAGTCCCATGCTTGCTCTTCTAAATAATTTGTGAAGAAAGCCCTCACCTTTTCAATTTAATGGTCCTGAACACCAAGGAGGCAGACAATTGAATCCAATTTCTCAATGGTTGAAAGTAAACCTTTATTTGAATTGGAAAGTACCGTAGGAATTTGCAGGGATGCAGAAGGAAAAGAACATATAAAACTGCACGTCTTTCTTCCTTGGTCTCCTTCATTGTTTTTATTATAGAGTAAGTTCACTCATTTACTTTTCTTATGTTAATCTCCCATTTTCCTTACTCCCATTATACTAAATAAATTTTATAAGAATTATATTTCAAACACTGAGCTTCTTTTCTTCCTGTAGCAATAAAACATTAAAATAACTTATACTCCATTTGATAAATGGAGTTATTTGAACTTCATAAAGCACTAAGAAAAAAATTTACGGTGTAACTGAATAATAAACACAGCTAGTAGAAGTCTTTGAGGTCTCGAAGGAAGTATGAAACAATGTGTGCTTCCTCCCATCTCGTATATCGCATCCAATTTTCAGATCTCGGATCCATTCTAGTCACTTAAACACCACATAAACTTCTTTGATATTTAATTATATTATGTATATGCTTGGTACTATAGAAGAACCGACAGAATGAGAACTTCATTGAGTGTTTTCCTGGCTGCTCACCAATGAAATGTACTGTGAGAAGGGACAGTGGTTTACAAAAGCCAGAACAGCAGTAAATTCTGCAGACTTAAGAGACTGTTGGGAAAGCCTGAGAGTGGCAGCTTGCTAAACTGGGGGCTAAATGGATTAGGGGCACTTGTTAGGATTGAAATGAGATTTAATAGGCTCAGCATGAGCTTGATAAGAGTCTGCATCACCAAGAGACACTCAATTCACTGTAATTATTGGCTTTTGGTTATAGATATATGTCTCCTCCTACCCCAGTGCTACCCTGTGAAGGAGACTGTTATGAAGAAGCTCTTTTGCAATAAGGTAGCCTTTTTGTGCTTAGGCTGGAGATAGGATACATATTTAATTTGAACTGATACCTTCACTGAATTTTTGGATTAAAATAGGTCAGACTTAGAGAAAGTTTGCATATGTTTCTGCTAAAAAAAAAAAACAATCTTCAGATTCACAAAAGGAGGAATATGTACACATATTTCATCTGGAAAGGTGTGCACAGGAAATCACCCCACGGGGAATTGTTCGTAGGAACTATTTTTCTTTTCTTAAATCATCATGAAGGGTATAATCTTGTTTCTGTCAGACAAGGACCATCTCTCATCAAGTATTTCATCAGCTGTCTTTCATCAGCCCTGGTCTTGCTTGACTTTGCCTTGTGTCAGAGAAATAAAAAAGCCCTGGGTCTATAGACAGTCTAAAGACAAGAAAGCCCCAAAACACAGAATATAAAATATCTATTACTACTTTGTTCTTTGTGATTTCTTACACATATATATATATATATATATATATATATATATATATATAATATATATATATTTTATATATATATATATATATATATATATAAAATACAGAGGGTGCCAAAAAATGTATACACATTTTTAAAATTACATAAATTTGTATTAAATATTGTATTAAATTTGTGCTGATGGTAACCACTTTGAGCATCTCTTGGAATTGCAGAAGTCAAATGTTACTAGTATTCATCTTTTGTTACCAGTTTATATTGAATATTACAATTTTAACAGTTTTTTCCTTTTTTAAAATGTGTATACATTTTTGGCACCCTCTGTGTATATATTAAATTTATACATATATATATATATATATATATATATGTGTGTGTATATATATATATAATATGTGTATAATATATATAAAATACATATATTTGGTTCCTTTTTTAATGTAAACTACTTGTTTATGTTAGAAATAAAAGAAATAATACCAAGCAGCAAAAAATGCTAGACATTCAAAATAGCTTTTGGTTTTATTACCTCTGCAGCCATGGTATGGGGCAGAAGAGGAGGATAGAGGGGCATGTTATTATTTCAGTAAACATTTTTTAGAATAGTTTTAGATTTACAAAAAAAAGAAAATAATGAGAAGAGTTTTTACCAAAAAGATAATACAGAGAGTTCCCATATACTGTAACACTCAGTTTCCTCTGTTCTTAACATCTTACATTAGTAAGGCACTGGTATTACACTGTGACAATTATTGCACCAAATTGGCACACTATTATTAACTAAAGTCCATTGAGATTTCCTTAGTTCTTACCTGATGTCCTTTTCCTGTTCCAGGATAATGCATTACATTGAGTCTTCATGTCTCCTTAACCTACAGTGATCTGTGACAGTGTATTAGACTTTGTTCAATTTTGACACCGTTGACAGTTTTAAGGAGGAGTACTAGTCTGGTATTTTGTAGCATGCCCTTAATTGGAATTTATCTGATTAGACTGGGATTTTATAGATTTGGGGGGAGGAAAATCACAGAGGGAAGTGCCATTCTCATCAAATATGTCAAGGATATGTACTATGAACATAATTTATCACTGATAATCCCTGATCACCTGTTTGAGGCAGTATTTGTCAGATTTATCCATCATAAAGTTACACTTTTTTCCCACCTTTTTCCATACTCTACTCTTTGGAAGGAAAGCACAGCCAACACTTAAGGAATAGGGAGTTAGGATCTGTCTTCTTGGGGAGGAATATCTACATAAATTATTTGGAATTCTGCATTGGACATTTTTCTGTACCCCCTCATTTTTTTACTTATTCAATCACACATTAATATTAGTATGACTCATAGATATTTATTTTATAGTTTGGGTTACAATTTATATTTATTTTCTTGTTCAAATTGTTCTATTTTTGGTCATTGGAAGCTCTTAATTTGGCTCTTTACATCCCTTTGACGTGGATATCTACTTTGTAAGAGTACAATAATATTATATTGATAATAACCATAGAAATATTGAAAAGTCTTCAGAAGCCAAAGAAATGCAACTTTATCTGTCCTCTGGTCAAAGGTCAAGCAGAGGTTTTGGTGAAGAGGATCTGTGAAGTCCTGCTCACTCTTTCCATCAACTCTTCTAAAATTATATCCAGGTAATGATCAAAGTAGGTGACACTTCTACCCAGCACCCAGTTATATCATATATTTTGCTCCACAAATAATGAGAATACTAACTGTGCTCACCTATTGTAAGAAATCTAACCAATTACAGCACCTATTCATAGATCCCAGGGTGAAAAAAAGTTTATAATAGTCTCCTCTTATGCTTAGAGGATATGTTCCAAGGTTCCCAGTAGATGCCTGAAAACAAAGATAGTATCAAACACCATATATACTGTTATTTTTTCCTATAATGCATACCTATCATAGAGTTCAATTTATAAATTTGGCATACTAAGAGATTAACAATAAATAATAATAAAACAGATTAATTAAGTCCAGAAATTTAAACTTTTCACTTAGAGAGAGCACGGTAAGCCTTCTCTTTGGCATATTTGAACTGCCAGCATCACTACTCTTGCACTTTGGGTAATTTATAAGGTAAATTAAGGATTACTTGGACACATGCACTGCAAAATTGAAATCTGATCACTGAGACGGCTATTAAGTGACCAATAGGTGGGAAGTGTAGACATTGTGGATATGCTGGACAAAGGGAAGATTTATGTCCTGGGCAGCAGGGATCAAGGGATTTCATCATGCCTCTCAGAACGGCACATGATTTAGAAGTTATGAATTGCTTATTTTTGGAATTTTCCATTTAATATATTGGACCACAGTTGACAACAGGTAACTAAAACCATGGAAAGTACAACTGTGGGTAAGGGGGTACTACTGCATCTACCTTGTAAACAAATGAGAAATAAGCAATCCCTATAACATACACTGTCTCTGAGTCAGATGTAGGAAACCTCTGACCTTGACATCACCAGGTGATTTTTGTGCTTTGAGTCAGTGGCAGATAGAATTGTAAAGTGGGTCAAGGGTGTCTTTATATGCACCTTCTCCTTCTTCTTCTTTACTGTTTCTATTTCAGCAGAAATCTTACCCCAGGGCACTCTGTGATTTCTGGCTGACAATTTGACTCTACCCATCATAGACAGAAGCATCTCATAAACCAAATAACAGAGCACACAGTAAATCACCTAATGCTTTGACTTGTTATTTAATGCAATTCTATTTGACAGACGTTTATGCAGTAGTAATTCTATGCTAAACATGGCCATTGTGCAAACTAGTAGTCTGGAAGGTGAGGAAGATACATGCATAATTATGATGCATTGTGATTAGAGAAGTGTTGTAGGTATGAGATAGATAGATAGATAGATAGATAGATAGATAGATAGATAGATAGATAGATAGATGTATATATAGATATATATAGATATAGATATATATAGATATATTGCTGCAGAGAGAAAAATGCTTATTTCAAATGACTCATTAATTGTATTTATGGCATTATTTAGAAGGAGTGATGATGCAGAATTTAAAAAAAGGACTTTCCCTTCATCTCACGAATGAAACCTAGAAAACCAACCATAGGTATTGTTTTAGTTCCATGGCGTTAATCTTTTAACTACCTTTTCACATCCTCACACATACTCACATATTTGCTGTTGTATCCCTGGCACTCATCACAGAGCCTGATAATATAATATATAGTAGGTGCAGATTAAATGTTTCTTGTTCATACATCTTATTTTATTTTGCAATTTAAAAAAGAAGATGTTATTTTTAAAGCCGTTTTAAGTTCACAGTAAAATTGAGTGAATAGTGCAGAGATTTCCCTTATATCCTTTGCCCCTATATTTACCCAGCCACTCCACGATCAAAATTCATGTACATTTTGACCCAGTATTTTTGCTTCTAGGAATAGACTTATAATAATATTATTATACGTGCAAAATAAGATATATACAGGATTATTCACTGTGTCACTTTTTATATAAGCAAAATATTTTAAACAGCCTAAATCTTCACAAGAAAAGTTGGACAAAGTAAATTATGGTCCATCCATAAAATGGATTAAAATAAAGAATGAGGAAGCTCTCTATCAGCTAAAAAGGAAAAATAGTCAAGGTATAATGCTAAGAGAAAAAAATCAAAACAAGGTGCAAATGCTTGGATTCATTATGTTACCATCTGTACTAGAAAATTAGCAAAATAAGAATATACACATTTGGATAAGAAACTAATGATAGTAGTCTCTGGACAGGGAAAGAGTGGAGGGGTGAGGAGTAGTGGGGGAGAGGATGTGAGTGAGAAGGAGCCTCACAATATGCCTTTCTTTTTTGCCATCTGTTTTTTGGAACATATGACAATATCATCTATTTAAATAAATAATGTGATAATAAAAATAGTTTAAAAAATACTTTTTTGAATGAGTCAATGATTTTTTCATACAGAAAGACTACAGCTGATGCGACCCACTGAAACTTAAAGTCGGACTAATTCTGTGAATTAGGTTAACATGTTTTGTTTGTAAGTAACAGAAAAGTAACTTCGAGATCTTAGGTACCAGGCAGACTGTGTTGCTCCCTTACAGCAGGGGTCTGGCCCTAGGTCTGCCAACAGCAGGGGGTTCAAACTGAATTAAGATGCCCTGCCTCAGTCGCTCAGCCCCACTGCTCTTTGCAAGTCCACATGGCTAGAAATATGGCCGATGAATGATTAAATTATTCCATGAAATGCATGACTACACTATTTAATATCCATTAATTTAAATGATTTCATATCTATAATAGTTTAAAGCAGGATCTGGCAGATAGTACTATGCAATGTTAGTTTTCATAATAAAAGGAGCATAGAAATTGTAGTAGTAAAAATAATAGCTATTATTTGCAATGGATTTTTAAAAATGGATTTTTTTTGAGGATCACAAAAAGTTGGGAATACATATTGGGATTGGACAAATCATAGACTGCTGCTGAAGCCGAGCATTAGAGGTAGCAGGAAAACCTGATTTTGCAGATACAAGTAAAGCAAATATGTATCAGAGATGAAACAGAATGATGTGGAATGGAGCAGAATAGAATATTGATGTGAGGAATAAATTCGTATGTTGGGGATATTTTAGCTGTCACTGACAAATGGTAACTCTTCTGCCAATTGTTATATCCTTTCCACTAACTTTTCCCCCTCTACTTTCTCTGATAATTTCTTCAGTTTTATTTTTGTCTCTTGTTTATTATTATAATCATTATTATTTTTATGAATTTTGAGATGGGGGTTAGAATTCCTTAGACTGTGTCTGCTAAATCCTTCCAGAACAACAGATATAATGTGGAGAACACCAAGGTCACAAATCTGCACTGTTTCCTCCCTGCTTTCCACTGTCTTCCTGGAGAAGGTGACCTTGCTGGTATCAGAAAGAATATGATACCAAAAAAAAAATAAATTGTTTGTCTGCCAAGGCATTCGTCAGTCCATTAGTAGACCCTTCCCCACTGGGTGAAAACACTAAGGTCACCTTCAGAACTGTGGTCACCAAGTGTTTACTGGATGCTTTGACGATGGACCCACAGAGATCAGCAGAGTAATTAATGACTGATCTCCAGAACACAATGTTCTTGAGCTGGCCCCTCATCAAAAAAAAAATATGCGAGCATTAGAAGAAAGCAGATTCATAGATCTATTATGATGAATTCTAATCTCTAGGTGTGGAACCCAGGAATCTGTAGTATTTTTTAAAAGTCCCTAATATAATTTTAATGATGAGCCACTGTTGAATACTTTCTTAATAATCAGTTCCTGGCTAGCTCCATGTTTCATAAGCTAGTTCAATCCTGTTAGTCATAAATTTCAGTTAGTGACACTGGTGGGAAAGGCCCTAGAGTTCACCTTATTTCCTTTTCCTTCTCCCTTCCTGTGACCTGCCTCAGATTTGCAAGGGATTATCTGAACACTGCTTTTCCTTAAGGTAAAGTGGGCTGGCTCTTTCTTATAAAAAACGAATAAGAAACAGAAATGGCTTTGCATGGTTGGGAGAAGTGTACCCACTGTAAGTTGCAGTGCACAGCAGCAAAGACACAGTCGTGTAGTTGCCCTGTGTGTTTAGGTTAAGTCAGATAGTTCTAGTAATTCTTGAAAATGATATTAACACTAGATGCATTTGCAGGGGTCAGAGGAAATCTTAAAAATGAAGTGAGCCTTACTCTCTGAAGAATACTTGGATACAAACGAGGAGGAGAAAGGAAGAGCATTTCAGAGGAAGGGAACAGCCGGAAAGCCATGGGGAGTGCCAGGAGTGGCATGGTTGTTTCTAGTATCAATGAGCAAACAGTCTCAACAGCTTGATAATTTATTGTGCTGTATAGTAGGCAATGATAGTTCATAGATACTATGAGATTAGATTGGAAATTTGGTTGAGGTTGTTGCTGAGTCTAAGGTTTTACTGTTGTACTAAAGTTGACTTATTATAGAAGTGAAAAACAAGAAAATTTAGGCCGTCCACAATGGCGTTGGGGTTGGGATGTAGAAGAAGTGAATAAGATTAATACATTATGAGACTGGGAATGGAATGAGTAGTACCTTGTTGAATCCTCACAGTGATACTAGTTACTTTTAAATGACAAATAATGGCCTCAGAAAGGTTAAGTAACTTATAGGAGGGTACACAGCTAGTGAGTTAGGGAGAGCACATTCTGTTACTCCATTCTTGGTACTAGACATTCTGGGGAACAGTCAGAATTGCAGCCAGAGAGGAAGGCCATGCCCATAACATATCTGCTCAAGTCCTCTGCAACTGCCTTGGAAAAGTTCCTTTAGTATCATTTTAAATGAAAAGTGCTTTAAAATATGCTTTAATTCTCTTTGAACAGGAGATCTTTTGAATGATCCTATCAAATTTGTATCAATGAGTCTGAACTACTGAGTAACGTCATCTTGCTTCAGATATGACAGGTTTATACCTTTCATGTGAAAAAGATTGGTTTTCTTCTCCAGGGAAGAAGAGTTGTGGTATTTAACATAGAGCATATCATCACTCACAAGATATAATCATGTTGGACATAACACTAAGGGGTTTCATACTCTCCTCAATTTCAAATGAATGAAAATTCAAAGAAATTTCATTAAAAGCTAATGAGGATACAGACAGCTCTAGAAGCATGGAAATTGTGATTTTGTGGCCTTCGGTCAAAGAAAAGGAAAAGATGCTACAGCACATTATTCTTTGTAATATATATTTAAACTGGTAATAGATTTCCTCTCCCCTAAACACACAGTAGTTTTTTATTTAAAAAATAATAAGACAAAGGGTAAATTAAACTTTATTCACTTAAGCGTTTTCTTTAAACTGTTTTTGAAAACATAATGTTTTATTGATTTGTTGTGTTCCTTTCTTTATAAGACATATCTCTCATAATACCAAATTTCTACTTTAAAAAACTTTAAAAAAATCATGGCAACTATGCTTGCCTTGCATCTGTGACTCACTGCATGAAGTCGGAACTATAATGGTCTCTCAAACTCCTCAGTTCGAGTGAGCAAATGCTCAGATGAAAAAAGTATCGTAAAGCAAAAGGAACATGATAACCAGTTTTCCTTTCTCAGTTCCTCACAAATAAAATACTGATGCTTTCCAAATTCCCACTCTATGTTCCCAAGCCAATTAATATTTAAGGTCATTAGGGATATAATCTTTTTTTTTTTAATTTATTTATTGGGGTGACAATTGTTAATGAAATTACATAATTTCAGGTGTACAATTCTGTATTACATCATCAATAAATCCCATTGTGTGTTCACCACCCAGAGTCAGTTCTCCTTCCATCACCAATCTCCCTCCCCCCACCCCCCTTACGCTCTGGTAACCACTAAACTATTGTCTGTGTCTATGAGTTCTTGTTTCTCATTTGTTTGTTTTGTTTTTGGTTTATATACCACATATCAGTGAAATCATAGGGTTCTCTAGGGACATAATCTTGAACATGAAAGTTCACCCATATATCACCATGCCCACACATGCAGACACTCATGTACACAGTCATACAACAGACATGTACACTCATGTACACAGACATGTTTCCTGAGAATATTATTTTAAAAAATGGGTTAATCCTCAAAAAAATAAAGAGACAAAGTAAAAAAAATCTCATACACTGTTTAAAATTGAAAGGTGAGAAGTAATGATATACATTAAATGTTAGTGAAACCAGTAAAAATAATGTCCTAAATAATTGTTGGCATGGTTATGAAACAAAGCAAATACCAGGAATGGAATAAATAATGTAATAAATAATTTTCTGTGACTAAAACCCCATATTATTTTATAAAAATTGATAAAATAAAATAAAGTTAAACATATCACCCTATAACTTGGGGATGAGGTAAAGGTAAACAATAATAACAATAGCCAGTATTTATCGATATCTTATATGATATATGCATTACATAATATCATCTCCTTTCAAAAGAAAAAAAGGAGAAAAGACAAACAGCATCTGAGGTAAATACTACAATTTTTTTATTATAAAAAAAGGAAACTAAATCACAAAAAATATTTACCTTATTTGCTCAAGGTCATAAAAATTGTATGTATACTTCCTAAATCAAAAGACATAAATAGAAAATCAAATGTCATCAATGCGGTAAAAATGCCGAAAGAATCTAAGAATAAGGAAGCACTCTATATTAAAAACAACTGAGACTAACCAACTGGGATTGGAAAACAAACCAATAAACAAATGGGATTTTCACATTCTGTTCGTAGGTAAGGTAGTTAAATTGATAGATTTCACTTCATAACATTAAAAAAAAAATTCTATTTCAAGAAAATCATAAATAAAATTGGAAATCAAAGACTTTGCTTTACCCAACAATGATACTTTCCACTCTTAAAACTGTGCTTCATCGTTTAGATTGTTACTCCCAGCTTACCTCTACGATTAAATCTTCAGTTGAGAAAACAGATAACATCAGATGGAATTTGCTCAAATTCCAACCATCCTATCTAAAATTTGACTTTCATATACAACCATCCTTCGTTCCTTCATCCATTTTTAACAGACTTCCTGAAAAAGGTCAATGTATCTATTTTTTCCTTTTTCAAGAATTACAACGCATCAGTATATGTACCCACTGTTTCATCTGAATTTTCAACCCCAGTATCCTCTTGGTATGCTGCTGTGTCCTAATAGTGCCCATCTTAGCAAAAGCGGCAACTACAACAAAACTTTCTAGATCCCACATGTATCTCCAGATATCCATCTCAGAGTTCTCTTACTCTTAGTAAAATTTCTTAAGCAAAAGATAAAGGAAGTAAAATACACTATTTTCTCAATTCTTTATTTAACACAGGCTTTTGCTCATGCTACAACAATGAAAGCTATTTAATTGTAATTCAACTTAATGAATGCTTTTTAAATTCTCATCTTACGTGGCCTCTCTCATTCTATGTTAGATAGTCTACCTCCTACGTGGCCTCTTCATATTGGCATCCGTCAGGTCTCCACGTGAGATTTATTTTTTTCTCCTATAACATTCTGTCCCTATGCTCTCTAAGTTCCTGCTGCCTCAAATTAGAAAAGGCAAGACAGAAGGCCAGATTAGGGCCAGGGCTATAGCAATGTAAGAAGGGTTGAAGAAGAGAGAAGAATTTAAAATTGTCCCAGGCCCCCCTGGGAGTGGGAGTGAAGACAGCACAGAAACCTAAAATAAATCATGGCTTTGTTTTAGCCTTAATCTCTGAGAGGTGGAATCACTGGAAAAACTTTTTCCATAAAAATAATGGAGTCTGTTTTAGATATGTTCGTTTTGAAGGAATTAGATATCGTTACCCAACTATACGTGATTTTTAGTGTTTTTTTTCCTGTAGAGAATTACTAATAATAAATATATTATCAATTATCATAAAATTAATCAAGAGACTGAAACTCGCTTTCTACTGAAAATAATAGAAAAAAGTCAGTTAAAGTATTGAGCTGGTAATACTGATAATGTACATTTATTATGTAATACTATATGACACTGTGAATGTTTTTACTGCACTAATAAAATTGAAAATCATTGAGGCAAAAACAAAAAGAAAAAAGAGCTGGAAGCAGTTGTAGTATCTGAACTCTTTATTACATCCATTCTCTAGAGACTGTGAACATTAGTGCAAATGGGCAAGACATCACCTAACACATCTGACAGCCATTTCTTAAACTAAAAATAAGATGATTAGATATATGTTTTGATCTGAAGTCGTGGGTTGTGTCGGCATACTGAGCAGGATATTCTATCCTACTGAATACTATAAACATAAAAAATAAATAGGAAATGTTGATCAATGTAAGAAATAAACGGGAGACTAATTTTGAGCAGCCTGTGCTAAGAAAAAATCAGTTCCTCCTACGACACAACGTGTCATTTATTGTATAGCAAAACAAAGCCAAGCTTTTGGAAGCATACATTTAAGAAGGGATGATTGTGCTTTGTTTAAATGTATCCCAGAAACAAGGTTCAACAACTTGAGAAAACCATAAAAAGTGAGTAATTTAGATACCTGGCCCCCTTTGCTCCAGGTGGAATTAAATGAACATGGCAGAAAGATTGAGCACATCCCTGGGTATTATGTATAAATGAGGATAGAAGTCTATCTCTATTCTTCCCTGAGTTCTAATATAATTGTTATATATACAAAAATATATATATATATACATTATATATAATATGTTATATAATATATAATATATATACTGTTTTTTTAAAGAAAAGCCTTCATTTCTGAAACATCTTAGAGAAATTTTAAAAATATTCTTCTATATAAAAAACTTATAGAACCAGATTGAAAGAGACAATGAAGACCAATCCATTTCAAAGGAAATCAGGAATTAGGTAAAATAAAAACAACTAATGGATATTGATGACATTTTGCTTGCCTGGCATGGATCATTTCCTTTGATTCCTTAGGCCTCTTGCTATTAACTGCTTTGAAAAGATGTACACTAGGAGATAATGTGCTAACTAGTACATCCAGCAAACGCTCATCCCAGCAGGGAGAGTGAAAAGGTGGGCTTTCTCCCTGAAATGGCAACATTTCCACCTTATTAAAGTGGGGTGTAATGAAAATACTGAAGTTTTACCAGGCAGACATGAGGGCAAAAAGTAACGTACCAGTGAATTCACTCCTTGGCCATCCTCATAGTACACTGCCCAGTGTGTACTAGAACAGATTCTAATAACTTTTTGAGGAAATTCCAAGGAAATCAATCTATCCTGGTTTTGGATAATGGTAGAACTGAATAAACCCTTAAAATTAAATGAGCAAAAATAGAGAATCAAATTTGGCTCCTGAAAAGTATTCAGTAAAATTTCGATAGCAGGAAAATATGATATTCCAGATTCAAAGATCATATTTTCAGAAAAAGAAATTTACTCCAGAGAATCATTCATTTTTAAACAGCATGCACTTTGTGTTCTCAAAACAATTTAAATAAATCATAAACTTCATGAAATTAGAGCTGTAAACAAGAGTTGCTAGATGTGAAAATGATAGAAAAAATGAGTTGACTACAAAAAAGGTAGAAATAAAGAGAGCTAGATATTACAATACGGAATGTAAGTAAACTAAAGTGTTACAGTGGAATTAAAAATGACATTAAGATAATAAAAATAGAAATTAACATTGCAGAAAAATGAATTAGTAATTTATTAGCTGCTAAAAAGAGAATAAAGGATTAAAAACAGATAAAGTTAGGCTTCCTAAAGAAGAAACTAATAACATTATAGTAGATCATAATACGAGAAATAATGGAACACAAACAAGAGATAAACTTTACCTAGGTGAAGAAAACTCTGAACCTTCAGAGGCAAACACCTCATTATATTCCAAGTGATTTAAAACCAACATGTAAAGAAACAATGATCACTCCAAAGGATAAAAAATAAAACACCACGAACCATAACCGGCTTCATAAATACAGAAAATCAAGACGAAAGGAGAAACTAATTAATACTTTGCAGAACACACGAACAAGTCACATTACGGACAAATTATTGAAGAGATAAATCAATAATAGCTATTAAGTGATGAAGGCGGGGATGTGCCCCTAAGTCTAAATAACTACAGAGGTTAACTTTTAAGCAACACACACCTGCCCACTGGCCTAAGGGGATTTGGAAGAACATGGTCAATACCACTGATTCTTTTTCCAGCCAAGATTTCACTCATATGAAAATAATTAATTTCTTTTAGTTATCCATGAAGCAATGAAAAACAATACCCATGAAACCTTTTAAAGTACTGGAAAGAGAGCTACCTTAAAAATAACATTTAAATATAATAAATTGTGTCAAAAAGCTACAAGTAAAATTAACAATAATAAGGAAGTGGGAAAGCAGAAATTGTACACAATATAAACAATTAATTCCATTATTTTGTATTGAACAGAACGAAAGATTGTACATCAATTTTGATGCAAAGATTTCAAAATGAAACAATCAAGTAAAAAAGTAAAAGTTACTATGTATGGTAAAAATAAGTTACACAACACAACATGCAAATCACAGGAGGAGGTCAAAGAAGCATACCTTACCTCGTCCTTACAGCAAAAGACTAGAGAAAAACACATCCAGATAGAAAATAGCAACAATAAAAATAAACCAGAAATAATTAATTTGAAAAAGTAAGACCGAATAAAACACCTTTAGTTAAATTGGATAAAAAATTCAAATAAAAAACTCACAAATTCAGTAAATGTGGTGGTTTTAAAATATATTCACAGATTCTCTGATACTCTTTAAGAGGTAAAGCCTAATTCTTCTCCTTTTGTGTTGGTTGGACCTAATAACTCACTTCTAACAGAATAAGGCGGGAATGATAGTGTGTGGCTTCACAAACAGTGGGTCATAAAAAGCACTACCACTTCCTTGGATGGCTGGCTCTAGAGGAACGTGACCTCCTTAATGTGTGAATATTAAAGCAGTCTTGGAGAGGCTCATAAAGCAAACACTCAGGTCTCCTCCTATCAATAGCCATGTGAATGAGTCATCTAGGAAGAAGATCCGCTAGCTCTAGTCAAGCCCTCAAATAGCTGCCACTCCTAATGACACTCTAGAAACATAAAAAACCTTGAGTCAGAGCTACCTAGCTTAGCTGCTACTGAATTCCTGATCCAGAGAAACAGTGAGATAATAATTGTTTATTATTTTAAGGTACTAAACCTTTGAATAAATTGTTGTGCAGCAATATGTAAGAAATACAGTAAAACATACATACATATATTCCCACATAGGTATATCCATTTTCAATAATAAATCCTAAGCAATGGAACAGAATTAAATTCAATGTAATAACTTAGGCAAATGCAAGCATAGGGACATATTAAATCAATCAAGTATGTACTAAAATTCAGCTTACATTTTGCATTAAAATTGAAGGTTACTTTCTTACTGTTATAAAGAATAAAAGAAACAAGGTTTACCTTCTATGTTTGTATTATTTTAAATAATTTTGAAAAATGAGATTGTATGGAAAATAAACAGCTATGAATACATAGTCAAACAGAAATTATGAGAACATTAAAAAATTAGGCATTTTTTTGCTGCTTGTTATTCATACCTAGCACACACAAATGCATACACAAACACGCTAAAATAGTGAGCTATTCCTACAAGTATGTATATAATGTTGCATTTTTATTAATGTAGCAGCAACAAACTAAGTAATATCCTGGAGTGTATTTAGTTAACTATCAAGAAAATGTATAATTAGACCTCTACATCATTCATATAAAAATAACTTCCAAGTGAATAACAGCAGTATATGTAATAAAAATGTAAAAATTAACAAACTAAAATAAGCTTTTTAAAATGCTCTGTTCATTGAGAATGGGAGTCAAGTACTTAAAAAACATAATAATACACAAAATAAACGCATAAGGACTTAATGAATTGACTTGATTAAATAAAAATTGAGACTTCTAGACATCAAAAACAAATAAAATTAAAGAGCCGATAGCATATGGAAGAATATTTGCATTATATGTTCAGAAACATGTCCAATTTAAATAAAGCAGTACTTAGAAAAATAAATGGAAGCATATGAACATAAAAAAATCTTACTTTCTAATAAGGTAATACATGATGCATTTCTTGCTGCTGTAATAAATACATAGCAAACCATTCACTTTCAGTCCATTTGACTTTTTACAGAAAGGCCTGAGTTCAATGACAGAGAAAAACTTCTGCTCCAATGGAAAACTATGCATTGTCTATAGGACATTCATTTGGATTACTTTATTTTCATATTTCCTGGTCTTTGAGCTATTTTACAATTCTGTGAGTTGGAGGTAATCTATAGTAATGCAATAATAATTTTTATCTATAGTCATGCAAATTCTGTCTTGTTTGGTAAAGATTCAATTGACTCTTCCCAATCTCCTCCATCAATGGAAAACCAATTTTGCCTCCATTTGCACCATTGTTCAAAATTCCTGATCTATAAATATGTCTGGTCTGTTCTTTGCATCCTCTTTTAATAGTTATAACATATGAGTATGTCTGGTTCCCTCACAAATTAATGAGTAGAAAAAATTAGAAAGTGTTTATTTTATATCTGCATTATTGTCATAATTTTATCTTTTTGGGAAAAAAATAACAATGATGCTTGTTTCAGAATGCAAAACTGTTTTCCTTCAACTGATACTCATTAATTACATTTACATATAATGTTTTCAGGTTGTTCTAGAGGTGTCCTCATGTTCAATCAATAAATTATAAGCCATTTGATAAATTCTTATTCTGAATTCACTTCGCTGAATTAAGCATCAGGCTACATTATTCTGAGTATTGCTTATGTTTGTGACACTAACACAAAAGTAGACAGAAAAGAATGAGACATAGTTCTTGCCCTTAGGGAAGTTAGAATATAATGGGGGATCTAGCTATTAATTATTCTGCTCATAGTAGAGATTTTTGTCAATATCTGCTGAATGAATGACCAATTAACAATGATTCAAAAAGTACCAAAGGTGTGCTAGCATTATTTTCTGGCATTTCAGGAGTAGATAAAGGTGACTGGTCACAGGAAGTTTCTAATGGCAGTGTAGGTGTTTGGGACTCAATTTGTTGGATTAAGAATGGATTGGGTTTGAATGGATAGAGAGGATGACGGCAAGCTTTCTAAATAGGGAAACAATGTGAACAAAGAAATTGGGACATATTACACAGAATATATCTAGTGAACATCAAATGACACTTTAAACACACCCAATTCCTCCATTTGGGGGTATAGTTTATTTATTTATTTGTTTGCTTGTTTGTTTGTTTAGGCATATTTGCTAAGCAATTGCAATATTCTAGGTGACTTTTCCAGGAATTGAGGATATAGTAATATGAACTAGGCAGTCAGGTTCCAGCACTCATAGTTCACATTCTAGTAAGACAGATAAAGTAAACTTTAAAAATAAATGCATCAGATACTTTTAGAATAGGATGTGCTATATAGTAAAGAAACTGGAGGAATAGAGTAGAGAGTGACTAGAGGCAGGGATAATATTGTATGTCCAGGAAGTTTTAGACAATCAAAGAAGTTTCCTTACACATGGAGCATTTTAACCTGAGACTCAATGTTGAGAAGTGATTGGAAATGGAAACTGAAAGTCCAACACACAATGGGGAATGGGCAAGACCAGAACATAAACAAAGGAGCATGGTGAGTAAATGTAGAGCAACATGAAGTGGTGCAATACTGAGTCGGGGGATCCCTGTCTCAGAGATGAAAGTAGTGATTTGTGGTAGGCTGAATAATGACCCCCCAAAGACGCCCATGTCTTAATCCTTGGAACCTCTGATTATGTTACCTTAAGTGGCAAAAGGGATTTTATAGATGTGGTTAAAGGGAGATGTGGGATGTGGAAATTATCCTGGATTATGTGGGTGGCCTCAATATAATCACAAGTGTTAGAAGAGCAAGGAGTTAGACAGGATTAGGTCATTTAGAATCTTTTAGACAAGGACAGAAATCGTATATTTAATACTACATGTGATAAAAGAGAGAATGGAGGGAAATGAAGATTAGCGATGAAAAAGACATGATCTGCTTCACATTATGAAAAGTCATTCTAAATGCTGGGTGGAGAATTGGATTGAAGGGTCTAAGAGCTAAAGCACAGAATAGTTAAGAGGATATTGTAACATCCTAAGCTAGAGATAACGGCTGGTGGAAGCATTCTGACAGTAGTAGGGATGTAGAAAAACGAATGGGTAGCAACGGAAACACAGGAAAATGGTCTGATTCAAGATATATTCTGAATATATAGTGAATTGATATACTGATGGTTGGCTATAATGGAGAGAACAAGGTATTATTGATGACTTCTAGCTATTCGACCGAGCAGTTGTGTGAATGGTGATGCCATTTAGTGAATGAGGGTTCTGAGGATGACTATGAAAGCAAGTTTAAAAGTCCATTTTGTATGTACAGAGGGTGCTGACAAAATGTACACACATTTTAAGAAATGAAAAAAATTTGTATTAAAATTGTAATAATATATACTGATAACAACAGATGAATACAAGTTATGTGTATACATTTTTTTGGCATCCCCGGTATTACATATAAGATGATGGCTATACGTCCAGCTATTGGATATACCGTCTGGTGTTCTGGGGAGAAGTCAGAGCTAGAAATACAAATTTGTGCATATAAATGGTGTATAATTTCATGAGCCTGAATGAGGTTACCTAGGGAGAGAATGTAGAGGTTGATATGAAGATGGTCTGGAACGGAGCCTGGAGCATTAAAACATTAAGAGGATAATTCAAAGAGAAAATTTCAGAAAAGAAGAATGACAAAGTACAGGTGGTGACATAGGAGGGAAACCAATAAATTATGGAGTTGCAGTCTCCAAGAGCAGAAATTATTTTATGACACAAGTATTTACTTTTTCTGAATGTATTAAAACAAATCACAGAAGTGAACACTGTGCTAACACAGAGTAATTGACGACCTTGATAAAAGTAAGTTTCATTGGAGTTGAATAGATGGAAGTTCACCTAGACAATTGAGGTGACAATGAGAAATAGAAAAAGGTGGTTGCTTATGAGCAAATGTTATCTCTAAATTTTGCTATGGAAAGTGCCAAAGACATAGACCAATGGAATAGAATTGAGAACCCAGAAATAAAACCACATAAATATGGACAGATAATTTTTGACAAAGAAGCTAAAAACATACAATGGAGAAAAGACAGCCTCTTCAATAAATGGTGCTGGGAGAATTGGATAGCCACGTGCAAAAAAATGAAACTGGACTGTTATCTGTCACCATGTACCAAAATTAATTCAAAATGGATCAAAGACTTAAGCATAAGACCTGACACAATAAGCTGCATAGAAGAAAACATAGGTACTAAACTTATGGACCTTGGGTTCAAAGAGCATTTTATGAATTTGACTCCAAAGGCAATGGAAGTAAAAGATAAAATAAACAAATGGGACTATATGAAACTTAAAAGTTTCTGCACAGCAAAAGAAACCATCGACAAAATAAAGAGGCTACCGACTGAATGGGAGAAGATTTTTGCAAATAGTTCCTCCGATAAGGGTCTAATATCCAAAATATACAAGGAACTCATGAAACTCAACAACAAAAAAACGAACAACCCAATTGAAAAATGGGCAGAGGACCTAAAGAGGCATTTCTCTAAAGAGGACTTACAAATGGCAAATAGACATATGAAAAAATGCTCAACATCACTAATCATCAGAGAAATGCAAATAAAAACCACAATGAGATATCACCTCACCCCAGTCAGAATGGCTATCATCAACAAGACAAATAGCAACAAGTGTTGGAGATGCTGTGGAGAAAAAGGAACCCTCATACACTGTTGGTGGGAATGCAGACTGGTGCAGCCGCTATGGAAGGCAGTGTGGAGGTTCCTCAAGAAATTACGAATAGAATTACCATATGACCCAGCAATGGCTCTCCTGGGTATCTACCCCAAAAATATAAAAGCATTTCTCTATAGAGACACGTGTACTCCAATGTTCATTGCAGCTTTGTTTACGGTGGCCAAGACATGGAAACAACCAAAATGTCCTTCAATAGATGAATGGATAAAGAAGTTGTGGTATATATACACAATGGAATACTATTCAGCGTTAAGGAAAGATGATATAGGAACATTTCTGACAACATGGATGGATCTTGAGAATATAATGCTAAGCGAAATAAGTCAGACAGAAAAAGCAGAGAACCCTATGATTTCACCGATATGTGGTATATAAACCAAAAACAAGACAAACAAATGAGAAACAAGAACTCATAGACACAGACATATTTTACTGGTTACCAGAGGGTAAGGGGGGTGGGGGGAGGGAGATGAGGGTAAGGGGGATCAAATATATGGTGATGGAAGGAGAACTGACTCTGGGTGGTGAACACACAATGGGATTTATTGATGATGTAATACGGAATTGTACACCTGAAATTATGTAATTTCATTAACAATTGTCACCCCAATAAATAAATTTAAAAAAAAAGCATAAAAAAAAAAAAAAAGAAAGTGCCAAAGAAATGCCATGGTATATGCACTGAAACATTTTTTTCTTAATATTGAAGATGCTAGGTCATTATCAAATACAACTGTTAACAACACAAATAATTTAGGAAAAATAACAGAGAAAGATTACAGGAAAATCACCAAGTTAAACATAGTGGCAAAGAGTTTGGATTGTAAGTGAGAGCAGCTGGTTTTGAATCTAATTATCATTTCACCACATGTGAAATGTTAAATAAGCAAGTAAACCCTTTTAACATAATCTAATCATGAAAAATAATACAGTTGACAGTATTTAGGACTGCACTGATGTACTCACTAAGAATTGGGTAAATAGGAAAATGGATTGTCTTTTAAAACATAAACTGCTGTATAGAAAGAAAGAAATTTATTTATATATGTAATTAATATATTATATAAATAATGGATTATGATCTAATGGATTTTTAAATTCACCTGTAGGAGATAGAATAGCTACAAAGCCAGAGGATTTAGCAGTACTTTAAATGAACTACATTAAGCTACTTAAAAAATCTTGTGTCATTCAGAAGAAAGATTTGGCCCGCCATAAAAGCAGAGATAAAAAGAAAGTCACCAGGGAAGATGTTCATCATGCTGATTCGAGTACTACGCAGCAGCCAATGTGCATTAACCACCGTCTGAAAACATCTGTCTTCTATGGAAAGTCCATCTTCAGGGTAGAAATAACGATAAAGTTCTATAGCCAAGGGGATGTGTATTCTATTTGTGAAAGGAAACTCATCACAGTCATGAGAGTGGCTTTTAGCTTTCTCAGGTACATTAAACTCTGATTCACCCAGTTGCCTTGTTTTGTTTCCATGCTCACTAAGCCATGGGCAGACTCTCATGCACATCCATCTCATGAAGACAATGTGCTGATGTGATGGACTTTGGAGTGTTCCTCTCTCCTAAGACCATTAGTTCTTGTGGTAAATCAGTGAAGTGATTTCTGATTTTGATTCGGCTTCCCACAGTGTTGGATGGCAGAGGAGAAAATGTGCTGATCACACTGACATAAGTATTTCCAGGCCCTGTGACATTATTTTCTGTTGTAAAATAGTAAACCAAACGTTGGTGGATATTTCAACTCTGTAGGCCTTTTAAATAGCAAGAGTTAGTCTCTCAGGACCCAATCATTCCCAAGTACTTGAAGAGAAAGTTTTGGGGTCTTTGGAGAGAAGCATCGAATTCCAGGGGTCTGCTGTGATGAGTCACCTGCTCTCATGGTTACTCATAGTGAGTCTCCACTAAAACAAAAACATATAATGTTGCACTGTTTCCTCTGAATGTTGCTCAGATTTAACTAACATCATGGTTAGACTAGAAACTACACACTGTGATGACTTTATGTCGATGGATTGACACGCATTTCACAGCATTGAGAATTTTCTCATTTGATTCAGAAAATGTGTTATTTAAAACAAACACCTTTCAGATTTATTTACAAAGAGTTGTGTATATGAGGATAATGAAATAGCCAACTTATTTCTTAGACTGTATTTTAGATCAATGTATTGAGTACTGATAAGATTGCAAATATAGTGCTTTAGCGGGAGGTGATACCAATATCTTTTGAGATACAAGTTTTTATGGTTGTTTTTTTCTTTCCTCTCATGTCTAACTTTAAAGCTATTTCTTCCTGGGAACTGGGTAGTTATAATAATATTACTGTTATCATTGGTTTTTCTCAGGAATCAGAATTTCCATTTCCTACAGTTATTGATTCTAAATATAACAATCCAGTTTTGGGAACACACTAGAACAAATAAAATGTTATTTTCAGACTACACAGGAAAATGTCATTTGCTTTTACTCTTGGGAAATACTAAGAGAATAAAAGATTTGTTGCCCTGTTAGAAAAGTCTTGCTTACGCATAAGTGTTTACCTACTGATTTTGGATTTAATGAAATGAGCCATCATTTCTTTCATCATGTTTTTATTAATACCAATTTTTGGAATAGAATTATCTGCTGTGAGTTTCTCTTTAACATCAAATGATCTGATGGTAAGTGATTGCCTGATTGCCTAAGTATGTTACTTCGGACACGACTGAGTTCTCTGAAGAGTCGCTGCTGCCTCCCAAATAGGAAGCAAGTAGGAAAGCTCTCAAAACTTCAAGAGGCAAAGGCCATCTCCGTTTCAACTTTTCTATAATTGCCTCTTATTTGGATCTAAATGCTATATGTCTAGTATCTAAAAATGGAGCAGTAATATGAAGTGGAAGCGATATCATTGAAATGCACATTTTAAAGAGACTTAGTGCTACTTTTCTTGACATTGTATGCTTTGAAGTGTTCAGAGAATGAAATGATGACACTTATGAAGAATCAGAAAAATTCCTTCTCAAGTGTAACTGTAATGCTGCCCTTTGAGAGAGAAGAGGAGTCTACAGATCCATTAGGGAGTTAACAATTTCTTCCTGGAGCTATTAAGTTGTGGGTGATATGCATGCTAGGTAGGCCTGAATTTTCCTTTGCACTTTCAAAAAGAGACTTTTACTTCTTTATTTGCAAAACACACTTTAACTAACTTAAGCTCATATGAACACAGTGACTATGGCTTGCTTATTGTAACTAGAAGCAAATTCATCTTTCAGCTTCCATCTTCTCTTCATTTTGTAGATATAAAATAATGGAACAAATTTAACATACCTAGCTCTAAATTATTCCAATCCACCTTTGCAGTCTTCCTTATTTATTCCCATCTTCAACCCTACCTCTTGCTTTATAACCTCAAATTTGCTGTAAATTGCTCTTTAACCTCTGGTGTCTAATATCTAAGCACTCACTAGGTCTTGAGATTTTTCTGTAATTTCTTGCCAGAAAATACAGAGGGTGCCAAAAAAAAATGAATGCACATTTTAAGAAAGCAAAACTGTATTAAAATTGTAATACTCAATATACACTGATAACAAAAGATGAATAAATCACATTTGAATTCTGCAAAGACAAGAGGTGCTCAGAGTGGTTACCATCAGCGTCCAGACACTTCTGATTATGGCGAGATACTCTGCTTGAGCAATGTTGACCAAAGTGTCCACTTGTAAACAATTTTTGGCACCCCCAGTATATAGAGGGTGCCAAAAAGATGTTAAGAAAGGAAAAAAATTGTGTTAAAATTACGCTGATGGTAACCATTTTGAGTGCTTCTTGTAATTGCAGAAGTCAAACATGACTTGTATTCAGCTTTTCTTATTGGTATATATTTTGTTATTAGTACAATTTTAATAGTTTTCTTTTCATAAAATGTATATACATTTTTTGGCACCCTCTGTGTATTGATCATATTTTGCCCAAGATCTTCTGCTTTGAAGAGCCCATCTCTCTTTATTCCAGCTATGACTGGAAAGTGACTATGGTGTATGGAGCCAAGGAAACTAGCCCATTCAGAGCATTCAAGTGCTGTCCTTCAAGTCCACAGTCTTAGAACCCAGATCTTTAATCCCCTGCTCAAATAACTGCAAAGCTCACTTTCCCTGGTGATTGGGCACAAAGACCTAAAGTACAGCCAAGGAGCACCTGTTGGATGAGTACTGAGATCGTCCTGGGCAGAGCTTCTATCTGAAGCTTGTGCCCATGTGTAGGAGGCTTCTTGAGTGAAGAAAGGCCTCGAGGCAGGATGAGAAGATGAGCAGGATGCAAGCTAGGTATGTCCATTTGTGCTTTCCCACCTAAAGGATGGATTAATCGGACTGTTACCTACCTTTATTGATCACTTCATTTCATAGAGAAGCTACTCACCTAAGATGCCGGAGCTTATAGAATCTGCATCACAGTCTGGTTCTGGACCACAGATTATCACGTGATTGCTTTCTGATCAGGTAGGGACTCCCTTCACTCTTGTAATAACATGTAACTGGATTTTTTCTTTTTACTCCTTAGCATATTGTTATGCATAAGTCAATTAGTTGACTTTTGTTATACAAGTATGTGTGAAGAACAGCCTTATATTTCAATTAATCTGATTTTGTCCTCTATTTTGGGGGTGTTGGTTTTCTTAATGTATCCTCAAAAAGTAAAAACAATGTATTCTAGTGTTTTAGCAGCTACTTGATCTTGAATTCCCTAGAGTGTTGGATCTCTGCCTTACATTTTAATTCATCAAGGTTGCAGACTGCATGACTTTCATTTATACATTTTGACCAAATTTATTTTTAGAAAAATAAATTTATGGGGGAAAAAATGGGAATGACCATTTAGTTTTAATCCACCTTTTTTGGCTGGAATCCACAACATCCTTGACAACTGACCAAAAAAGACGAATTGTCCATCCAATTAACCTGAGACTGCTAAGAATATGTATTGCAGGGTTTTGAGCCGTTTTAACCTGACCGATGTAAAATTAAAACCTCCCACAATAGAAACAAACCTCATCATTTTACATGACAGAAGTGACAGTAATTGAATTACTAGGGTTATTATTCTTTCATGGAGGAATCTAAAAGACCTGAAATTCTTTCATACCTACTCTACAAGATGGCACATTGTCCTTATCATAATCAAAGTGTTCAAATTTCTATAAAATTATGGTATCTTATAGTTAAACTAGCTTTGTTTATTCTACTTTTATGCCTAAGAGCTGTATGCCTTTTATTTTTAATCTGCACCTTTTCCTATCAGTTATTAGCATCCACAGAACGTTTTTTAACCTTTAATTTCCACTTTCTTGGATTTTATTATTGCAAGGTAATGAAAAAGGAATAAGTAAGACAAGAAAAAGATTTTAGCCCTCCTTTTCTTTTTGTTGTCTATGTTTTAAAGAAAGTTGTCTGCATGTAGCTGTGTGGGCTTTTGAGAGGGAGGGAGGGAGAAAGAGAGAGAGAGAGAGAGAGAGAGAGAGAGAGAGAGAGAGAGAGAGAGAGAGAGAGAAAGTGCTCCAGAGAATGTAACAGTGGAATGGAATGGAATGAAAAAAATATGTATATCCTTTGAATTCTGAAATTGTGTGTTTTTAGATTTTGTGCTCATAATAACACTAGAAACCTTATTTCAAAATTTCAAATTAATCTTTACATTATCCTAGTCTTAAAAACTATGTTGTTATGAACACTGAAAAAATAATACAGATGTGCTTGTTTTAAAAAGGTAAACAATTTATATTAAACAATTTATATTTAACATAAAGCAAGTGGGACAAATTTGAGAACATGCATCCGATGTTAATTCTAGTGTTTGATTTTTAGATCACAAATATTGCTGCTATTTAACTCTGATCCAGTAAATAATATATAATGATATATATATATATATCTATTCTACACACACCTAGGAATACTTTAACCATTCTTTGGCACCAACTTCAAAGACTCTCCCTAATGTGCTTCCTGTTTACAATAGCTTTGCTGTTGACCCTCCCCTATTTAATTCCTTCTATAGTCTGAGAGTGTATAATCCCACACACACAATTCGGTAGCTAATAAAAAGGTGTGTCCCTTGATCACTGATCATTCAACATCTCAACCTTTACTATAATGACTTACAAAATAGTTTACTCCAAATCCATGATCTAAATTGCAACACTTCTTTAATGAATATGTTCATACATCAGTGAAAATGTTGACCTCTGAGAGTAAGAGTATGAGAATGCTAACGTCTCAGTTCAAACCGTCTTATGAGATCCGGTTGTTGTCAGTAACCACTTTCCCATCTTTACTGAGAATGTTGCCCCTTGTTGACCACAGTGTTGCATCTACCAAGCACAGGCACCATCAGCCTGGGTGCAATTCAGATATCATCTTTAGTATCTTTATTATTGTTCCCAATTTTTGCTATTATTATTATTTTTAGAATGTATAGGTTGTTCACGTTTCTCTTTTTTCAATGCAAAAAGGAAAAGTAATCTATATCAGGCATAGTAGATTATCTTTGCATTCTAGTGATAAACATATTTGGGGGGCTCATTAAAGTTAAATAATTTGATAATTGATATCTTTAAAACATTCTATTTTGCAGAAATCCTCCGTGGATTGTTATACTGATGGTTAAAAATAGTTTGGCCATTTCCAAGTAGACAATTGGGGGTTTGGATACAATTTTCCCCCATTTAAAATAATGTAACATAGGCTCCAACTTTCTGAAAATTCGTTTTACAACACATCAGCAGATACATATTAGGTTTTGATACTTGGAGATGTCTGTTTTATCTTATTTACTTTTGTTTCGCTTGCCTGAGTTTCCTATCACCAATTTGACTGTAAATCAATTGGAAGTTTGTCTTAGTCTTCTTTGCGTCCTTAGTGAGCCTAGAATATGCTGAATCTGAAGCAAGTTGTTTACATGTATTCAGGTTGATTAAAGCTTTACACACACACACACACACACACACACACACACACACACACACACACATACACACTTTCCCTGACCACCACCTGGACGGCATATCTCATGATTTCCTGTCCATTTTAGCCCATTTCCTAATACATTCTTTTAGTGCACACTTAAAGTGATTCTCTTCTCTACACTGCTTAATAGTGTAGAGGAGACTAAGAATCTCTTAAGTCCTGGTTAAAAACTGGTTGAAGGGTGAATGAATATTTTTACCTTTGAATCTCCTGAGGTTTGAATTTTCTCACTGTATATCCAGTTTATTATAATGAAAATGTGTTAGCATGAGTTCATTTCAATATATACAGCCTGGATTTAAATGACAACATTCTAATTCCCAAGTCTGCTATTTAAGTTAACTATAGCTCATGGACAATGCAGTGAGATTATTTAAAAGCCAGCTATAACATCTCTACTGTACTTACATATGCCCAAGACAAAGGTAACTGCCAGTCTCTGGATATGATGTGATGAAGGCTAGATTAGAGGGCAAGTGGTTGTTGTGAAAACTATGCAGGGTTAGGAAAAGAGTCAATAGAACATGCTGATTGATCTAACCCAAGAGCTAAAGAACCCAAAGGAATTCAGACACTAGCCAGTTGTTAATGCTGAGAGAATGGCAAGGGAATGATGCACTAGACACATTTTGATGTTATTAACAAAATTGGAAGGTAGAAAATGGAACATGTTCGTTGGGTGGGGAGAGTTATTGTGGGTTATTTAGAGTGTGCAGTGACTGTTAGATATCTAAGTGGAACTGTGCATGAAATATGAATTTGGAACTGGGGTGAGTGATCATGGTTGGAAATACAGATTTGGGAGTTGTTTGACATAGAAATAATGGTTGAAACCATAAAAGTAAATGAGCTCTGCAAGGGAGTGATCATAAAGGGTGAGGAGTTTTATTTTAAAGCTCCTATTTTCCTTTAGAAGAATCCTCTGTGACTTACCCATCCACATCCGAGCAGCAAACTGATTGTAAATATGCCATTTGTTCTCCAACTTTGTATGGATGTTCTAACAGAGCAGTTGGATTCATAAATTTATCTATACCAAACATATTTTATCTCAGCACTGGAGAAAGTAAATTTAAAAAAAAGAAAAAAAAAACTTTAAAATACCTCAGCCGTCCTCATATATAATGAACCTTTCAAATATATGATAGTTTAATCATTATAAAACTTGGTAGAAGAAGGCTGGTGGTTGATTTTTCTCAGTTAACTAACTATGTAGTATTGGAATACTCATTTAAAAACTCATATTAGTAAATATACTATTAATTAGTATAAGACACATGTCACTATAAAATATGCTACTATAAATACATAATAAAGTTTTAATTGTGTTAGTCTTTAAAGTTACTTAACTTTATCATAATGATTTCCTAAAGAAAATCTTGTGATTATGAAATGTTTAACTTGCTAATTAAGGGAACCACAATTTTGCCATCCTGAAGCAACCTTTTGGGGTATTGATTTTAAGCTATTTGTTAAGAAATAAGACTCAGAGAGAACCTTTGACCCCCCCCCCCAACCCCCTTTACTGCCCAATAGATTCAGACAGAAAAATCTGCTTCAGGAAGAAAATCTCAGAACACTGCCTTAGTCTAATTTGAATTAAGTGTTATAAATAAGAGGACATTAGACAGGCACCTGTTAGCTAGATACCCTCTGTGTCCCACTGTTTCTGAGTTGCCTGGCAAAAAATGTCCTGCCATTTAATTTATGTTCTGCTCTTTCTCAAGTACCTGTAAATCGTTCATTCTCACTTCTGAAATCTAGTACCTCTTTCCTGACTCCCTTCTCCTTTGTCCAAAAATGTCTTATATACCTAATATTGCCTCACTGTCTATGCAATTTTCATGCTTCTGTGAATACCCCCTGTGCATGTTTTAAAACTCTGATTTTCTTCTGTTAATCTGTTGTATCTTGTTTGAATCATTTGACCAGCCAGAAGAACTAAAGGGGTAGGAGAATTAATCCCCTGGCCCTGGCACTGACCATGAAACATTTTGAACATTGATACAATTGTCAATTATAAAAATTTAAAATATGTTTCTACTTAGAGAAAATAGAAAAACAATATTTTGATATGTCTCTGCCTTGAATATATACTGTTCTATTTAATTATAAATAACAAAAATAAGTTTTGCATTTCTCTATCTTTTTTTCTCTTTTCCCCGATGCCATTAGATATTCTTCATATAAATAAATTTTAAAGAATGTGTATTTCTCCATTGAATAGATAACCATGATTTAGTTGAACAAGCTCTTATTTTTGGACTTAGCGGTAATTTCCAAATACCTGCTACTATAAATAATTAATCAATGAGAAACTTTGTGCATAAAATTCAGTTACTTTTCTCTTTGCATATGTTTCTAGAATTAGAATAGTAAATCAAGGCTTGCAGGTATATGTAAGGCTATTGGTCCACATTGTTACAATCAGTGTAAGATAATTCCAGGTTCTAGAAATGTTTATAAAATTTAAAATTGTTGTAAGTCATGTGTTTTGTTTTGCTTTGTTTTCTCATTGTCTCAAAGAACAGACTTCTTTAATATCTGTAAAAAAAAATAGATTTAAAATCAGAATACAATAAAGAGCATCTTCATAACTGTGGACAAAAAAGGGGCCACATACTTAACCTAACAAGCTCAGGGGAGGCCTGCATGGCAGGCCCACAAACTCAGAGACTGAGATTAACTACATACTAGGATGGCCTTACCATAAAAATTCCTAACTAAAAGCGGATCATCATGAGTAGTCACATCCTCAGCCTGTAGCTTCCTTGACAAAGGTCAATCTTTACCTTAAGTGAGCCTGTCTGTTGTCTTTCTGCATCTAAGATAACATACCCTTGGAATGTCAGAGTAATCCCTTTTCCAGACCCCTCAGAGCACAGAGTACCACACCAGAGCGCAGACCACAGAACCCCTCATTGTTATTTTGTTCTCCAAACACCATCTCTATGTGCTGTAAATGCTATTTATTAACTATCCTGTACCCACCAAGGTAAAAGAAGTATGTGTCTCTCTGTTTTAGTTTTATCCAATCCCAGAGATTTCCCCACTTTACTTTCTCCCACCCTCTTAATCTACCACCAATGGATTTCATATAACCCTCCTTGCTTCTCTTCCTTTGATTCTACTGTATAAACTAAGCTTCAAAACTATCACTCACTGGAGCAATTTCTTAACCCATTGAGACTGCTTCTTGGCAATTGTCATCAGCTCAAATAAACTCAAAGTTCCCTACAGGTTTAGATGTTTCTTACGTTGACAATACCATTTCCATTTCCACTTTTTTTTTTGAGCAATATAAATATATTATGACATCACAATCATATATATCATGCCTTTTAGACAATGTCCTTTGGGATAGGTATGCTTTCTCCATGTTCGGTGGCTCAAACTCCTACTCAAAGATTGTCTAACTATGAGCTAGGATTTGTGGGAATATCAAAATATTTCGTTTGTTAGCTTATACTCTATTTGTATAGAAGATGCATATATTAAATTATATTAAATATATAGATCCCTTTGGAAAGATGATTCCTATAAAAATTCACTAAATAAGAATGGAAGAAACACTACACACAATGTTAC
This sequence comes from Rhinolophus hipposideros, assembly GCF_964194185.1. Lineage (NCBI taxonomy): Eukaryota > Metazoa > Chordata > Mammalia > Chiroptera > Rhinolophidae > Rhinolophus > Rhinolophus hipposideros. Next base: position 21,947,107 of record NC_138058.1, on the reverse strand, counting down.
ACAGCAGTGTTTGATAAATGCCCAATGAGTAATTTCAGAGAGGTCTGAGGTGACTTTACTTATAAACCATGACCAGTAAAAGTGGTTTTTGGAAGATCATAAACATCTGAACTTCCCTTCATATGTGGAAAAGTTAACAATAGGAAGAAGACACATCAGATAAATGATTTAAGTACAATATTGTGATTTGTAAGAAATATATATTTGATCATTCAGAAGACTACAGTTCCTGGCTCACAGCTCCCGAAACCCTTGGACTTTCCTGATCAAAGGGCAATGGGACCTTCCTTTGTCATAATATTTGGTCTTTTGTCCTCAGTTCCTGAAATTGCTTCAGAGCTCTAAATGTTGTCAAAGTTCGACAGTAATAGAAGTCACTGAAGTAATAATTAGTGAAAGTTTATTATACATACACCAAAGATATAACAGGGTGGAATGCTTTTGCTTTTCTCCCATCTGACTCTTACTATAAATTCTAGCCTGCATTTCTCCCAGGGCTTTCAGGTAAATAGTTTCTATTGTAGATATACTAGCTGACTAGAGGAATTCTGCAAAAGAGACTCCTGAACAGATGGGAAAAGATATGCTCAACAATGATCACTTATCAAAGAGTTACAAAAGTCTCAGGACGGGATTCAAATTAGCTGGGGTCAAGAACATCAAGAATCAACTGGGAAGAAAGAGATTTGGAGATTTTCCCATTCTTTCTTGGATCCCCCCTCCTGCCCTGCCCATTCTCCCTTTCCTTGACATAAAAGAAGCCTGAATTCTTGACTCTCTTAAGATGGATTTGAAGAACAATTAGGTCATCCATCTTCTCAGTTGGTGCCTTCCTGACCAGTAAATTTTTTTCTTATTACAAACCCTGACATTTGAGTTTGGGCCTTTCAAAGCACAGGGCACATGGGCCTTGAACTGGAAACAAATACACAAACAAACAAACAAAAAAAAACTGGTTTGAAAACCAGGAGCACTGAAACCAAAACATGGAGTGAGGCTCAGGGGTATATTGTTATAAATAAGCTTTTATAGCGAGAAAGCACTGACTTTTTATTCTGTGGAATCTGCCAGTATCTCCATGTAGAAACTTTCAGAATTTAGTTGAATTGTAGGCCACCCAGATGGTGTTGGAACATTGCTTGTTGGTGTGGGGAAAAATCCCTAATCCCAAGTTGGAACTGGGGAACCAGAAGTTACCTCTAATTATTTCAGTGTTTAGTAAACTGGATGGTTTTGGGAAGCCAATAACATGAGGATCCTTAGAGCCTTACTCTGGTCTCAAGATAAATCATCCCCATGGCAACATCATAAGCAGGGGGTAAGAGACTAATATTTTTCTAAATTAGCTTAAAGCAATCATTCTTTGGTTTTTATTCATCCTTTGTCCATGATAATATATCCTCAAACCCAGAACTTTATGTGTATTGTTCACCTAAATTCCTAGACTAATTTTATTATTTAAAATATAATGAAACAGTTGGGGGGGATATAGTCACCAAAAGAAAAAAAGATGAAAACAAATATGGGTGGCTACATGTCTCTTAATATAAGTATCGATTTATGAAGTTAGAAATGCTATCTCTATTAACAAAAATTGCTTTAGATTATCTTAAATTCTAAAGTCAATGGTAAATAGTCAGTCATACACACAGAATATGGCTTTTACTTAAATTGTGAAGATCTCTAATTTCTCTTTGAACACACAGGAAGGAAAAGCACTTTCTGAATAAAAAGTGCCATTTATTTTGGTTTAGATAAATATTATTAATCTTTAATCATTTGAAGCAAGAACTACTCTAAATAATTAAATAAAAATATCAGATTGGCCTCAAATTATGTGTGCACTTGCTGGAAAAATTTCAATACGAAAAGCAATAGCAAACTTGTCCAGTCACTTGACAATTTTCACATTTATTCAGGTATGTATTTGCTTACACAGCTAACCATCTTTGATAAGGTCACTTGAAGAAACTTATCCCAGGGGACTAGCATCTTATTTATAACTATACCCTAAGTCATAACTAGAAAAATGTTTCAGTAAGAGCCATCAGGACGTAGATAATAATAACAGGTGATAAAACAGTTTAAAATATTCTGGATAGGTTAATCATGTGATCTAAAATCATTAGTTCCAAATTTAAGTTAATATTGTGATTAGCAATGTTTTTGAATTTCTAGAGTATCACAGAACCTCTTAAATTCTCAAGGACATTTATTTTTCTCCCTTGGTACTGAGGAGAAGGGTAGATGGCATACAAATTGAGGAGAAGTTGAGCTGTAAGTCAAAGGTCCCTCTCCCCATCCAAGTTTGATAGGAATTAGTTTTAAGTGAGAAAAGAGGAAAATTATGGGAACAAAGTTTTTACATAGTGTATTTTGAGGTAGGTTTTCTAGCCTTTAGATATAATAAATAATATGTGGTAAAATGAAAAGAAATGAAATAAAAATATTTGAATATTAATTCTTTCTTATTAGTAATATATTAGATATGTGACTTTGGTTCAACTGCATAACTTTTCTGAGCTTCGATTTCATTCTAAATTGAAAGACATTGTAATACCGATGATGTAAGTTTGAAATGACTTAAAAGTATGTTTCAAAAGTTCTTGGCCTAATATAATTGCTCAATAAATATTAGCTTCCTTCTTTCTTATTTTTCAATTCCTTTGATCATGCCCATGTCAACACTTGTAAGTGCCTATTGCATGGCATTCTCTATATCTTCCTGTCTTCTTTCTCATCTTCATTTTCTTCCACACATCTATCAGCTTGCTCTCATCTTGTCTTTTTGTTATATCTTTAGTTGTAAAGATAAAGATATGATAATATTGATAATTAAGAGTTAATTAGAAATTAATATTCACTAGAAATTGTGCTAAATGCTTTATATGCATGTCAGCTTATTCTGATAACAATCCCATATGGTAAGGTCTACTTTTATCTAAGCTCAGATATGAGGGAATAAATGTTCAGAGATATTAAGTACTCTCTCCAAAGTCACACAGCTAGTAAGTAGCACAATTTGGATTCAAGTCTATCTGTGCAGAATCCAAGATCTTGCCCAATTCAGTATGGAATGTATTTACCAAAGTCTAAGTGGGTAGAGCAAAGAATGGAACTAGGGGTTAAGGTTTATGTTTACTCATGAGTTGATAAGGTTGGCCTGAGAAAAATTGTTTTAATTTGTCGTTACCTTTCTGTTCAGTTTAATATGAGTTCTATTACTATAGTTAATCAAAATAATTCAAAATATCATGAAATCAGAGGACTTTTCCCATGTCATGTGCAAGCAGATGAAATGTTAAAATGGAATCATTCTGTCACCTTCATAAGTTAAGCATTCATAAAAATGGAGGCAGAAGCAAAGATTTGGGAATGATCAAGTCATTTTAGTACTATTAAATTTAAAGTCTCAAAAATGTCACAAAAGTCAACTAATTAATATACAAGAGATGCCTAATCACATGTATCAGTCAATCTATATATACCACTATGAGAAATGGTTTTGGCTGAGTTATCCAAAAGCATATTTTCAACTTGTTTACTGTGTACACTATTTATAGTAGCTATTTTCCAAATTGCAGGATTATAATTACTTTATATAAGAAGGCTTTCTGCAATGTTTAATACTCCTAAATGAAGAAGGGTAACTTACTGAGTAGGAACAAATAATGCAAAAATTTCAGGCTCTATTCTACTGTTCTTCATGACAGTGTAAAAGAATTTCAGCTTGTTTGATTATCTCAGGTGTTTTTGCATTAGTTTTGGAATCCATTGCTCACTTCCTCACCCAACATCTATCCCATCCCTAGAGAAGGAAACTGCCACTCTTTGTACCTGAAGCTGCTATTAGCATCTATTGAGATCTGAAATGTTACAGTTTCTTCTCTGAATCAAACCTGGAACAACATCCAGAAATATATAAAATAGATTTTTAAGAAATTGATGTTATTTGAATGACACGACATTCTTGACTTTGACAATGATATGGGAGGTGTTAATAAAATCTCATTGATAGACTTAAAGGTCTAGTAAACCAAATGCCACTTTTGAAGTTGATCTGGGAAAAATCTTAGCAATTTATTTTGAATTTAATAATCAATTCTTTCAGGATGCCAACTTTTTTTTGGTGTTCAGAAAACAAACCCATTCATCCAATTCGTTTTAGTTTATATAATTATTTTGTACTTACCAACAACAATACTAGCAATGAAATGCGTAACATCCATTCCTCAGTAAAATGAAAGGGATTTGGGGTATCATTATGGGAGCCAGATTACCTCAAGTCCTCTGTAATGTAAATATTTTGTGCTGAAATATTTTTGTAACATTTTTCTTAAGGATATTTGCCACAATAGAATGTTAATTATGAAACTGTTAAAAGAGAAAAAGAAATTAAGAGAAAGCGTGAGGAAAATAGGAATTGTTCTGGAAGGTTTGCTGACAACAGATGGAGAATCAATGGTGTAGAGAGACACAGAATTTTTATCCTCTAATAGACAACAGTTTCTGAAAAGGAACTCCTCAAAGCACAAACCCAAGATTGCATTAACAGTTCTAGTCAGCTGTCAGGGAAAGCTAGACTCACAGAAGAAAGGAAAAAATGCTCAGTTAACTTTTATATAACTGAAAACATTTTACTGCCCCTAAATCCTCAAATGGTAATCTAAAATTACTAATACACCAGGGGACTATTTTTACTGTACAATTACTTGACAATTTACAAACAATACCCATTTTCCTTATAATTAAGTAGTTAATTACATTTTCTAATCTATTAAGTCTCAATTGCAAATCAAGCCATCCTGCTAGATCATTTTGATCCTGTCATATCCAATTAATCATTCTTGTTTGCTGGTGATGGTTATTCTGAAAACCTGTCATAAAAATATTATTATTCTAATAAAACATTTTCCACGTAGTGAAATAGATTATCTAATTTGGAAGCACATATTTGCATGTATTATATGACTGAGTTATGTTTCAAATACTACTTTGTCTATGCTTAAAAAACACCTTTGAGTAATTTAGGTAATTTCTACATACAATTTTGTTTTTATAAATGATGAAAATTATAAACATTCACAAAGAAGGTATTTGTTCCTTGGGTATGAGGAGTAATCGCAATGTCAGTGTTAAATTAGGAGATACTTGCTTTATCAAATGATTCTGGAATGATGAAATCTTCTTTTATTTACTTAGTCAATAAGAATTATTGAATGTCTCCTGTATGCCAGGTACTGAGCTGGCCATGAGAACACAATGATAAATAAAGAAGACATACCAGCTGTCCAAATATTGCTTCTACTCCAAAAGGACCCTCCTTTGTCTTTGCTTTTTTGGGTTCTGATCATTGTATTCTTTTGAATATCATCAGTAGTGACAAAGCATTATTACTCCTTTGAAAATACATTTCCTAGTAAAGGCATGTGAGGCAAAGACAAGATGCGTTAACAAGTATTTGTTATTTTAAATTATGTTTAGTGAAATGCATAATGCTCAAGTTGTCATAATTATTCCTTTTTTCAAAATCATAGTTTAAATAAAATACAACAGGAGCATAAACAAGTTCTGAAAGAAATTGCAAAAATGACCCCGAAATTGTTTGGGCAAATCATCCTACAGAAGCTGAAGTCCACAAACCCAGCCTTTTAAGGATCATAACAGAGCTTTCCTTCCCTTTTCTTCTACCTCCCAGAACTCAGTTTTGGACAGCCAGTAAATGCTTAAGTGTACTTAATGGAACGCTCGCTATCACCAGACAAGTGATGCCAGTGAATATCAAAATTCTATCTGTTGGCCCTCACAGAAGCCAGGATCATAAAACAAAACAAACAACAAAAAAACAAAAACAACAAAATAACAATATAAAACATACAAGAAAACAAACCAAAAAACCCCACAAAAAACAGCTGCTTGGGTTTTCACAGGTGCCCTGACTAGATGTAGTTTTCTATTTTCTCTGAAAACAGGTAAGGAAACAAAAACCAGAGATGGAGTTCATATTGATATCCAAATTCTTATTTCTGATCATAAATTTGTCATCTCACCATACATCCAGGAAAATGTCACGTTAAATCTACTGTCTTTAAAAGGCCTTTGTAACAGTGGGATGGGATGGGAATTCATTACTATGAACTACTTTGAAACCCTCAACTTGTAAATGTCATGTAATTCCAGTGATTGTTAGCATTCATGACACACGATGCCAGTCAAAAGTATAAGCAGTTCAGAGTCAGTTTGGCAACCTGGAAAAAAGGAAGATGAAAACTGCACAATGTACATATGAAAAAAATCATTCAATATGGAAAGACAAATGCTCCAATAGAAACATGTATGCGTAAGAAGTGTGTAAACATTCATAAAAGACACCTGAAAATAGACAATAAAATGTCAAATATTAAACCATACTGGAAACTAGCAAAGTGCAATTTAAAACAAAGATTTCTTTTTCATATATAAAATGGGCAAAATAATTAAAAAGATATTAGTGACACTGTGGAAAAATGGGCTCATACATACACTACTCATAGGAGTCAAAATTTGAACATCCATTATTAGCAATTGAGCATTATTTATAATTAAATATGTATTTGGACTTTAGCTTCAACTTAACCATTTATACCAATAACTTTAATACCTTTCCTTCCCACATTTCATTTGAAATGATATCAAAATAAAGGAAATTCTGTTTTAGTGACAAATTAAAACGGGGAAGGGAATTGCCCCTCTTTCTTCAAATGAGGGGAAAGTGATTAGGACAAATCTTTATGAGATCTATCTACATTAGGGAAACTCTAATTAATACATTTTATGAATACATAGTTGGAGTGGATTGCCACTTCTATGGATTCAGATGCACAGAGAAATTTCTGCTGCTTAAAAATCGCCCATAGTCTCCAAGTTATGCTTTAAAATAAACAAGAACATTTACACATTGCTCCTTTTTTTTCTTACATCTTCACTTCAACAGCATAATTCACTTCAACAGTGGTTTGGCTTGTTATTATTTCCAAGTGACAAACAGGGGATAGGGCACAAATATGTAAATCTGAGTGAGAAAGAAATGAGAGCAATGGGTTTGGGTGGAGCCACCCTGCTTGGCCTCCACCTAAAGCAGACATACAACCCACAGAAGCCAGAGAAGGGAGAGAACAGGAAACCAGGGACAAATAAGGAAATGGTCAAATTTTTAGATTTCGTCTCAAAAACATTTTGATGACTTAGATTTAAAGCATATTCCAAAAATATCTAAAATTGCATTATAAAAATAGCTTAAAAAATCTTTAAAATATCGAGTGAGTAATAAGTCCTACACTCATTCTTAGACATCATCTCAGTTAATTCTCACAATACACCTTTTAGGTGGGTCTTGTAACCTCCCTTTCCAGATCAGGAGAGTGAGGCCTTGCAGAAGTAAGTGGAAAAGCAGGGACTAAAACCCAGTTCTTATCAATGAATAAGTGGAAATATCAATAGTGACTGGATATTTGATAATAGTAACAAATTATTTTTAAATTTTATATCAGCTACTGATAATTGACTATGCTAATAAAATGAATTCCTATTTGTGAAATTAGATACAGAAGTAGTAACAGATAAAATGATATGATTTCTGAGATACATTCAAATAATATGGAGAAGGAAAAATGGATGGAGGTGAGGCGGGGCCAGCATTGGCCAGGGTTGATGGTAGATCAGGTGGTAGGTACAGGGGGTTTATTATACAATGCTACTTATGTGTATGTTCAAATTTCCCATTATAAAAAATTAAAACAATATCGGTACTAAATTTTTTTTTTATCCAAAGCCCATACTTTAAAACACAGTCATTTCTTACCATTTACTTGAAAAAGAGTCACCGTTTTTGTTTTTTGGGAGCAGAATTTTGGGAAATGTTATTGCTGTTGTTGTTGCTGTTGTTCCCTTATCTATGTCAGGAAAAGTTAAATTAAACCAGTTTTCTTCATCTACTACTACCTAATTTAGTTTTAACTGAAGTTCAGCAAACAAGGAAAGAAAGCAACAATGTATCATTTCCAATAATATGGCTTAGAATCACTGAATCCCATGATAAAAATAAGTTACCAACCTTTCACTTGACAAGGAGGGTTAAATGGTTTTAGAAAAAAAGACTATTTGATTATAATGTCTTTTCATCTCCACTGCTAAAGTCATTGAACATCTTACTCTTTGATGGGTTATTGATGCATAGAGGTTTTCATGAAGAAAGGTGTTTTAATGCTCACACACATAGTTAGATTTCAGCTTAGAGGTTGATTAATCATTTTTTAAAAACACAATATGTTCACTTCAGTTTGAGAAATGACAACGAGATTCTTTTGTTACCAATCAGAAAGCTGTGGTAAAGATGAGGGACAGAGAGGTTGTCAGGGCTGGCTTCAGGAAGGGGTAGTGGGATTGCAAACATGGATTCATTTTAAGGATGCAAGTGAGAGTTCTGCTGCCCACACCTAGAGTTTCCTTTACCCTATTTCAATCTGCTTTGATGTCAGAGAATTAATGTTTTGTGATTTATTAAAAAAAATGTCTGAACCTGGAAAAACCTGACTGTAAAGAAACTAAGATACAATCAAGGCAACAAAACCAATGAGTATTATACAATTGACAAAAAACAATGAATAAGAAAGTAAAAGTGTATGGAACAAACTAGGAACGGGGCAGGGTCTGGTGCAGACTGCACTGTGAGTGGCAGTTCTCCGTGAACATCTGAGCAAGACTACCCCTAGGAGGCAGGCTTCAGCTGGAGGCTGCAGATGGATGGAGGGATGGATCCTGCAAGCAGACCTCTGAGGAATAGGGGAGCATTAGCACACTAAAAATATCTTCCTTAGTATTCAGGCATTTTTCTTTAAAATGCAAGTACTACGTGGGGAGCTAACATCAAGAGGCTTTCAGTCGTTTTTAACCTCAAAAATAAAATTGCTATTTATAAAATCATCTACGTGACTGTTCTCCTTATGAATGGTTCAGGCATAAGCGGAGCTTTGATAGGAAAGCAGGAAAGAGTGCCTCCTAAATATGATTGGAGTTGAGAGCTCTGGTGAGAGGCGACATCTCGGAAGACAGGCATCAGAGGGAAGGCACTGGAACTCTTGGTGAAAGATGATAAAGCAGGAAGAAAGCTCCAAAAAGGGCAGCTAGACACACAAGGGTGATGTGAATGAGGCACCTAGGGGGAACAACTTATGGAGATATGCACTCTCAGAGGCTGACACCCCTGATGAAGACCTCCTTAAAATGTGTGTCCTATCTCATTTCCTTCTGCTTGTCCTGGTCTAGGTATCATTACAAAAAAACAAAACAAACAAACAAACAAAAAAAACAACCTCAACAAGAGTAACATTTTGCTTAAAACTAATATTATGAATTATGGATAATTACAAATGTACAGATATTATCTGTTTGATAGTCTCTCTCTCTCTCTCTCTCTCTCTCTCTCTCTCTCTCTCCCTCTCTCAGACAAAAAGAGAAGCACATTTGGTTACAAATACTTCTGGATGATTAGAATATTCAGTTGGTTTGCCTGCCTTGTACCATCAGATATAAATGTTATAAATATTCATATTTTTTTCCTAACCATATACGGAGGACATGTTCATATTTTGGAAATACAAAATTGAGCCTACATAGAAACTTTCCTGAATGTAACCCACCATCTGGTAGGTGAAAGATAAAAATGTGCATAATTAATTATAAATGAAATTAAAAACTAAAAAGATTCACAAGTGAAATACAAATAATCAGTTATTAGAATTGAGATGAAAATTTTTAAAAATCTTACAAGTGAGAGCTTCAGGGAAGATTTTGTGAATAAAGTGAAATTTTAGCTAGACTTTAAAATAAAAATGGGCAACAGCTTATTAGGTGAGTGCTCTCCAGATAGACAAGATTTCAAAAACCAACTGTATGGAGTCCTTCAAAAAGTATAAAGAAATTCATATCTATTTTCATGGCAGGTGTTTCAGGGAAATAATGCAAGTATTATAAAATAATACGGTTTGGACATCCATTCCTCTATTACCTCATTCCCAAAATACCCTCTTCACAACACAAACAGGTTGTATTGAAAACTCTACTGCACTTAATATGCTTTACTTGGAATAGGCTGTCCAACAAAAAAGATGTTTTCTGTAACAATGGCCAGAAATTCAATATTAGGAAGATTTTGAAATGAGTTCTTAAAATTACCAAATAAATCCTATTTGCATTTTTCTATTTAGATATGATTGACATATAACATATTAGTTTTAGGTGTACAACATAATGAATCAATATATGAATATATTAAAAAAGAATCATCAGAAGTAGAGTTAACATCTTTCACTACACAGAGCTACAATTCTTTTCTTATGGTGAGACTTTTAAGGTTTACTCTCTTAGCAACTTTTAAATATACAGTACACTATTGTTAACTATAGTCACCGTGCTGTACATTACATCCCCAGGACTATTTCATAATTGGAAGTTTGCATTTTATAATTTTCACGTGGGCAAGTAACTTTCCTTCCTCACACCCCCTTCCATTTTTAACATAGATTTTCTCCCATTAGTTTACCAAAGTAAGTTTCTGTGTTTATGAAAGTTATGTGACCAGCAGGATATTCTGAGTTCCTTCAAAATTTTTTTTAATTTTACTTCTTTTCTAAGTTATCTTTATAAAAGATCAAAATTATATTTGAACAGGGAAAGAAATATGTCATTTTCTTCATTACAAGGGAGAGTCAGGTCTCCCATTTGTTTTGGTGTCCTGTTACTTATTTGTAATTATTCTTCATATATTCAGTTTTTGTTTACCTTTATGGACCACTTTATCAGAAAATTTTATTTATTATGCATATTAACCTTTCGCCAAGTTTCAAAGTAGATAGTTTTTTAAATGAAATTTCATAAAAAATTTAAAAATTGACATCTTAAATTTTCATATCTAAGCACAAGTAAGACGTCTATTAAAACTCTTACAAAGACCTTCATGCATCCAGTTGCACATTCATTCAATAAACATTTTTTGAATGCTCCCTATGAAGCACTCAATGCAACGTCATAGTGATTCAATACTTAATAAAATTGGTTTCCAACCTCAAGTAAAGACAATTATGTAAATAAGTAATAATAATAAACAGTGCCTGATCAGTACTTCATGAATGTGTGGTACATATGCTACAGTTGTGGTTCTGGACCTGAAAAATGCTATTTGATTGGGTTACAAAAGATTAATGTAGTAGAGTGTATGATTGAGCTGTGAGCGAGGCTGATTCTTGGGGGTTGGGATCAGGGTTGAACCCAGCGGGTGATAAAGCATGATTAAGGAATTTCCTTTGCTAAATCACAAAGGCATTAAATAATGCATAGCATTGAGGGATGTGGTTAGAGATTATGGTACATGTATGCCATTCTAGATAATGAGGTTGGAAAGGGAAATAAGAATCTACTCATGGAGGATATCTTGTGGAATTTTTGAGGAATATAAAGGTCACTCTTTATATTTTACTGGAAGATCTACTGGCCAGTGAAAAAGAATAGCAAGAATCAAGGTATGGCTGAATGTTAGTCATTTTTAGGAAGGAAAAAAAATTTTGGCAGTTTTCCAGAGCGTTCATTCATATTTTTCCTATTTTTCCTTTCCATTCCTTTATCTTTTTTTTTTTCAAGGAGGTACGTGCTTTACTTTTTCTCCTACTATATTTGACTTCTTATTATTATATATTGACATTATATGAAAACAATACTTACTTATACCTTTTTTAATCTTGGAATTTGCTACCATATTTAATTCTGCTATTAATTCTAATCATTTTTCCTAAATTAATTCCCTTGAATTATTATAAGACATAAAAAATGTCTTTTGCATATAGTGTTATCTTTTACTTCTTTCTTTCATTTACTTATTTTTTGCACTGCCTAATTACCTCGGACTTAAATATTCCTCATAAATTTTAAGTCATCTATCCACAAACCTTTCTAAGCCTATTGCCCTTTTAGAGACTGTTTTGACAATTAATTTTTAGGATCTCACTTGGTTCATTTTGTTTGGATTTTAAATTTCATCTTGAGTCTATTTTAGCTATGAATTGTTTTAGCATTTTTTCTTAGCATTTTCTTAGGATTCGTCATTATTTTAAAGTTGATTTTCATTATCATTTTATTCTATTTGAAATACATAAAGTATCTATGTATAATTTATGCTAAGGATTTCTAAGCTATGCTCTAACATGCGAATGTGAATAAGTCATTACAGAAAAAAGGAAGAAAAAAATTTTACCTAATCAACAAATGTTTGGGGAACATGTGCTTATATCAAGTGTAAATGTTTATTTCCTATAGAATATTTGAAGCAATATGGAATTTACATATTAATAGACAGTCTTTTTATTATGGGAGTAGGAAAGGTATGCAGGATTTTTATTTCATCAGAAACTTATTTCATGAGAGCACCTTTTTTGATGGGCACACTTTATGCCAAACATTTTGAGGAATCCAAATATCCACTTGTAATAGTTCTCACAAACCAGATCTATATTCTCTGCCATACCAGACCTCATTGTTTATTCTCCAGGTATTATTGTATATTAAACTGTCCCTTGAAACAGGACGGGAATATGGCTTTTCTGAGTCAATTGATAGTACTGAGTCTTAAGAAGAGGTGGGAGTTTCCATAGTTTCTGAAGGATGTGGGGATGAGTAGGTTGAATCAAGGAAAGGCAATCAGAAGGAGGACCATTTCTCTTCTAAGCAGCTTCTTGCCTTTGTGCTCAGAATATGCATTATCAGTATGATCTTCCTCCACCTTTCTTTGGGACATCATGCTTTCTTTTCTTGGAAAAATGGAAATTTCTCTGCTATAATATATGTACAAGTAAAGGAAGGCTGAAAACACAAAGCTTGAATACTGCCCGGCAGTATTGTGAAAACAAACAAATACACACACACACACACACACACACACACACACACACACACACATATCCCCACAGAACAAATTATACAAAATAAATTCTACGCATTTCTAAGAATAATGATTGGAAAAATGTTTTATAATATGAATGTATTGTTAGTTATACTTCTATAGAAAATGGCTTTTAAAACGGAATCGTTTGTTTAAAGAAAAGTATCCATGTTGGCCAGTAATCTCTATCAAATTCTTCTTTAGCAAATAAGTCCCAAAATAAAAACTTTCTTAATTTTTACATCAACCCAAAATATTTTATTGACAAATGCTTGCAAGCAGTTTATAATCTTGTATTTGAGTCTGTACCTTATAATTTTGGTTCTTCCACAGCATTTAAAATAATGTTCAGCAATCCCTAAGAAGCTGAAAATCATTTTCCAAAAAGAAAAAAATGACAATGCTAATAATATGTTCCTTTCATACAAAGAACTGATTTATAATTCTATTTTCCCTTCTTATCCACATGAAAAGGAAAGTGATTGACAGTTAATTGGTGAAGGTCATGAAAGGAGTTGACTCTTGGAGCACAGGTACAAATGACGGTGGAGAGAAATATGCCCACAGTGGCCATCATTTGGTTCTAATAGATAATTATTAGTCCTTGAAGTTTCAACTCTCCACCATTTTAGATATTTCTCAATATAATTTTAATTTTCTAAGTTTCTAGCTCATAAAGCTTTAAGTTAAACACATTATTCTAGCCAAACTAGTTTTTCGTGTGTACAACCCAAACACTTTTTGCTCATCAGCCCTTTTATGTCATGTCTTTTTTTCCCCTCTATAGTCATTCACATCTTACCTATCTTTCAAGATCTACTTAAAGTTCAGTATGCTCCAGAAAGAGATGCATTTACTAGGAACTCAGTGAAAGGCAAGAAGTTGTGCAATAGACAAATCAGAACATGACATCATAGATAGACCATGGATTAGAAGAAAAGCGGATTCAAATCTTGATTGCATTAGTAATTCCATGATGTCAAGCAAGCTAATGAATAGTTCTAATCCTTAATTTTGTCATTTGATAGTTGAGGATGAAAATAACTGGGATCCACAATTACTGCAAGGATTAAAGGCCATGTTTATGCAGTACATTTAAGAGAGAGTCGGAAATGGAAATTATGCTTATTTCTCTCTTACATGCTAAACTCTGCACATAGTAGGTACTTAACAAGTGTCACTCTCCTCTCCCCACTTCTGCTCATCTGAAGAGCAGAGACCTGTCACCATGTCATCAGATATGCGTGTGTATATTTTTGCTCCTGTGCACTGTAGCAGCTGGTCCAGTATTAAATGCATGAATTTCTCAGTAAATATTCTGTTAATGCTTGATTCTAAAAGTTAAATTTGTCAATCCTTAATAATGGTAGGGAAAATGAGAAAACTAGAGAAAGCAGGAAATAGATCAAATATCACAACTAAGATACATGGCATATCAATTATGTCCCTACATGTCTCATTGTAGACTCTTTTAGAACATCTAAAAGATTGACACTATTTCTAAATATACTTAATTCCCAAAGCTCCAATTGATTTGACTAAGTAGAAGCAGCCAGTCTGGGTAAATTGGGAGCCCCATTTGGGCTGAGGGCCCAGTTTTGCTAACAGTGCACATTTAGGGAACACTGGGAGCAATTCTATTTATCTGAGAGTTCAGCCTCATGCTTGGGTTTGCAGGTGCAGCTGTAAATTTCAGGTGATTTACAGAGTGGGAAGCACACCAAATATGAAATTATAATGGAGCTCAAGGCTCACAGCATCTTTTGTTAGATGCTCTGGTTTTATGATTTTGGTTGGGTGCCACCACATTTTTCTTCCAAGTACAATAAAAAAAAAAAAAAAAAAGATGCCATTCAAGCTGAAAAGCTTAAGAACCACTTTTCCTTTATTGAATCTGTAGCTAATGTACTGAAATAGCAAGGGTTTTGCTGCAAATGTAATTTGGGTTTTCGTCTGGGCATCTCTTCATACCTTAAAAATGGGTTTGCATTGAGCACAAGGGAGTTACCTAAAAGGTCTAAAGATAAAGATGCAGAGCCTTGATTCTGTGTTGTTGACAGATGCCCACCAGCAAGAAGGACTTACTGGTTTAGAGATCATGGAGATCATGAAGCCATATTTTACAAGCTATTCTGCTAAATGATTGTGGCCTTAGGCAGTTGATCAATCTTCCCTGGACTCAGTTATCTTATCAACAACTTGACAGAGTTGGAGTTGATAACCTTTAGGTCCCTTCAAAGTTCAGAAAGGCACTATTCTAAGGAAACTTGCATGTTTAGTTTGTTTATTTGTTTCTTTAACACTCTAAGTTTCCCTAGGAGTCTTTCTCCAAAGTGATGCTATTCTCCTGGAATGTGGTAAATCAAACATAGTTTTTTTATTCTACATTATGCTATAATTTGACCGTATTTGCTAATCGCATAGAAAACAATCTCTATGATTACAAGCAGAGGAGAGAAAAAAAAGCAGAGCTTTTATGATATGAAGTTTTAATATAACTGACTCTTAAGGTTGAATTATATATTGCACATGCATGAAAGTCCCAAGGAAACTTTATTTCTCCTAATCCTATTCAGATTTATCTAATAATTTAGAACCCTTATGATTTACTACATGGTACACTAGGGAATTTCACCTGCATTATTGAATATTAGCATCACAACAACCTTACTGAAGGTAACACATGAGTAAGCAGAACTTGGATTCAAAACCTAATCTTGTAATTCTAAACTTTGCAGCCTTTCATAACCTTTTCTATCAAATCATGTTTCTTACTACAACCCAACTCACACTGGAGTTACCAGTCAACTTAACTCTTACCATATAGTCACAGCTTCGTTCCATCCTCAATGTCATCTGCTTCTTAGTGTTGTTTGTGTTCCTTCCATTTAAGACTACGTAAACTTAACGCTTATGTTAAGGTCCAAATGATGTCCCAACCCTCATCCATCAAAACTCTTCATAATTACATTAGATTTCATATACTCTCTTTTTTTTTTTTTGATAGTTTTAGTGAATTTTGTCTGCATCACACTTGGATGTAATTTTATGTTCTCTTATGTTTTTATGTATTAAATTAGTGTTTGCTTATTTTTGAAAATGGTATTTTTCTGACCATGCAGAAGATTTGTAATGATTATTGTTTAATCCATGCATTCAATAAGAATTTCAACTTTCTTTGACCTAAAACATGCAAACATATGTAATATGGTACTTTTTCAGCCTTTGGGAATTCAAAGAGTGATATGGGGGATATAGATACTCAAACAAGTAAATTAAAATACTATGCAACACAATTCATGACTAAACTTGCCTTAAATGTTAGTATAAGAACAGATGTGGAAAATAGCTTTGTGGAGTGGATACATTTGAGAACATAGGTGTATCAATGAGGAATCTGGAAATTAGTGAAAAAGTGATTTCTTTTTTCAGACAGGAAAGGATTTTGACATTAGAAGAAACAATATATGCAAAAGCAAGCACAAGTGTGGTTTATTTTGAAAAAAGATGGCATTCTGTGTACTAAAAATAGTTGATTAGTGAGAGATGACACAGGATTCATAACTTGGCACCTGTGTGTTGAAAGCTTTATGCTATGTTGAAAAATTTAGGCTTTATCTTGGGGGACCCTAAAGATTTTTCAGTTTTGTGTTTAGCAGAGCTATGATGTGATCAGATGTGGTGTTGGAGAAATAAGGCTGGGTACAGTGTGGAGGATGCATTGGAGAGAAGTCGTTGCCACTAATATAGTTGTAGTGAAGGAGAGGTAAAAAATTGATTCAAGAGATGTTCAAGAAATATAATCAACAGAACTGATTGAATTGAGATAGGCTCTCAGACCCTCTAGATTGTTTTTTTTTTTAATACAAGTTTGCCTTTATTTCAACATCCAAATTGTTGCGAGCACCTGTCACCATCTAAATAGAACTCAATTGCTTTCTAGCTAATATTTTTTTCTAGGACAAACCAAACACTAAACCTTGCCCTTTGGATGTTAAAGCTGCCTTTCAATGGGAACACTGTTCAGTTGTGGATGATTTGCCTAAGAAATGCTACTCAGAACATGTACTTAAACACGACCTCTCTACAGTACTACTTAAAATAGGCGAAGTGTCAAATACTTGTGCACAGAAAAAAAAAATTGTTCATTCTAAAGAAGATCTTGAAAGTAGTACTTTAAACTCTTTTCCAAGTGACTATCAGACATACAATACATCAAAAAAGTGCTAAGATAAATCCAAGATCAAGTTATTTTCCAAAGGGCAAAAATAAAGAAATAAAATAAACAAACCACAAAGTATAGAAGAATTGGCATTCTTCAAGGACAAGTGCAATTGCAGAGCTACAGCTGATTCCACACGATGCTAACCTGCTGTACAGGGTATATTAGAGAATGCATTTTCTCAGTGCCACACATCCGTCACCTTTGCCTGCCAGTTGTGAATATTATTGCAAATTCATATACATCTGTCTCCCCTCAAAATTCCAGACGCTCATTTGCTTGCTTCTTAAAGATTTCAACACTTAGGAAAATCTTTCCTCATGGTCTACATTTAGGAGATGAGTTATGATTACTCTAAGGCAGGGGTGTCCAAACTTTTTTCAACGTTTTTCACCAAGGGCCATATGCGGTAAAAATACACAAACAGCTGGGCCACTCACTCGAGGTGAAGTACGTATTGCCTCACCAGATTTATTTAAGTAAACTAAATATATTTTTGGAATTTGCTGCGGGCCAATTAAAAATGGATTGTGGGCCACAGTTGGCCCGCGGGCCTCAGTTTGGACACCCCTGCTCTAAGGCAATAGTGGTAGAATATTTCCCATTAATAGTCATTTAGTTTCACAGTCTCCTGTGCAGCTAACAGATGACCCTGTGACAAATATGGGCCAATGAGAGGTTAGCACTGCTTTCTTAGGAGGCTTCTGAGAGAGCTTAGGCTGTCTGATAAAAGAGCTAGTCATGCTGCAAGTGTGCTTTCACGTTCCCTCAAAAAAAAAAAAATATATATATATATATATACATACATACATATATATATCTTAACTCATTTTAAACATTATATGTGTGTGTGTGTGTGTGTGTGTGTGTGTGTGTGTGTAATGTTTAAAATGAGTTAAGATACTGCTGAAGTGGCAGTCATCTTTCAATCATGAAATAAGAAGCCCCGTGACCAAAATCCAAATCAGTGAGCATGGTAGAAATAAAGCAATGAAAGACCTGGGTCCAGAGGTGTGCTGATAACCCACTCTCTGGGGGCAAAAAAAAAAGTCCTAATTTACATTGTTTGCCACTTTTAAGGGTGTAAATATTCCCACCATGGCCAAATTGAAACTAAAGTCCACTGAACATCCAGCACACTACTACTGCTTGGGTATCTAATGACAAAAATTGAGCTATTGAACCTACTCTAGACTATTTACCTTAAGATGTCTCTATTTATTTAAAAATTATTTATTGAGCATCTGCTATATTCCAGGAGCTATTCAACATATTTAGGATACATGAACATGCAAAATAGAGAAAAAGATCTCTTCCCTGATGGAACTAACATTCTAGAATAAAGAAAAAGACAATCAATAAATACAATATGTAACCAAATTGTATAACATTTTATAAGTTGGTAATCATTATAAAACAAAAAGAGAGATATAGTAGCTCAGGGTAAGGAAGACAAGAGTCTGTTGGTCAAAGTAGGCAAATTGCAGTAATAAATAAGATGGTTCAGATAGGATGCATTGAGATGGTGACATCTGACCAAAATTTTGAAAGAGAAGAAAGATTTAGCCAAGTAGATATCAGGAAGAAGAGCATTCCAGAGAGAGAATTGCTAGAGCAAAGACTGTTGCTCACAGCCTGGGAGCCCTGACTGAGGAGTCTTCAGGGGCAAAGTCACCAAGGGGAGAAGAGGAAGGAGGTAACAGGCACATGATCAGGGAACCCTGGTAGGTCACGAGTTGTTACGGCAGTGAACATTCATTGCTGAAATAACTGATGAAAATTATTGATGTGTATCTCCGACAACAGTAGTCATTTATGAATGCCCTATCTCATAGTCTTTGACAATCCTTTAACGCTAACTCCTGCTCTATGAGATCAATTTCCCCTTAAGACTTTAAATATTGCACAAGAAACATTTTTTTTTTCCTTGAAGGACAGTTACAGCCAAAGCTATTAAAATTTTATAAATTTTCCACTTTATTATAAAATAAAACATGCACTTGAAAATTTTATCTTATTTGACAAATGGTAGAATCATGTCAAATACTTTATAAAGTTTCCTTTGAAATTAAACAAAATTACCAAACGTATTCTAGGAATAGATTATTACCAGAGAAAACTTCACTTATACCAGCCTGTTCTTTTGCCTTTCACACTGTTTAATGGAACCACCAAAAACATATTAAAGTCAGGTGATTTTTAATCAACATGAAAATAAAAACAAGCAAATGATAACATCAGCATGCCAAAATGTAAACAACATTTACTTAAAACATATAATGCAAATGAGTCTAGAAAGTGAATCTGAGAGCATTAACTTGGAGGAAGAGAAACCACCCTTCCGTTGGCACTGGTACTGTGAACATGTTATAACAGCGCCCCCACAGGGATGTAGTGCTTAAAGAGAAAACACAAATAATCCTGCTATTGAAGGGTGCGAAGTAATAGTACAACTCAGATGACGCCTATTCTGGAAATTTTTAAAGTGGGAAATTGAAACAAACAATTCATAAAAGAACTACAAGCGGTCCTTCTGGTAACCACTCAATCACTCTGGTAATCTAAGAAACACAAATTACGGGAAAAAAGAGGTTATTTGTATTAATTTATATTGTTTCCAATTAATATTGTGTTGGATATAATTGCTAATATGCTTGCAGTGTAATTTAAGAGGTATTTTATATATGTAAATGTAAATATAGTCACATTTATTACTAAGAAATATTAGGTCAAATGTATCAAACATTATCAATATGTCCATACTTTTCCTCAGGAATTCGATTTCTAGGGCTTCCTTTAAAAGGGTTAATCTTGCTTTGTGAAATTTGTCTACAAGTGTCTTAATAGGATAAAACTGAAAACAACATACACATTTAATATAAGTTAATGCTTAAAAATTATTTATTTATCAATAAAATATGTTGCCATTAGAAACAATATGTATCAAATAATTTGGACATATGTCCCTGTGTATCATTAGCTAAATGTGTGTTAAAAACCTATAGAATGTTTTGTAAAATATATATAAAGATAAGTAAAATAATAATATTAAGTTAAAGTAAAATTAAAAATATAAAATAAAAATATGGCTGAAATAAAATGTACACAATGATTCAACAAAGTGTAGAATTAGTCATTGCTTCATTTTTGCTTATTTGCGTTTTTGCTTTTCTATTTCCCCTCCCAAGTTTTCAAAAATAAGCATGCATTTCTTCTGTTATAAAAAAAATAAATATTAAAACAAAAGAAACATTTTCAACAAGGAATTTTCAACTTGTGAACAAATTAAATTTCTCTCTTATTCTTCTGGTAGATAAGTGTTTTCATTGCTATTTTTGCTTGAAACACATTTATTACAAATTTTATCAATATATGTTTATATATGTTATATAAATGTATATATTTATATTAATATGTGCATAACAAAATATTTGTATTTAGTAAGCAGTGTGTCCAGGAATTCAAATGCCCCAGGCAGAAGTTAGAATTATCAGTTTTCAATGACAGAAAACATGACAAACGATTGTACATAATGTGCATTTCCATGCAACTTTTCATTGTCTATATATTTTGCATTTAATCATACATGGTCATATATTAGGCAAATGCTAAAGGTATTGGCACTGGAGTTGAAAGAGAGTGACTTCTAAATCCAAATTTGTCACTAACCATGGCTTTTGGCTTTTTCTACATAATTTGAACTTCTCTGACTCATTTTTTCATTTAAAAGCAATACTGTTTATGTAAATAACAGTTAACATTTATTGAGTGTCTAATACATACTGGACAGTATGTTTAACCGGTGTCATATATTGCTCAAAACAACCCTATGAGTAGGTGGTATCATTATTTCTATTTTATATCTGGAGAACTGAAGGAAGAGAGAATAAATAACATTAAGAAAGAACACAGCTAAATAGTGACAAAGCTGGGATTCAGACAGTCTTTCTGACTCCAGTGTCCTTGCACTTAACACATATCTTCACTTCCTCAGTAAGTTAAAGATGATACTTATCAGCCCTTCCTGTTTTATGGTGTGTGTGTGTTTTTGTTTTTTTTTTATGAAATACAATTAAGATGTTAAGATGGAAAATTCTTTGGAAAATATAAATGGCAACGTTTTAAATAAAAATTCAATAGCAATTACTCTCCTTTGTGTTGGTTTTGAAGAACCTCCCAAATGTGGTCCTTTGCCAGAGGAGAGCTGTAAACTGGCTTCTAAGAAAATGGAGCTATTTTCTTGGCGTATGAGTATGCACCAGAGTTTTGAAGTTCCAGAAGAAATTTCAACTATTAAGTATCCTAGGGATTTGGAGACTTCAAATGTTGGCTCATATAAATTAAATCAGTAAAAAAAAGTCTAAACAAGTCAAGAAATATTTATAAATTTGCAATAATAAAAATAATTTTTAAAGTGGTAGATATCCATATCCTCTGACCAGCACAATCTCTCTATAATTTGAAATTTCTGAAAAGACCAGTTGACAATCAATGCGTAGTTTACAGTGCAAGATGTTAAAATATTACTTGATACTTGTCACTAAAAGAATAATCTTGCTATGATAACTAAGCTGTTTTACCTACTGAAGAGTAATCAGAGCCCTTCAGAATTGTAAGGACATCAATTGCCCATTTACTTTTTCATTCAGATGAGTCATTGTTAATATTCTCTCAGTATGCGAAAAATGTTCTTGATAAAAATTCACACTCACAGTGCCAAGAATTATCAGTGGCTGCATTCTGGTACTTCGTTAGAGGAAACTTCCCGATTGCTCATTGACATTTTTTCCTTTCATAGTTTTATTCTGAAAAGTGATGTGTTTCTTCATTGTTGGAATATTTTGCTACTTTGTTCTTATAATGTTGAAAGTGTAGGCTTAGTTTCCTATTAGGGATTAATATACTATTATTGGATTAAAAGGAATCAACTAAGACAAGTTTACAAGGGCATACTTTTATACAAGCCAAGGAAAGGTAGAACTGCTGACACAAAATTTTGTTATCAAAAACAGTTACAGTGTGTATTCAATATTAATATCGTGCCGAACATATGAATATATGAAAGTCAGATCATCAAACCATGTGTCCCACAGGTTTTAATGAGACCCCTTTCCTTTTGTGTTAAAACAACAAAACTTGCTTTTCAAATTTAAGCTACCTGTGATTATGACCTGGATTTCTTTGGTCTCATTGGGCATGAATATTATAGTGTTGTATATTGTTTATCTCTGAATAGAAATTAATATTTGTTTTCCTCATTTATAAATTGGATGGTCTCTGTAAGCTGTTAAAGTTGTTTAATACTATAACAAGTCATAAATACTAGAATGCAAATATGTGGCATAATAAGTATCATTTATTTCCACGATGAGATATTAATTATAGTCCACAGTGTATTTTCCACTCGGTACAGAAAGGGCTGGTTATACATTTTGATACAATGCCTTAAAATGACACACATAGCAGATAGAAGGGTGTCTAAGAGTTGATAGGTATTTGCCAAAGTTATTATATATTCTAAAGATATCACAAAGATTATAATGTTCTGCGACTTAGCTTGAATAGTGAGTTGACCTAAACTAACTCTTGCTACCTGTCTCATGATGTAGGGAAGACTGCAAACACATGTTACTTAGGCTTTCTCCCGGAAGGTCCTTAGAGTTTGGTTTGGCAGCAAGGAGCAGGCAGAGCTGTTCAAGTTGTTCACTAGAACGATATCTAAGGGTCACTAATGAACACACATTTGTATGTTCACATGTGGAGCAGATCCATGTAGTTAGAAGCAAACCAAGATATTACCGTGAAACTTATTTTAGAAAATACCCCTCTGGGCTACCTATAAGCATTATGATATTCAACCCTTTGTACTATAGGTTAGACAAAAGTGTGCCTTCATTTCAAGAATATTTGTGTGTATGTGTGTGTGTGTGTGTGTGTGTGTGTGTGTGTGTGCATGTGTGTATGTCTGTAATATTGCTTAAGAAACCCCTATGAGAGTAGAATTTTGCTGCAAGTTTCTGGATTTCAATTCTGTTTTACTTGTCCTTTCTAACTTTTTTCAGACTATATTGATAAAAGAAAGATTTAAAACCTCTTTTTATACGCTCAAGAAATATAAATACATTTCCCCAGATTTAAAATATTGTGACTAAAAACAAAAAAATAATCATTAGGGAGCAGCAGGAAAGAAATATCAACTGGGTAATGAATATCGATCAAATATGAAATTTATATAAAATGTAGTAAGATTAAGAAAAGAAAGCAGGTTATAAGAGAAAAGCCTCATTGTAATACCACATACTATGGAAATATTAAGCGAAAGGAAAATAAATCAAGGCACTTTCTCTTTGACTGAGAAAGTGGTTGACCCAGTTTTTCCAGAGAAAACTGTTTTGGGGGATCAAATACAAAGATCTGACTTAATATTTAAGTGATAGGTAGTTTGTGGCAAATTATTTTGCCTCTTTAAGTATCAATTTCTATATGTCTAATTTCAGACAAGATGTAATCTTTGGTGAGTAACGTCAATTACAACTCAACCTTACCATCATTCATAATTCAATGATGTGATTAAATTTATGTTCTATATAGTCTTGTAGTGTAAAATTCCAAGGATTCAGGAGACTTTGAGGTATATGAAGCATCAGCCTAAAATTGCACTTTTGAAAAAGCTTTTGGATTTACCAAAAATCTGGCTGCACATTGCCAATCATTTGCTTTTTCTTCCCATACCTACACTATATGTCACTTACCTCCAAGGGGCATAACGTTACATTCCACTTCTCCATCAGAGAGGTCTGGTTCATTCAGTTTCAATTTCTTCCTGATGGCCTGTTGCGAATAGCACTTTACTTCCTCAGCTCAATTGCCAACGTAATCTTTTCAAAAGCCACAATCTCTGTCCTTTCCTAGGAAATTTGTGTTGGATTTTGCTGCTCCTTAATTCTGACTAGACATTGAGATCTTCCTTGCAGATAGAGTACTTACTTGCTTATGGGAGAAAAGTATTTCCTCACTTTCCCTTTCCCTTTTTTAGGAATCCTAACACAGTACAATGATCCAGACTAATCGGTGATAATAAAGGCATTCAGTGTTTATAATTTCAAACTGAAGCAGGGGATGAGGATTAAAGAAGTATTTTGCTGGCGTTGAATTTCCCATGAGATAAAAAAAAGTCCTCACTATCCATAAATATATAGTGACATTTATCTGAAGTAATACGGGCAGATATGAAATAACATCAACAAATCCTGTGATCTTGCTATGGTCAGTCTAGAGCCCAAAGCCGCTAAAGCAATGTGTGTCAAATGAGGCATTCTTTGGCTGGAATATTCTTTGTGAAAATTCTCAGGCCATTTCCATGCTTAGTACAAGTACATTCAATAGAGCCATGGGTACAGATTCTTACTCACCTAAGCATTAAAAAGGAAAAGTTTCTTTGTACATTGCTATAAATAATAACAAAGGCTTGCCCCATCATGTCAACTAAATTAAGATTTAAAAAAAAAATGGGACTGCAGCCTCTGAATTCCTGCACATTTGGTGCCATTTGGTACCCCTGCTTATGGGGCTGGTAAGGCCCGGAGGTAGTGGGTGCTTGTACTTCTGGAGCACAGTCTTTCTCAGGTGAGAGTGTGTCCTTGGGAGGTGAGGAGACTTGGATTAAATTGGCAATTCGTAGCAGTGCTCATAAAATGCTTTCTTCAGGATCTAACAGTCACTTGTTATTTGTTGCTTGTACCTAAAATTGCTGTGAACTGTGTTCTTTATTCAGGGAAGTGTATGGAAAGGGTGATAAAGCCAGCTGTCACTTCTCAGGTGAGAAACAAATGCTGAGAAATGCTATTGTCCTGAAAAGATCATCTTGAAGGTCATTGCTCTGGAGCAGACACAGTAATAATAGGTAGTAGCAGCTTGACCTTCATGACTGAAAGAGAAGGTCATACTTTGAGGAGAACGGAGGAAACCATTATTTTATATACATATATATATATGTGTATATATATATATATATATATATATATTATATAAAATTATGTATAAAGCAATGATAACATCAAAGGATGCTCTATAAATGCTATTTTCCTGTTCAACTGAATTCTGTTGACTCCTGTTTGAACAATCTGAGAACTGAAAATGAGGTTCTTACTCACATGCATTTGTTGACTGAGGAGAATTGGAGCTAAAAGAGAGAAATGTACCGTGTTTCCCCGAAAATAAGACCTAGCCGGACAATCAGCTCTAATGCGTCTTTTGGGCAAAAATTAATACAAGACACGTTTTTATTTTACTATAAGACCGGGAATAATATAATATAACACTGGGTATAATATAATACTGGGTATAATATATATTATATATAATATATGACTGGGTCTTATTATATTATATATATAATATATAAGACTGGGTCTTATATTAATTTTTGCTCCAAAAAATGCATTAGACCTGATCGTCTGTCTAGGTCTTATTTTCGGGGAAACACAGTAACTTTAATAAATGAAGACACCTAGTTGGTAAGATGAATTCTTATGTTTGCAGAAAATATCTTTGTTAAGGACAATACCATCTGTATATTGATTTTTGTTATCTAAAGCATAACTTACTTCAGGACTATTTATCTGCTTTTGCCAGGAATAATTTAAAGTCATACACAATCAATTATTCAAAATTGGAAGCATTTAGCTGGTGACTAACACATCCAACTCTGGACACTTCTACCTCCCTAGTACCTACCACTTTTATTCAAACCTTTCTATTATTGGTGGACTTATCCATCTCATCCAGGCAATTATAAACTTCTGTGAAGAGGAAAGCTAACTGCCAAGAGCCGGGTTCTTGCATATAATAATTCAGTCCTCACAGTGCCATGGTACAGCAGATATATATTTGTGTGTTTGTAGTGTGCGGTGTGCATGTCTGTGTTGTGTTTGTATGTTTGGTGTGTGTGCTGGTGTGTGTGTGTGTGTGTGTTTGGTGTGTGCGTGTGTTTGGTGTGTGTGTGTGTGTGCTTCCATGTCAGAAAATCAAGATTCAGAGTTTAGTGATGTCCCAGGTCACACAGCAAGTGTGGCACATATGGAATACGAATCCTGAACTGTCTGGCACTAACTTTATCATTGTTTTCACCATACTTTGCAAGTGAAAGAGTTTTATATTTAATTATCTTTGATTTAACCCCATTTCCTTCCTAAAGTCAAGTCTACATTTAATATTCAATAGATGCTAGTTATATACAAATAATTAAAACACCACCCCCGAAAATAATAAAAAACAGAGAGGAAGAGGAAGTCATTTTCTTTATATATTTATTACCACCTGATTTTTAACAATTCTTCTGATCACACAGAAGGTGAGGTAATCATAATTACACAAATCATTAACACTCAGGGACCTGAAATACACTAGGATACTAAGTGAGATCCAAAAGTTCTCACCTCGCTAAAATATCTGGTGGCACCCAATAAGATGAAATTTAATAAAAATAAATGTTAAATCCTGCACTCTTAGTTTAAAAAATCTGTAAGACTTAAAAAGGTTTCAACATTAAATAGCTTAACATAGTTTAACACGGGAAACCAAACAAATTATATCCCACTTGATGATGATCGTGATTACTAAGTAAATTGGGAACATTCCGTTGAAGGTATTTCTCTAAAAGAATAAAAATCGTGAGGAAAATATAATAGCCTCCTTGCAGTATTCTAATAGTCATGTGGAACAAAAATTAAACTAATCCTATTTGTTTTTAAAGTGGTAGAATCCAGATAAAAAGTCAGGATGTGGGATAGAAAAATTTACTCTCACTATGTGACCAAGTTGGCCAAAGATGGAATAAAACACAAAAGGTAAATTTTTCTTACCCCTGAAATTGCTTATGCACAGATTTATAAAAAGACAAACAAACAAACAAACAAACAAAAACCCTTAGTTGGGGATTTTTAAGAAGTGACCAGTATAAGACTATGCTTATAATCCCATCTAAATTCTGACTCTTACTTATGTTCTTCATATTCTCGTGGGAGAAAATTGTTACTGGGACCCTGAAAACATTCTGCACCTTCATTCCTGGTTAGGTTAGATTGCCCCACCACACTCTCCCATAGCACAAGCAATAGTTATGTAGCATTTTGCAAACATGTATTTTCTAAGAAGTTATTTAGCATTTTGTGTTAAATTCCTTTCTTTCTCTTTGGAGTGTAAACACCATGAGGGCTGGAACCATTTCTATCTTGAAATTTACAGTCTATCAACCTTCATGGAGAAAGGAGCCAATAAATATTAATTGATGGAATAACCACATAATATAGGCCTCTTTTCAGGAGTCATTTTTGGGTATTCTCAGATAGTAAAAGAATCAAAGGACGGTATAACATTAATGCCAACAAAACCATGGGACCAAGGGGATGGGCATGGCCCACCTAGCTCAACAGTCATTCTGAATACTGTTTACATAATTAAAGAGAGTCCTTTTCAGTGATACATGTTACATTTCTTACCCAGTTTTTATCCATCCTCATAATTTTATCAGAGAAGGTATTATCCTTTCATCAAACCCTTATTCTTAATTTAAAAAGATTTTGTTGGGTATCCGATAGACATGAGTCCCATTTGGGAGACCACCTCAGGGATACTGAATATGCCTGATCATGGCACTGTATACCAGAAGCTAAACAATAATGAATGCCAACTATAATTTTATATATATAATGTGATGGCTCGGTGAGAGGTCGGAGGGATAGTAGATGGGGGGAGGGGGTCCACAGTGTGAGGGATATAAATGATGAACGTCTAAGTATTACCTTGTCTTGTACACCTGAAACTAATAAATAAATAAAAAAAGAATTTTGCAAAGTAGACCCCCCCAAAAAAATTATAATGGCTAACATTTATTGGGTGCTGACAAGAAGGTCAGATATTAGTCATTTGTTGACGAAGTTGGTCAAAATAAACTCTGAATGACCAAATAAACCCCCCCCCAAAAAAAACATTTGTCTTCATAGATTTTGTCTAACTGCTCACTGAGCATCTGAACTCACATGATTTTGAGCTCTCTCATAATTGCTAAAAGTCAAAATCTAAGTGATATTTTAGAATCAAGAGGATATCTAAGATACTTCCTATTTCAAAGGAATAAATCAGGCAGAAATACACATGCTTAGGACATAGATATTGACAAAAAAAGGAAGACTATACATTTAAACAAAAGAGAGAGAGAGCTAGTATCATCTGATGACCTTGTTTAATATATAAAAGAAAGCTATATTAAGACTGTCACATTGCATATTTTTAGAAAGAAAGTAAGAACTATAACATGGCTTTTCTAGACCTCTGAAGATTAAGAAGAGCATCCAGAATATTACTTCCCATAACAAATGTTTTGCATATCAAAATTCCCATGTTGAAATAATTTAAATTATTTTGAAAAAGACACATCTTACTATTAGGGTGATCAGTAAAACTTCACATGACATTTTATTTAGTAGCTAGAGTGAAAGCAGCAGATGGAGAGGGATGTTAGGACCACTCTGCATCCCGTCTCTGAATCTGAACAAAATAGAGGGACTTGGTACCGTTCCTTCCAGAGCAGGATGATCGTCTTACCAAAGAAGAAAACCAATTAACTATTGTCCTGCAAAATCTGTCCAAAGTTAAGGAATTAAATTTGTTTGAGGGCCACTGAAGATTTCAGTAGTTAATTTAAACCTATCTGTATGCATTTTCATTGAGGAATAATCTCAGTTCCCACCATCCTTCTCTTTGAAGCTTTGATGAGCTCACCAACATGAAATGATTATGATGTAGTGATCTTATTTGAAACATTTTCCTCTGGGTTTCCATCAGCTTGCTGGTTTCCTTTCTTTCCTTAGAGGCTTTCAATTTCCTTCTGACTCAGCAAGCAGCATTTGGATCAATACCGTATTTTTTTCCTCTTTCAGTTTTGGATAAGTCCTTCATCTTTTTCTTTTTTTTTTTTCCCCAAAGACAAATTTAAAACCATTTTCTTCTAAAAGACAAAATTTTAAACCTCTAAACTGTATCCTTTTTCAAACAATTCTTGATTGATGTGTCTTCTTGTGTCACATCACTTTAGGTAACTCTGTCTCCTTGTCTTGTATCAGTCAACGAGCAAGTGAGAATGATGGACTGAACTGAGCAAGAAGTATTAAGATGCAGCGTGATACTTATTCGATAGGTTTCTCTGAGGCTTTACAACAAATTCTGTCAATGAATACCAATATGAAAGCCTTTAGATCATGTTTGAAAAACAGATTGGACACAAATAAATCCAAGTATATAACATTTAAAGATAAAATACCTGGGATGTGACCAAACCCCTGGAAATGACTTTGTAATTGATATCCTCTGGGTATATTTGGTATGGATGCTAAGTGTGTTTGTTTAAGCTTTTTGTTTGTTTCCTTTTATGAATGTTAGGAGTTAGATGCTATAATAAATCCTTCAAGGATTTTTTTAGTTGAAGAGCTGTTTACCATTCATTAGCTTAATGTGCAACTGATACCACAGTGAGCCTAAAACCACAAACAATATATTCCATCACTGCTCATAGATTTCCCCTATTTAATGATGCCACATTAATATGTAATCGCCGAGGTAAGCTTGTTAAAAAAGTGGCTCTTTTCAATTAACAGTTTTTAGCACTATGAACCATATGTTATCTGGAATAGAATATATTTTCTATCAGACATATCCTTTCCTTGTAATATACCCACCTACACATATACCTTCTCATTCCAATTAGGAATAGAAATTCCACCTAAGTCCCAGGTTACATAGAATTGAGGTTTGATTGGTTTAAAGAGGGTTTGGAATTTCCTAGAAATATCAACTCCATGGGAACTTCTTATTGATTTTTTCTGCCAAGTTAACAAAAAAAGCCCTACTGAATCAATCCAAACATAAGACATTTTCTATGGATACAGATGCTTTGTCCTATGTAGGATTTTAGGATCTATAGGTTGAGTCAGAAACAGAATATAAAGTCATTTCATGGAATTAAGAGCTTTTTTAAAAAACGGAACTCACTTTATAGTAAGATTTTAGAAGTAAATACTTATCCCAAAATCTCAAAATAAAGCTAGATTTTTCTGATATTATTATTTTCACCAAGTTGATTAAATTAATAGCTCATGGAGATATTAGAATTAGGATCCAGTCTATAGTCTACATGAGTCTGAATCACATTTATTAAAATTTCAATATCTTCTATCTATGGACATATACCATGGTCAGTTTTCAATAATTTTCTTTTTCTTTTTTCTGAAAGTGAAAAAAACAGGAAAAAATATCTCTTATTTATATGGCACCTTGCAGTCAGAATGTTTTTTGTACACTGTACATGGCTGAATTTTCCTTCCAAAAACACATGTTAAACTCCCACAAATCTACCAGCAATTTCATGGGGCTACTTTAGGATTATCTTAGAGAAAGCCTTTAGCAGAGTAAAACAGTCTGGTGTAGCCTTCACTCAATTTGAGGAAGTTCAAGTTATTTTTATATTGTCTAGTTCTATGAGGAAATGTTGTTAAGAATATAATAAAAAAAAATCCAGTGGATTTGCAATAGATGATGTGTAGGAGGGAGTCTGGTCACTTAAATAAAGAGAAGCATAAAAATTTAAACTGAATCAGACCTAGATGAAAGAGGATAAAGTAAATTTCTGATCGTTCTTGGGACTTTTCTGGGCAGTTTTTTGCCCCCATTAATCACACTTTGTCTCTTCCTATTCTCAAGTTTCTGTATTCTCATTAGACCTTCCCTGGCTGCTCTATTAAAATGCTTTTGGAAAAAGATGGGGACTTAGCCCTATAGCATGCCCAATGGTTACCAGTTTTATTTGACCTCTCTGGAGTTTCGTATTTTAAAAGTTAATAAAACCTTAAGGTAAGTAAGACAATTTCAGGTAACAGATTGAAGAGACTGAGCCTTCTCTTTGTATTTCAAATTGTGTAACAAGATGGTCACTGGTTTCATATATTTTTTATATTAGGCTTGTCTTAAACTTATGAATGAAGACTGTCAAAGCTACGGAATCTCACTGGATACTGTTTGGCTGATTTGAGGTTGATTTGAAAAGTGAATGGATGGTGGGAAAGAGTAGATGATTGATTTTCTTTTTTATTTTCTTTTCTTTTTTAGAAATGGTCAGACTTTTGGGAGGAACTTTTAAAAATGTCTGCCAATTCCAGATATACTTAAAACATGGCTGCGATTAGGTGTGATATAAGTAAACATAAGATACTAAAACAAAATTATATATATCCCAAGGCAAAAATGAATTTATTTAATTTAGGAAAATGGGATTAAGAGTTTATATTATAAGATTAGACGAAAATTTGAAAGAAAGCCACAAACTAAAACAATACCCAAGGACAACAAAATACTCTAGGAGATAACTACATATACATTAATGATAACACTGATAAGGATAACAATATTATGAACATTATTTGGCATCTTACAAACAAATGTGCATTTTCTTTCTTAGAATATGCCCTTCTAGGTGAGTGATTGCATAATTCATTTAGGACAGAAAGTGAGATGCTTTCAATATAAATGAGAAGGAAAAGGAGAGGTAGGGATATTGCCAGAATATGTATATTAATGTCCCATCCTGGGAGAAGTACCCTGGAATATTTAGTACTCACTAGCAGCCAGTATCCTTGTTTTGTTTCTCATCAAAAAGACATGATCTTTTGTCCTACTGGAGTCCTTCATATTTCATACTTCCTCAGTATTTTTGCATACCAATGCCTTTTACTGCCTTCTCCAGGAAGAATGTACAGTTTGCATTGGATCTGTGGAGTTAGTTGCTGAGTAGTCTGCCAAGGTCTTTCCAAAAGGTTGTAAGCTGTGTGTCACAATAAGAAATATTATAACCCTCCCGGGCATTTTTCACCAAGCCCTGTATTGCTGAATAATGATTACACAAGCACAGTCAGAACACTCCCAACTCCAGTCAGGGTTTTCTCCCCCCCAAAAACTATAATCTTTTGGATAAAACACTTTCTTTTGGGGGGAAAAAGGAAACTGTTGGGGAATATTATATAGCAAGAACAGGTATACAAAAGGTGAATAAACTTTTTCCAGTATCTGATTCTAAACAGAGTAGCAGGCCTATTCCTCTCCTTTTACTTTAGAGCTTTCATTTTTTCTCCATTTGAGTACATGTCAATCAAAAAAAAAAAATTAAACCTCTCCCCTTCCCAAGTGATTTTCTTCAGTAGAAAAAGTCAAGAAAATTGACTGGGAACTAAGTGAGTGGAGTCAACATGCCTGTAATGTCGTGGAAATTACATGCTTTTACAGGACACTATGTCAATCATACAAATGTAATCACCATACACAAGGGTTCCATGAATGCAGATAGTTAAATAGTAAGATGTCAGGAAACCACACATAGAAATGTCTTAACTCAGCTGATCCCGATAATACCACAATTTAATCACTTTACTTTTGTAGTGAACTTTGTTTTCTGAATAAATCTAGGAACATTGCTCCTAATTATGCTTGCACAGTTCTACAGCTTACAGGCTACACAATTAGGTTGCAATACAATGCAATGTAGATTATAAAATCTTTGTAAAAATCAATGCAGCATCAGCATGGTCGTACATATTTTACAATGGTATACTCTGCAGTGTAGAGAATAAACTTTATCCCAACTTTCATGTCACACAGAGCTGTTAAAGTATAAAGTTTAATATTCCACTTAAAAGAAATATTAAAAAAATGAAACCCTTTACCAGACTCACCTTAAATCTCCAAATTACTGTGTGTGATGCACAGCACTAAACTATTAGCATTAAAATTATTTCTAGTCCAATCTCTTCATATTATAAATAATGGAATTGGGCATGAGTGGTGCTGAGGATTACACAATAGTTAGTAGAGCATCTAGATTTTAGACTATAGTCTATATTCAACCAGCAACTAGTATAGCAATCTAAATAGTTTAACCACATTTTCTAGTCAAGGGTATTTTTAGTAATCACGTTATTAGATTAAAAATTCTGTATTTTCATCATAACATATTCAACCCATTTAAACACATGAAACATGTAAATTTGAGTAGTAGGTAGGCAGATTTTTAGATGAGCCCCAGTGATATCTTCCTCCTGGTACCCATGCCCTTGTATAATCCCTTCCCATTGGAAGGGGCAGGAAATGTGACTTGCTTCTAATACAACGGTTAATGGGATATCACGTCTGTGGTTACATTACACATAATTGCAAATTTTGTTTTGCTAACAGACCCTTCCTGGCTTGGATGAAGCCAATTGCCCTCTTATGAGCTTCCCTATGGAGAGGCCGAGATGGCAAAGAATTAAAGGTTACCTCTGACTGCCAGCAAGGAATTCAGTCCCCAGTCACACAGCCCACAAGGAAATTAATTCTGTCAACAGCTATGTAAGTAAGCTTGCAATAGGATTCTTCCCCAGTCAGACCTTCTGATGAGACCTCAGCACAGACCACACCTTGGATCCTTGAGAGAGACTCTAAAGCTGAGGACCCAGCCAAGCCATGCCTGCACTCTAGACTTACAGAGACTATGAGGCAATAAGTATGTGATGTTCTAAGCTGCTAAGCTTGAGATAATTAGTTGTACCACAATTGGTAACTAATACAATTTGCTTCTGAATAAAATAGCAATATATAATGTTTAAAGGAAATAAATTTTGTCTACAATTAAGGGTATATAACTGCAATACAGGAACCTTCATTTTTTTTGATAATCAGGACATATTAAAATCAGAGTCATGAAACCTGTACTATAATAAAACAATTGTGCAACCGTGAGTCAGTAAGAGCAATAATAAAAACGGAGTTGATAACAGAAGATGACAATTATTTTCTAAAAGGTCTTTGGTCACAATAAAGTAGTTTTCTGAATGTTACTCTCTACTTGCCTATATTTCCACTTCCTGAAGTACTCAGGTAACAGCTCCAGGAAGCTCTCTGAACTCCTGGGACCATTTTGTTTTGCCAACATACTATTTCCCTTCCTGGCTTGGAGGAAGACAACTGCCATGTTATGAATGCCTTATGGAGAGGCCAGGGTGACAAGGAACTGAGGGTACCCCCGATAGATAGGTTTTTTTCTTCCCTAGGAACTTACGGTTTGTGTCACTTACATGACAGTTGAAATATATTATAGGTACTGCTGGTGGGTGCACAGACATGTCTTGTCTCTCTAATATGCTCTTCTAAGTGAGTGAAACTTCCTAAGGGAAAGGACAATATATTTTATCCCTCTAATGCTAGCACAATACATGGTAATTTATTACAGAGGAGATGCTCAAAATCTCTTTGTAGACGACGGTGCTTATGCTGGCAACAGGAATAATTCATTTCTTTTCTCTTTAAGGAGAAAATTCAAATAGCAAAGGCTTTCAAAACATGAGGAAATCCATTTGTATCATAGTTGTAGAAAATTAAGTAGTTTGGTTAGTACTTTCAGACCCAGAGCCCTCCTTGAAACAGGTGTATTTCCCATTGCCTAGTCAGTCATATATGCACAGCTTAGTTGTAAAACCAGCTCTTGGGGAAAAAAAAAAAAAAAAAAGCTAGATCCTCTGAGCAATTATTGATTTTTCTTATGACAGTCAGGCAGGTAATTATACTAATACTTTGCCCCTATCTTTAAGTTCTGTGATAGCCTTGTGAGCCTGGCATGTACGAGATAAACATGTTCAGAAGGGTAATATTTTATCACGTGACCTTATTGTTTATCATCAAGGGATGGTACTTGAAGTCACAGATTTCAATAAGTGAGGAACGTGAAACAGGTTGATAGATTGATATTCCTGTCCTGATGCTAACGTATTTAAAGACAAGACAACTCTTGGACACTGTACAGAATAAATCTAAGTATTGATTACTTCTTTTGAAGGTCAGTCCCCTCTGATAATTTGAATCTCTTGAAAATTTATCAGGTTAGTTTTCCTAATAGCAAATCATGTTTATTGCAAACAAGATTTAATAAAATGTTGAAACTGAGGAAAAAGTTGTAGATATCAACCAAAAATCTACCTCCCACAGAGAGGTAGATTCTTAGCATATTGAAGTACTTCACAAAAAATTCAAATCATACTATACAGGACATATCTGCTTGTTTTTTGTTTTTGCTTTTTCCTTTGGACACTGGCATATAATTTTTCATCTGCCTGGCACACTCTTTGTCTTCATAACACTCTTTGTTTGCCTAAATCAATCTTGCTCATCCTTTTTGTTTCATCTTAGACAGCAATTGAAGAAGTCACAATAAGTCAAAATTGACTGACTCAACACACTTTGACAAATTTTTGTTGTATTTTCCTATACCTTTCTCTTCTATATCAAAACACACATACACACAATATCACTAACAAAGTGTCCGATTCTTTGTTTAATTTCAGAGCTAGGTTCTAATCCTTATGAGGGCAAGGACAATGCCTTTACATCACTGTACTCCCCAAATAGGCACAAAGCTACCCATACAGTAAAATCACAATAAATGTTTGGTAAACGGATAACTGGGTGAATGAATAACCTCATAAATGCATAAATTAAATTATGACTATATTTTATGATAACTAAATATCGAGAATAATATTTTGAATAGCTGGGAATTATTCCAGCACATGAATGGACCATAGTTCATTTACAAAGTTTTTATTTTTTGGTCATTGATGTTATTTCTAATGCTTTGCTATTTTAGATAATAATTCTGTGGTCAACTTTATAGTGAAATTCTAATCTCTATTTCAGATTATTTCTTCACAAAAAATTTCTAGAAGTAGAATATTTTTAAGGTTTTTGATACTACTGCTAGATTACTTTTTTGAATGATCAATAACTAATGATGTTAACAGTAGGCATAGTTTATTTCTTAAAGTTTACTTATTTTATGGATGACAGCCTCAACTCTCATGGTATAGTTATGTGATGGTCAAATATTATGTTTCTATATTTATCATATATATCTATTATAATAATTTATTAACATATCTCATTTGTTATAATTATTTGCATTTATCATCTACAGATTGTTTTCCAATATCCCTGGTTCATTTTTTTTCCATTGGATTTATACTGGATTTGTGGAACTATTTTCATGTCCATGCATTCTGCTGCATAATGGCTGAAACCATGGAAGTTTCTACATGAGACCAGTAGCCACATGTTCATTAAATGATACAGTTTTTTTTTTTTAAATGGTGCAGACATGTGGGGCATGTATTTACCTGAAATAAATGAGAAAACTATTCCTATGTAAAACTTAAGAGATAATAAAAGATATGTCTGCTGCAGTTACCAGCTGATTCCTACCACATTCTGACTTCCTCAAGGACCTTTAACAGAAATAACACTGCCTCTCTAACACTTCTCCATGATTTCTCCTTCCTTAATACTTCTGTGTGATTTACATAAATTTCCCATATTTTCTCATTATATTGCTTTTAGACGACACTCTATTTTTAGTCCTGTGAATGCCCGGAGGCCACCATTGTGTCTCGTGTCTAGTGCATATGACACATATTGTTGGAACACATTGTTAAAAATGAGTGAATTATAAGTAAATGAGTGAATGAATAAATCAGTTAAGTAATCAAGATGCATTTTTATCCATTTTGTCATTGCAGATAGTTGGGATATAAAGGAATAAGAAAGTTGAATTTTAATAATTAGCAAATGTTAGGAAAAAAATAGTCATTTACAGTATGGAAAAGTTTGATGTGTTTATATAGGTGAAGACTTTTTTTCCCCCATGACTTACTAGTTCTTACCAGATCTTACTGAGCACTATATACTCAGTGGAACCTATTTTTCCAAAGGCAACAGTACATTCTGAGACAGTTTATGGGGACAACAGGTAATTCTTACTTCACTTGAATTTTGTTACAGTGTGTGGTTAAAAATGAGTGTTGCATTAGAGGGTGCTGACATGGGAATATCAGTTATTGGAAAAAATCCATTTTTCAACTTGTTGCCATCTTTACAATAATTGAATTTAATGAGCTTTTCTCCAGCTGTCCCCAAGGAATCTACTCTCTAATCAAGTCTAATTGGTATTTTGCCTTGAGGTAATAATTGTATGCACACAGTAAAGAACATAGTATGCCTAAAGATTTTAGAGGAAAAGGGGGGTATTTTATTCAAGAAATGAGTAAGATTTGGATTGATTTCTGTTAAATCCTGATATACTTACAACTCATTTTAAAATAATGTTCATTGATAACATCTCTCAACACTATAGACACATAAAAGCTAACAAAGTACCAGATGTAATGCTGGGGTCTAGCAGCATAGAACTCCCTAAAACCTTGTATTCCTGAATTAAGATTAAAAAATATATTACATAGTTTTTACTAGGTGAAAGGTCTGGGAAATATAATGGAATTAATATTTGTTTTACTGAATATCTCTATTAGACATTACATTATGAGAAAACTTTAATTTTCATTTTCTTTAGATAAAATATAGAAAAATTCAAGCAATAATATAATGCATACCTATATATCTTATACTCAAAATTAATATATAATGTCTATGGGTTTTCATATTTCCCTCAATTTTTAACAAATTCTTATGCACAAAATTGAACATCATTCTTCATGCTGTTTCTCTTTCTCCCTCTTCCCATTCTACTCCCCTCCCTAATAAGAGGCAGCCATTTTATCATGAATGTTTGGTGTATGTAGTCCATGTTTTTATATATTAAATGCTTACTGTTACTCTAAAAACAGTACGTATTTTTATTTGTTAGCTTTTAACTTTAATTCTGGAATTACATTATATATATATATATATGTATATATATATATACATATATATATATATAATAAAAGAAGTATATATACATATCTATGTATATATACTTTTTAAATTTTATTTTATGAATAGGAAAATCACTCTGGAACTTGGTGAACAGTAAAAGATTGGTGGTTGCCAGAGGAGAGGGTTGGGGATAAGCAAATGTGTGAAAGGAGTCAAAAGGTACAAACTTCCAGTTATGAAGTAGATAAGTTATGGGGAATTAATGTACATCACAGTGACTATACTTAATAATATTGTATCATGTATTTGAAAATTGCTAAGCGAGTAGATCTTAAAAATTCTCATTGCAGAAAAAGAAACTTATAAGTATGTGTGGTGATTGCTAACAAGACTATTATGGTGATGATTTCACAATATAGGTACATGTATAAAATTGTTATGTTTTACACCTGAAACTAATATAGTTGTGTGTCAATAATATCTCAATAAAATAAAACAGTAACAAATATAAATTAAGCCACGCAATAGAAAGGAGATTAAGCCACGCAATAGAAAGGAGATTAAGCCACGCAATAGAAA
The DNA here is from genome assembly GCF_964194185.1 of Rhinolophus hipposideros. Taxonomy (NCBI): domain Eukaryota; kingdom Metazoa; phylum Chordata; class Mammalia; order Chiroptera; family Rhinolophidae; genus Rhinolophus; species Rhinolophus hipposideros. The sequence goes on along the minus strand of NC_138058.1, from coordinate 21,908,558 downwards.
GGAGATGATGGTGAAGAGAAGGCCACATTGATGAATTGGTTAAAATAAAGGTTTTCAATCTCTATGTTCCCAAATGTTAAAAATGTCTGTGTCCCATGGTTTGTACACTTTAGGATATACTTTAAACTTAAATTATTTTATGAACTTGGGGATTTTTTATCTAGAATTTATCAAAGTTTTTGGTAAATATAGAAGGCCCTAGAAACTTTAGCAATTTTAAAAAGAGCTATAAGTATGTTTCATTTTAGTTTGAGCAGTTTATACCGTGTTTCCCCCCAAATAAGACCTAGCCGGACAATCAACTCTCATGGGTCTTTTGGAGCAAAAATTAATATAAGACCCAGGATTTTATTTTATTTTATTATTAATTTTATTTATATCATATCATATCATATCATATCATATCATATCATATTATATCACCCAGTCTTATATTAAACTACAACCAGATCTTATATTAATTTTTGCTCCAAAGGATGCATTAGAGCTGATTGTCTGGCTAGGTCTTATTTTCAGGGAAACACGGTATCTGCTCTGCTTTTTTAGTAAGCTTTTTTTTTATTATTTCACTTATTTCCTTCAATTTTAAATGAATATTCTGAAAAAAAGTTGGTTGAAAAATGATTTTTATTAGTTAACATATCTATAATCTTTGTGCAACTTTAAAAAGGAAGAGTTTATACACTTTTAAAACTATTAATCCATTTTTAAATTATTTTACTTCTTAAATTTCTAAAAAAATTTGTTCAGGAATTAATGACTATTTTCCCTTAATGAACAATTAATCAAATAAATAATTAGCACTTCATAATTGCATGCTATTTAGTGTTACTTAGGATGAAGTGTAAGATAATACCTATGATTATTGGAATTTTAAATCAAAGTAAAAAGGTCAAATGAAAAAGTCTTAAATCTGTGTTTTACATTCTAATATTAAAGAGTGCTTAGTTATTTTTATATTTGTATCAGGAATATGAATCCCAGAAGTTTTCTTTTTAATTTTATTTCTTTTAGCAATTTTATTTTCTTCATGATAAAAACTTTATCGAAGTCACTTAGATGTAAATTGAACATAAGGTCTAAGTGATGAAACAATTGAGGTTTTAGTGGTGAATGAAGTCAGGGACACTTTCCATAGATAGAGCAAAAGTGATCACCACTACTACAAAGGCAGTAGCAATAGCCTGCTGATAAGTAAATGAGGACCCACTCGGAATTTGAGTTTTTATTAGTGACAATGAAAACCTGAAGAAAATGTTTATCATCCTTAAAAGAATCAGTTTGAAAGCAAAATTCTGTAGAGTCTAATTAGCAATCAAGTGTGAGGGCAAATAAAATATTTTCAGATATGCAACAATTCAGAGTATTTACTATGTACACATGGTCTATGAAGTTCTTTTTATTTTATCAGTAGGGTATTTTTCCACTTATACTTATAATGATAACATGTGTTTGGTATTACTGCTATTATTTAAGGATGCTTTCCCATAAGGGAAAGTACAAATTATTGAAAAAAGGTTTTGAATTAACTGTTTAACTCATTGAACAGAAAAGAAAATAATTATCTAGTATAATATGCCAAAATAAATTGAAGAGGTTAGGAGTCTAATGTGAAAGTAAATGTACAAGATATTCAAAATTTGTAATTTTTAATTTAATTTGGTTTTCGTGTATGTATACAGGGAAATATTTTTCTAAGCCTCAAGCAATGCCGATAATCAAAAGAAAAACATGGTAGATATATCGGACAAATAACACAATCCATTCAAAAGAGTAACAGAGTTATAAAAAGTGTAACATTTAATACCCCTCATTTATATGTATATGTACTTACATATATACACATATTATAAATATGTATACATCATATATATTTACATGTTGTTTATGTATGTATGCATGTTTATATACACATCAAAACGAACTATAATAAGAGATAAAATCAGAAAACATTATACACTATTAAAGTTAAGAAATTCAAATGGCCAAAAAAAAAACCAAAAACATGAAAAGCCAAAATAATTAAATTACCTAGTAGCCAATGAAATATGACCTAAAATAAAGATGTACAACTTTTTGGTGGTTAAATTGTTAAGATCAATAAAGATATAAACACATAATACCTAAGTTGTCAGTGGAAGAAATATATATGTCTTCCTAATGTCTACGTATTTTGTGTATGCACATATACATGTATATAATTTTAAAGAAGAAATACCTTAGCTGCAAGTATTTTCTTGGAATAATAATAAAATGTGAGACACAGCCCTGAAATTCAATATCAGAGACTACATTAATTATAGTATTTGTATGATCATTTCTATAATGATAACGTTATAGAAATATATGTATTGACATGGAATAATTATATATGCATATATATGTATAGTTGTATAATATGTAATGTATAAAGATAATACATGTCTTATTTCTGCATACACACACACATCTGAAAGGGCATATTACAAAATTTAACAATTATTCTTCATGGATGGCATGCATGTATTTCACAATTCATAAAAATATATTTCAGGCTAAAAAATAGCTTAACATACTTCAAACAAGGAAATTAAGAAAGGCACTCTGATTTACTGAGATGGGAAATGTTTTGTAATTATCCTTATCAATCAGAATTATCACCTCAGTTACAAATTCTTTTCAAATTTCAAAGTTTATTTTACTTATACAATAGTTTTTTTCTAAATTTTCATTTGGACTACTGCTTTCCTTGCCTTTTGCATGTTTCTTTTTAATATCTTGATCAGAACTTTTCTTTTGCTACTTTGGAGAAATAATGTTCATTTTTTTTTGCACTAGCACCTGGTTGTCATAGTCAAAGAATTATTATTCTTTTTATGATTTCTTGATGAAGTCAAGTTAGCAGTTACAAAACATTTGATGCTTAGTTACATTGTTTGACACATTCTGCTTTCTCCTTTTTAAGAGAAAGAGTGTAAGACTAAATTCTTCCATTGAGATCTATCAGGAACCTAATATTTCAACAATATTTTTTTCTTAATGAAGCCCGTGTACTTAACTATCTCAAAATAACATTTCATTTTTTATCTCTGATATAGAATAACAATATTACATATGCAAAAAAAAGCTTTATCAAAAATTGAATTTGGAATACACTGTTTATTTATTTACTTACATACTTGCTTATTTGAGTATTTATTTATCTTTCCATGGAGGAAAGGTAGGAACATTTGGTCTTACTTTGGTTGGACCAACTGCAATTGATGTAAAATTAATAATGTTATCTTAATCACCAATTTTCTCATCTGTTTATGAACTAAGGTTTTGATTTTAGTTTTGAAAATGCCTCACCACAAACATCTTAGTTAGAGGCAGCTTAGATTGAAAAATCAGATATTAATCATGAGGAATAAATATTTTTATAGACTTTTAAAGTGTTGCTTTTTGTATGTATACTCATATAGGAAACAAAATGAGAATGTCTTATAGAAATAAAAATGAGAAGATCCTTTGTTTGAAATATGTCTTTCATAATCAATGGGATTAAAGTGAAAAACCAACTATCATTTCCTTCAATATTTTTATGAAACTTAAATATTATTAATGATTAATATTTGATTTATGTGAATTTAAGAACTGAAAGTGATGAAGATAGGCTGGAAATCTGGCAATAGATATATGAAAATAAGAGATCCAAAGACACTGACTGAATCAAATGGAAGGTCAAGTTAACTGATGACCCAATTAGCAACATGGCAGGCAGGCAAAAGGATTGCACTTCAACCTGAGCAGGGGCTCGTACCCCATTCCCATTGGATATTTAAATCATAGGCATATAGTAGGAAAATATTATTCTTGCTTTTCTTTTCCTTTATGTTTCTTTCATGTAAGAGAGAAAAAGAGACAAATAAGAGAGAGGATGTGGGCGAATGCCCACACAATAAGTGAGATTGAGAGACAGAGAGAGAATGATTGTAAAGGAGAGTAATTAGAACTTGCAAGCCATAGCCACAGGTTTTGAACCACAGGTTTTGTTTACTTCAGGGCATTGTTTTGTGACCTACTCTTAGTTGGATGACTGCAAGGATATTCAGGGAGTACCGTCATTTTGCAAGGAAAAAAAGATCTGAGGTTACTTTCTGGTGAATGTCCAATCCAAGATCAAAGGAAAAAAATAACTGCAGATAGAATCTTAGAGTTCGATGTCTCTTGGAGTTAGATTTTATCATGCCAACACATCAATCCAATATTTTATGCCTAGAGGGCCAAGGCTCATGATTGTGAAGGCCAAACAGTTACCTGTGTAGCCCCGAATGATTTCTAGAGTCTAGGTCTCATGTTTCCAGATCCAATAACGTCTTTAATTCATAGTTTATTATTACCACAAATTAAAATTTCAAATGCGAATGAGTCAAAGCCTCAAAAGTGACAAGAGAACAAAAAGTATTATGTCCTGGCCATCTTAATATTCTAGTCTACAAGTTCTAACATCATGGTTAAGCATGATTTAGGTAATTATCAAAAGTTGCTTCAGAGGCCAAAGGTGGACATAGGATTTTGTCAATGTTGATTACATTTTCTTTAAAATGATTCATGTTCATATTTTCTCAGACTTAGTTAATACTTTTTAATATTTTAATACACATAAAAATGTATAACTTAACAAAATAAACATCTGAGAGAAATAGGAAAAAAGCTTAAAATTACATATACCCATTAAAATAACTGGATACACAGTAATAGAAAACGACAATGTTTCGATAGGACAATGACAGCCAATTAAATTTTCCAAAACCATACATATCAACAAAATTAGCAAACATAATTAAACATAATCCATACTGAAAATGTAATTGGTAAGCAAAAGGTACTACAAAGTAGAATTTATATGGAACTATGACAATAAACACCAAAAGGAAAACCAGCTCTGACTTGTATGCCAGAAAAGAAGGTCAGGGAGATTGATGTCATCAAAATGGCGGCGTGAGGTGAGCGTCTGTAAAGCTTCCCTACAATTTACAACTAATCGAACAACTATAACTCCACAAAGGACTCCCTGCACAGCACACAGGAAAGACGAACAGGCCCACTACTAAATTCACCTAAAGATGGGTGAATCATGCAAGCAGGCAGTGGGGGGGAGGAGGGAAAGGAGAAGTGTGGAGACGGAGCCGCAGTGCAAAGGACGGAGACCTAGCTCAGTGCTTCGAGCTCGCTGCATCCCGGAACTACCACAGCTGCGGGAGAGGGAAGAACTTGGACTGCTAAGGCTCCACTTATGGCCCACAAGGCTAAAGGGGCAGCATATAACATGGCTGAACCCAACGCTCACGGCAGAGACCTTGGAGAAAAGACTGAGGGAAGAAGGCTGAAAATGGAGGTTTAAGCCCTCACTGCCAAGCAGAGAACTGAAGCCTTAGGCACTGAGACTAGCCACCCCCTCCCTACCCTCCCAGAGCTTGCCCTGCCCCCACCTGCCCAGTGCTAGAAGTGGAACAGTAGCAGTGTCAGATCAAAAGAACAGAATATTTGCTGTTCTGAGAACTGTGGACCGCAGACACAGATTAGCAGCCCAACAAGTTCCAGCAAAGGGGAGGGAGCTGTGGAAGCAGGACCAGCTGTGGTGGTGGTCACCGCCATTGCTCTGGGCCACATCTCACAACTCACCCCGCCCCTGACCCCACCTATCTGGGTGGATCCCTGCAGGAGTAAACAGAACTGCTGAAACATAGAGGCTCTAAATCTGGTGCAGGAAGAGCTTTGGAACTTCATAAGCTCTCCGCATACCCACATGGATACTGCGCCCTGTGACCGAGGCAAGCTATTAACAGAAGAGAAGCCTGTCTCCCAGGGAATCCCCCCATTGTGTGAGAAGATGGAATAGTGCAAAGAAAACATGGCACTACCATGTGAGAGAGAAAAAAAAGGCTGCAGTCAGAGAGAAAATAAAACATTCTACCAACAAGTACTGGAAAACAAAAGAAAGACCTCTTCCTATCAACCTGTTGAAGAAGCCACTCCTGTAGATGTCTAGAAAGATAAATAATAAATCAGTAATTGCCATGAATAACCAAGTCAATAAAACAGCTCAGAAAGAAAGTGAAAACTCTCCAGAAAAGTAACTTAAAGATATGGAAATATGTGACTTAAATGACAGAGAATTCAAGATTGCAGTGCTGAAAAAACTCAATGAGATACAAGAAAACACAGAAAGGCAGTTTGATGATCTCAGAAACACAATCAAAGAAAAACATGAACATTTTACCAAAGAGATTGAAATTTTAAAAAGAACCATATACAATCTCTGGAGATTAAGAACTCAGTAGAAGAAACCAAGAATGAAATAACCAGCTTAGGTAGTAGAGTTGACAAGATGGAGGAAAGAATCAGTGACATCGAAGATAGAAACCTGGAAATTACACATATGGAAGAAGAAAGAGACTTGAGGCTTAAAAGAAAGGAAAGAACTCTACAAGAACTTTCTGACTTCATCATAAACAGCAATATAAGAATAATGGACATAGCAGAAGGAGAAGAAAGAGAGAAGGGAATAGAGAATATATTCAAACAAATTGTTGATGAGAACTTCCCAAATTTGTGGACAGAACTGGATCCTCGAATCCAAGAAGCAAATAGAACACCTAATTACCTCAATCCCAACAGGCCTTCTCCAAGGCACATTGTATTGAAGCTGTCTAAAAGCTGTCTAAAAATGACAAAGAAAGAATCCTCAAGGCAGCCAGGGAAAAGAAGACGGTAACCTACAAAGAAAAGCCCATTAGATTATCATCAGATTTTTCAGCAGAAATTCCAGAAGCCAGGAGGGAGTGGAACCAAATAATCAAACTATTGAAAGAGACAAATTATGAGCCAAGAATAATAATATATCCAGCAAAGATATACTTTAGATATGAAGGAGGAATAAAGACCTTTCCGGACATATAGAAGCTGAGGGAATTTTCTAATACGTGACCTGCACTACAAGAAATACTAAAGGAGGCTATTCAACCACCATCAACAGGAACAATTTGTGGCAACATAAAAAGGGGGAGAGTAAAGGCCTGAACCGGAATATGGGAATGGAGAAAGTAAGCGTGCTGAAGAAAATGGAATACTCTAAATATCAAACTTTCTTTTACATAAACTTAAGGGTAATCACTCAAAACAAAAAAATCCAGAACTGAAATATATACTGTCATAAAAGAAGAAACAGAGGGAGACATCATAGAATACCTCCACACAGAAATAATAGACAACAACAAAAAGGCAAAGAAACAATGGAGACACAGAATTACCAGAAAACTAAAGATAAAATAGAATGATAGGAAATGCTCACATATCAATAATCACCCTAAATGTAAATGGACTGAACTCACCAATAAAAAGGCACAGAGTAGCAGATTGGATCAAAAAACTAAACCCAACCACATGCTGTCTCCAAGAGACACATCTCAGCTACAAGGACAAGTGTAGACTCAAAGTGAAAGGGTGGGAATTGACACTCCAAGCAAATGGTACCCAGAGAAAATCAGGTGTAGCCATAATGAGATCAGATGAAACAGACTTCAGGTTTAAAAAGATAACAAGAGACAAGGATGGACATTTCATAATAGTAAAGGGGAATATACCACAAGAAGACATAACAGTCATCAATATTTATGCCCCCCAATCAGGGAGCACCAAAATATACCAAGCAACTACTAACAGAACTAAAGGGAGAAATTGACCAAACACAATTATACTAGGGGACTTAAATACATCATTGACAGCTATGGATAGATCACCCAAACAGAAAATAAATAATGAAATAGCAGCCCTAAATGACACATTAGATGAAATGGACATCATTGACATATATAGAGCACTTCATCCTTAAACATCAGACTATATATTCTTTTCGAGTGTACATGGAACATTCTCAAGGATAGACCATATATTGGGACATAAAATCAGCCTCAGCAAATTTAAGAAGATTGAAATCATACCAAGCATATTCTCTGATCACAAGGCTTTGAAATTGGACATCAACTGCAAAAAGAAAGCAGGAAAATACACAAATACATGGAGATTAAACAACATACTTTTAAAGAACGACTGGGTCAAAGAAGAAATTAGAGGAGAGATCAAAAGATACATAGAAACAAATGACAATGAAAATGAATCCTACCAAAATTTTGGGGATGCAGCGAAAGCAGTTTTAAGAGGGAAATTTATATCATTTCAGACCTATCTCAAGAAACAAGAAAAACCCAAATAAATTACCTCATGTTACAACTTAAAGAACTAGAAACCCAAGTGAACTTGGGTTTCAAACCCAAGTGAAACCCAAAGTCAGCAGAGAAAGGAAATAACAAAAATCAGAGCAGAACTAAATGAAACAGAGAACAAAAAGACAATAGAAAAAAATAATGTGACAAAGAGCTGGTTCTTTGAAAAGATTAACAAAATTGGCAAACCCTTGGGTAGACTCACTAAGATAAAAAGAGAGAAGACACTAATTAACAAAATCAGAAGTGAGAAAGGGGAAGTTATCACGGACACCACAGAAATACAAAGGAACATTCAAGAATACTATGAAGGACTATATGCCACCAAATTCAATATCTAGAAGAAATGGACAATGCATTAAAAAGATTATTCATCATGACCAAGTGGGGTTAATCCCAGAGGCACAAGAATGGTTCAACATCCGCAAATCCATCAATGTGATACATCACATAAACAAAATAAAGGACAATAATCATATGATTACATCAATGGATTCAGAAAAAGCATTTGACAAAACACAACATCCATTTATGATTAAAACACTTAATAAAATAGGTATAGAAGGAAAATACCTTACCATAGTAAAGGCTATATATGACAAGCCCTCAGCTAATCTGATATTTAATCGTGAAAAACTGAAGCCCTTTGCTCTACATTCAGGAACACTACAGGGCCCTATCACCTCTTCTTTTCAACATAGTGTTGGAAGTCCTTGCCAGAGCAATCAGGCAAGAGAAAGAAATAAAAGGCATCCAAATTGGGAATGAAGAAGTTAAATTATCACTCTTTGCAGATGACATGATGCTACATATAGAAAACCCGAAAGACTCCACCAACAAGCTATTAGAAACAACCAACGAATATAGGAAAGATGCCGGCTCCAAAATCAACATACAAATTTCATTGCATTCGTATATACTAACAATAAAATCTCAGAAAAAGAAATACAAAAAACAATTCCTTTTGCAATTGCAGCAAAAAGAATAAAATACCTAGGAATAAACAACCAAGGATGTGAAGGACCTATATGCTGAAAACTATAACACATTTTTGAAAGAAATTGAAGAAGACACAAAGAAATGGAAAGTGATTCTGTTTTCATGGATTGGAAGAATCAACATAGTTAAAATGCCCTTATAACCCAAAGCAATATACAGATTTAATGCCATCCCTATCAAAATCCCAATGGATTTTTTAAAGAAATAGAACAAAAAATCATCAGATTTGTTTGGAACCACAAAAGACCCCGAATAGGCAAAGCAATCTTAAGAAAAAAGAACAATACTAGAGGTATCACATTCCCTGACTTTAGCTTGTACTACAGGGCTACAATAATCAAAACAGCGTGGTATTGGCAGAAAAACAGACACATAGACCAATGGAACAGAATTGAGAACCCAGAAATAAAACCACATCAATATGGACAGATAATTTTTGACAAAGAAGCTGAAAACATACAATGGAGGAAAGACAACCTCTTCAATAAATGGTGCTGGGAGAATTGGATAGCCACGTGCAAAAGAATGAAACTAGACTGCTATCTGTCACCATGTACCAAAATTAATTCAAAATGGATCAAAGACTTAAGCATAAGACCTGACACAATAAACTGCATAGTAGAAAACATACGTACTAAACTTATGGACCTTGGGCTCAAAGAGCATTTTATGAATTTGACTCCAAAGGCAAGGGAAGTAAAAGCTAAAATAAACGAATGGGACTATATGAAACTTAAAAAACTTCTGCACAGCAAAAGAAACCATCGACAAAATAAAGAGGCAACCAACTGAATGGGAGAAGATTTTTGCAAACAGTGCCTCTGATAAGGGGCTAATATCCAAAATATACAAGGAACTCATGAAACTCAACAACAAAAAAACAAACAACACAATTGGAAAATGGGCAGGGGACCTGAAGAGACATTTATCCAAAGAGGACCTACAAATTGCAAACAGACATATGAAAAAATGCTCAACATCACTAATCATCAGAGAAATGCAAATCAAAACCACAATGAGATACCACCTCCCCCCAGTTATAATGGCTATCATCAACAAGACAAATAGTAACAAGTGTTGGAGAGGCTGTGGAGAAAAAGGAACCCTCATACACTATTGGTGGGAATGCAGACTGGTGCAGCCGTTATGTAAGGCAGTGTGGAGGTTCCTCAAAATATTATGAATAGAATTAGCATATTACCCAGCAATCCCTCTCCTGGGTATCTACCCCCAAAATTTGAAAACATTTATCTATAAAGACACGTGTGCTCCAATGTTCATTGCAGCTTTGTTTACGGTGGCCAAGACATGAAAACAAACAAAATGTCCTTCAAACATTTTGATGAATGGATAAAGAAGTTGTGATATGTATACACAATGGAATACTCTTCGGCGGTAAGAAAAGATGATATAGGAACATTTGTGACAACATGGATGGATCTTGAGAGTATAATGCTAAGCGAAATAAGTCAGACAAAAAAAGCAGAGAACCCTATGATTTCACTGATATGTGGTATATAAACCAAAAACAACAAAAGAACAAGACAAACAAATGAGAAACAAAAACTCATAGACACAGACAATAGTGGTTACCAGAGGGTAAAGGGGGTGGGGGGAGGGAGATGAGGATAAGGTGTGATCAAATATATGGTGATGGAAGGAGAACTGATTGTGGGTGGTGAATACACAATGGGATTTATAGATGATGTAACACAGAATTGTACATCTGAAATCTATGTAATTTCACTAACAATTGTCACCCCAATAAATTAAAAAAAAAAAAAAAGAAAGAAAGAAAAGAAGGTCAGGAGGAGACTGGAAAAAGAAAAGAGCTGCAGGGGCCTAACAGTGGCAGAACACAGGCCAAGTCAGTCCCAGAAAGACAGAAGCACACCCTGGTGGGAATGGCTCAGAACAGACCTGAGGCTGATGGCTCACAGGTATGATTACTGAGAAAACAACAAGAAACTTGGAAATGTCCAGGGAATGTAAATGGCAGTCTTAAGTATGGATGTGTAAACAGACGAGTCATCATTTGAAGGCTTGTTGATGAAGGAAAGAAGGAAATTAAAGACTCCATAGAAACAGAAAAGAATCATAAAGTTAGAAGACATGCCAGTCCCTTTTTCAACAACCCTCTTTCATCAAGAAATTTGTTGAAGAAAATAAAACAACTACTAAAATATGCAGTAGCCACCCCCCGCCCCGCCCCTTATCCATAGATGATACATTTCAAGACCCCCAGTAGTGACTGAAACCATGGATAATACAAAACCCTATATATACTGTATTTTCTCCTGTACATACATACCTATGATGAAGGTTAATTGAAAAATTAAGCTCAGTAACTGATTAACAATAATAGCTAATAATAAAATAGAACAGTTACAACAATATACTATAGTAAAAGTGATGTGAATGTGGCCTTCCTAAAAATCTTATTGTATTATACTCATCTCTTCACTTGAAGAAAACACTTTGCAAGCTTCTCTATGGCATACCTGAATTGCGCATCACTGCTCTTGAACTTTGGGGCCATTATTAAGTAATGTAAGAGAGACTTGAACACAAGCACTGTGATCCTGTGACAGTCGATCTGATAACCCAGGTGGCTACTGAATGAGTAACAGGCAGGCAGTGTGTGCCATGTGGAGATACTAGACAAAAGGATGAGTCATGTCCCATGCTAGATGGAGCAAGGTGGCTGGAGATTTCATTATGTTACTCAGAAGAGTGTACATTCAAAATTTATGAATTGTTTACTTCTGGAATTTTTCATTAAATATTTTTGGACTGCAGTTGACCACGGGTAACTGAAACTGCAGAAAGTAAAACTGCAGAGAAGGGGAGACTGTTGTAATAACAGAAGAGGCTCTTAAAGAAATGTGGTAAACCAAATCAACCACTCAATTCTGCCTAAAAATAATACCTTTTATTGCTGGTCCAGAAAATTAGAAGACATTTCAAAGTAAAACAAAAGAGTATACAAGATCCTTACAAAATTAAGGGGGAAAAAAATCAAAGTATTTCAGCTGCTGGAATGGAGAATATTCTCAAAGAACTATTTCATGTAAACACTTGCCAGTCTCAGAAGATGCTATAAGGAACTCTTATCAAATTTTCCAAAATCATAATTACAGTGTTATTTTATATTTGCCCAGAATACAAAAAAGTAGAATAATATCCAGATTCTTCGTATGAAGCAAATTTAACATGAATTCCTAAACATATACACATATACTCACATACTCATGTACACAAAATTACTAATCAATTTCACTTATGTACAGTGATGCAAAATTGCTGAACAAAATACTAGCAAAAATTTTTAGCATATTAAAAATAATGCTTTGTAGTCAAATGGGATTTATCCTAAGAATGCAAGAATAGTTTAATATTCATAAATCCTTTGATATAATTTATTACATTAATAGATCTAAGTAGAAAAGTTATGATTATTTCTGTAGATAATGAAAATATTTTTTATAAAATTCAATACCTGTCTTGTAAAAACACTTCATAAAATAGGAATTCGTGGATACTTGCTTTACATAGTAGAAAGATTATGCCTTTATCCTAAAGCCAGCATTTTACTTATTGAGGAAACAGTAGGGGCATTCCCACTAAAGACATACAAAAAGCAAGGATGCCTAGTATTTCCATTAATAGTTAACATTGCATTAGATGTATTAGTGAACATATTCAGACACATGGGAAAACAACATGAAACATAATACAACAAAACAAAAACTATTAGAGTGGTAATAATTCGACAAAAAAATTAAAAAAAACATCTTTATCTAGATGGCATAATACTATTATTGGCAAACTTACAGTAGGTAGGGGTCAGCAAACTACAACTCCTGGGCTGGCCTTCTGTTTTTGTAAATAAAAAATTGTATTGGACACAGCTACATTCATTCACTTACACATTGTGTATGATTGCTTTTGCTCTACTACAATAGATTGAGTAGTTATGACAAGAGACTATATCGACAACAAAGACTGAAATACTCATATTTGTCATCTGGCTGTTTAAGGAAAAGTTTTCTGACCCTTGCCCTCCAGAATCTGTAATGAAATCAACACAAACATAACATTTCATTAAGGTGGCAGAATATAAAAGGAGCAGGCCAAAGTCAATAATCTTGTTATATGAATAAGAGCTAGTTAGAATATTGGAAGTATAAACCCAATTTATAATAGCAACACAAAAATAAAATAATAAGTGTTTAAAATTGATATGAAGAAAAATAAATACAAATGGATATTTAGTATATGATAAAGGTGGCATTTCAAATCAAATGGGGAAAATACAGAATTTTTATACATGTTATTAAGCAATTAAAGAGCTATGTGTAAAAAGATAAAATTGGATTCATACTTCACATGAGAATAAACTCCAACTGAGTAAGATATCTAAATATAACAAATGAAGCCACACAAGTAGTAGAAGAGCACAGATGAATTAATTTATAAACTGATAATAACGAAAGGTTTTCTAATTATGTCTGAAAATCCAAATGCAAAAAAAGGAAAATATGAACTAATGCAACAAAAATTTCATGAAAAATCACAATAAGTCATAAGACAAAAAGTAATCAAGGAGAAACTATTTGCAGAATATGTCACAGATGAAAAACAAATCTCCTCAAATATATAAAAAACTAAAATGTGAGAAGAGGAAATAAAAAATAAAAAATAAATGCAGAATAGCCTCTATTGGGTACACTATGTAGAAAATAAGAAACTTATTTCTGTTGCATTATTGAAATTGCCCTAAGACATTATTGTAAACACTAGAAAAATTAGTTTTAAATTTAAATTCAGTCTCAGTTATTATATGAAGAATTTATGTAATAATTTCTAAAATGAAAATGTTTTAAAACTTTCTAGGACAGTTAAATTACAACTGGTGTCTCTCAGTGTTCACTTTCCAATGGTAAGAAGCTGTGTGCAGTAGAGTAGGGAAATTTTTGCAACATATTCAGATATTTGGTTATTTGGGAGAGGACTCAGCTATCTTTAAACTCTTTTTTTTTTTTTCAAATTAAAATTTATTGGGGTGATAGTGGTTAGTAAAGTTACATGGGTTTCCGGTGTACAATTCTGTAATACATAATCTATATATCACATTGTGTGTTCACCACCCTGTTAAACTCTTATACTATTACTAATAATATAAATAGTAATCATTGTTTTTATTTTAGCAAGCCTAATATATACCCAATACTATATTATGTGCTTTTGGGTATTTTCTCCTCTAAGGTAAAAAGAACCTACAATGTTATTACCTCCATTGTCTACATGAGGAAATAGAAGCAGGGTTGTTGAGTAACTTCACCAAATTGCAAAGCTGGCAATGGGGGTGCTGAAACTCACCCTGGTAACAGCACTCGATGTCCAGACCAACAGAAAAGCAGCCTGCCCCCAGAATATTTGCAATTTCTCATGCATCTCTTAATACCCTCAATAGAGAAAGGGAATGGAGACTGTGTAGCCATCAGACAATAAACTTATCAAGAACAACTGTTTTCTAACCACCGAACCCAACCATGCTCCACTCTCTAGCTTACCTTGCCGGCTGGGCAACTGTTCACTTGGTTATCTTTCTGTGTCACCTTGTCTTTTCATATGCAAAATTATGAGTGGTGCTACATTTTGCTTGCCAAACATACGAGTATATTTTGATTACTTTCTCTTCCATTTTTACACCTTGAACAATAGTCCCTAGTTTTTCTAGCTACTGATGGTAACATAGATCTTCCATGCCAAAAGCCCTTCGCTGTTTCATTTTGCTACCAAAGTTGCTGCCAGCTCTGTGATGTAAATGTTGTAATGCTCATACTGTTTTTATTGCTTCTAGAGTAGATTTTAGAAAGTTAGGAAGAGCTAAAAGGCCCATACGGCATAGTTTCTCCCATGTTTGGCCTTTTGAAAACAGATTTAAGTGTAAATTGCAATTTTTTGGCAAACCTAAAAACAGTCATGTATAGCAGGAACTCCCAAAACATGTTCCAAGGAACCACAGAACGTCAACAGGTTTAATTTTAAGAGAGAGAGGGGAAAAAAAAATCAATCAGGGGAAGTGGCGATTCAAAGTGAACTACATTTAGGAAAAGCTGGGAGATTTTGCATATCTTAAACGTAGAAAGCAACAGCATTTTAAATATTCATTATGGCTCTCCAAGAAGGAAATGAAGTACGTCACATTTCCCAAGTATATTTATTCCTCTACTCAATTTTCAAGGAGCGTCTTAAAGGACTAGTGTCCCCCCAAAATGTCTTTGGGAAATATTGATTTAGAAGGATATGGTAAGAAACACTGAAATGGCACTGCAGTAGCATTTTGGGGGGATTATTAAGAATCTTCCCTACCGATACTTTCAAAGTTCTCCTAAAAGTGTGAAAAGATGTTGGAAATCATAATTAGAGAACTGTCACTTAATCTGAACCTCAATAAAACAGGCATAACTATTAATAAGCAAAAAATTAGTATGCAAAAGTTAGGGGAAAACTGATCATAGACTTTGAATTTAAAAATCAAATACTAAATAAGATGAAAGATGTAAAATTATTCTATATTTTAGTTACAAAACATTAATTAGTAACATTTGGTATAAAAGAAAAAGCTTTCACACCTGACCTTTAAGATAACTTCAAGTATACGTTGTTCACAAGACATACAAAGAATTATATTTCTCGAAAGTCACATCCAAGTTAAAAAGTGTAATTTTTCAAGAAAAGGGTGCTTTTTAAAAAAGCCATTATTGACTTCAGTAGAGGTGGGACATCTCTAATAACCTCTGATAACTTCTGTTGACATTAATTTTAAATTTATGACTTTGGTTAATTGGGTTTATTTTGTCATCAAAATGATGGTAGTTAATAAATGTATGCACACAGACAGGGAAATTTTAGTGGAATTCCACAGGGATCTTGACTCATCCTCATCTTATTTTGATATGTGAGTGTGTGAGTGTGTGTGTGTGTGTGTGTGTGTGTGTGTGTGTGTAAACCTATATAGCGTAGCAACTTTAGCCTAGATTGAATCCTCTGCTCAATTAAGGCATGGGTCCTCCAGGAGTCTGTTTGAAACACTTAGAAATGACCTGAAAGAGAACTCATCCTAAGGAAAGGGGCATATTTCCTGACAGGCTTGACTGAATAATTAAATCTCGGCTTTAGAGGTAGAGAAGATTCTAGTTGTGTCAATGCATTCTGTCCTTCTCAGCTGTTCCATTAAAAAAAAAAAAGTGGATTCATCTCTGAGCCCGAAGGATAAAAATAAAAAAGGTCTGTAAGAGCTGTTTGGCTCAAAATTCCATACACATTTAGGATGCACTATATTTTACATGTCTCATATATTTATCATTAGAAGAGGAGAAAGGCAATTTTCATTATTTATTCATGAACCTTTATGCAACAAACAACTTCTTCCCCTCAATTATAAGTGGATACGTCACATGAAAAGAACTTAGATTTTAAATGGCCTGAACTCAAGTTTACAGCAAAACTGACACAATTATCTACAAGTTAAATTCAAATGTGATACAGAATTATACACCTGAAATCTATGTAATTTCACTAACAATTGTCACCCCAATAAATTTAAAAAAAAAGAAAAAAAATTCAAATGTGCATATTATATTGAAACATATTAGATAATTAACTGTATGTAGACATATTCTTTAACAATATCAGTTGTTTAAGATGTGCAAAGATGATCATGAAGATGTGGATGAAATTTATAGGGAGATATAATTTGGCTATTTAAAACTCCTATGCTCTAAAGTTAGATGGTGCTTACAATGAAGTAGGTTTACTCAGGAGACAGTGGGCCTTCCTCCACATGTGAGAAAACCATGTGATGATAATATAGTAGGAAGAATTCAAGCACTGATAGGTAATTGGATTATGTGCCATATTAGGTCCCATTTCACCTGGGATTCTAGGATGCTATGATTCTTTTTTGTAAAAAATAGTCAATTAATTCCCTATATCTATACAGAGACCCTGTCTACTTATAGTTTCCCCCTTGATCACTTTTGAGGAGAATATGTTTAATCCATCTTATTAACTTGTTTGTAATCAATTAGAACTTTTGGACTGTTCAATTGTTACAACTGATAAAAACAGCAGAACAGCTGTTTTTCCATATGGTTTTCTGAATCAAACGACATTATACTGGAAATCTATGTTAATGTTCCTATTTGAAAAATGGGCCAAACATTAACTGTTTTGTAAGGCTCTGAATTTTATTTGGTGAAGGTAACACACACACACACACACACACACACACACACACACACACAAACATATCACTATTACAAATCTTTTGCAAGTAGCTTGAGGGATTTTTTTTACTCTTTTAATAAACTGGCTGGTCAACTCAGCAAACAGATTCAGTAATTTGATTGTAAGCTTGCTTACCAGATATCTATATATAAATATCTGTGTGTGTGTGATATACACATATATTATATATTATGTTGTTTATATGTTTATATATATGTGTATATATAAGATTATATATACACATAGTTTTATATATACATAAATTTTTTATTAACAATATATGTGCAAAAATATGCATAGCTATACTAGAAAATTAAAAATAATACAATTCAGTAACAATTTGATTTGTGCATTATAATACTATCTCGTAACAAGTAATTATAATTTTGCATTTTTCACCTCGTTAGGAAACAGTTCACTTACCAAATACTAGAGAATGACATTTTATTTTAAAAATTTCCTTTTAATAATTAAGGAAAAATACTTAGGCAAATGACTCAATTGTTTAAAAAAATAAAAGAACCAAGCTTCATAAAACAATCCCAGGTAGATATTTTCCCACTATAAAATTTTAACACTTCATTTACATTTCTATTTGTAACTTATTTACTTTTTATAGCATTTTGTTTTAGTTTCCAACTCTGTTGATATAAACTTATGGAAGACAGTACACTGATTAGCTACAGATAAAACTACCTCATATTCAAATAAGCTTTTTAAAATAGATTACCTATAAATTCTTTACTAGTGAATCTATTTTCAAATTGCTGTGTGCTTTATCCAGCAGAAAGAAAGAGTGGTCATAATAAAAACAATGACTTATGCAGTATTTGTGTGGCCTGTACAATTTATAAATCAAGGTCACATGTATTATCCCATGTATTATTATCCCATGTATTATCACATGTATCATTTTGATATAGATTCTTAGAACAAAGACAGACTTGGGTGACCTGAAGCTAAAATAATTCATCCTCTGAGCCAAAAGGCATAGCATTGAAAATATAGCCCTCAGAATTGTTTTTTCCTCCCAGTCATGGTTTCTGACAAAGAGAAGCAAACGGATTATTAAAGAATTAAGTATTTCTCTACTTTTACCTTGGACTCTGGGCCTGTCCATTAGTTGTTCATAAATTCAACACACTCCTCAGGTTGTACAATTAAGACAACAATCTGTGCCTTCATCACTCCTTCTAAATGGAATGTGAAGAGCCATAGGGGTAGACACACTGCTCAACATATATTGGTAGTATTGAGCCCAATCTTGTTTTTATAAATGATTAATAAAATGGCTAACTTCCATGCAGAGTAGGGAGGGTGGCAACATAACCTCGATTACTTACATTGACAACATAATTAATCTTCTTCTTTTCTTTTTCTCTTTTCAATAACATATGGTCTCCACTCAGTTGTGGAATACGATGGAACCTCACTGGGATCACATCTGTCAGGTTTCCAGAGTGAATAAAAGCACTCAGCGGGTTTGTGAGCTACTTGTGTGTGTGAATGTGGGGTGCATTAGTACCAAGTCTATGTCCTTGGAAAAACACTTTGCTTTGTCCCAAAGATGTTAAAGATCATCATCTATTACATAGATGAACCCCAGAAAGTATCCTTTATGGAAAAATGTCAAAAAAAATGTACAACTAAGTATGTAAATGTCCTACACTAAGAGTTTCTATGCAGCTCATATATAGTTTAGACTCTTGATGACATTTTTCCCTCGTTGTGCTTAAAAGTAAAAATCACTTGAGCAATGATTTGGACAATCAATACCTAACCTATGCTGTCAGGGTTTAAAAAAAATAAAATAAGGTGTAAAAGTACATTGCTTCAAATAGAAAAATGACAGTTTTCATCAGACATGGACATATTGTAATTTCTACCTGACCCTGGCCAGCATGCAGTGAATTATGCTCTGTTTTATGAAAAAAAAAATATCAAGCTTAAACAATCCATGTGGCTTATCTCAGGTGTAATTTCAATGAGATGGCAAAGATTCAAAAAATTATGTTTTAATCAACAAAAGTTTATATAATTCAAAATTTACAGGTGATATATCAGTTGTTTAGAAGGGAATCACTTTAAAACGATTCAGAGAAACTATGATCTTTTTATATTTTCACTTTGTTAATGAAAGTGTCATCTCATCAAATCTTTAAGAGTCAGCATGATTTTCAAATCCTTTCATCTCAAGTTAGCAAGCATTTATCGGACACATTCTGATATCACTCCCTTAAAGATTGTGATTGCTGTACAAGATTTATAAGTGTTCCTTGTACCAGGAACACATTATTTGCCAACTCTAGCTATATGTAAAATATAGAGTTAAATAATTATTTAAAACAGTATTTACCAAGTAATTGAAATTGTACAAAAAGTGTGGGGTGTACATTTGTGAAACAGGGAAAGTAGAATAAATCTGGAGCCTGTGTTTTAATTGTTCTGAATTTGGGAAAGAGTATATTCTGATGAGGGTTTCTAATGCACTTAATTAAGATCAACAATCTTAGGTTGTTTCAGAAAAGAGGTGGTTGTTACTCTATGGTCATTGCTTTAATGAATCTGAAAAAGCACCAGTATTCTGAGAACTTGAGATGAGGCAGCAAGCTTTGAGCTAAATTTTAGTTGTTTATCCTGAACAAAGTTGTCTGGTAATGCAATAAATCGTCTTCCATGTTGCATTTAGAAAAAAATTCTCTGAAAAAAAAAGTTCTCTGAAATGTAAACTAATGAGTGGACATATTAAAAAAAAATTTGATCATACAACACCTGTGACATCTCAAACGTCATCCCCATATCTAAAATAAAAGTAAAAGCTATTATGATAACTAATATGTACTTTTATTACTAAATCTATTGGGCATAAATTAAACTAAAATAAATCCATTTGAATTTCTGAATTTTCTCATGGATACTTTACATTGTGGTATTCACTATACAGTATATAATATTATGACAAAATTTCCTATCATTAATCTCCAGCAAACAGGCATAATATTAGATGTAGCAGTGAATGAAAAGAGAACGAGGAAGTTTCAAATTCTAGATCTCAGGCTATTAAAGATAGCCATCGTAGCTGTTGCTCTACTCTGTCAATTTTTACTTCTAATTAACATAAGTGGGAGGTAATATACTTTAGAAAAAGACTATTTATTAATCACTATCTGTGCTATGGCCCCCTGAATGCTATTTCCTTGAGTGACCTGGACTTGGCCATATGTTAATTCCCACTGCACAGATTCAGGCTAGTCATTTACCCTGTGGACCATTGTCCTTGAGTCTCACATCTATTCCTTCCTGGCCAATTAATAACAACAATGTCATTCATTGTTGAGGGAGAAAGAACAACCATTAAGTCATCAAAAGGGAAGACAATCTAAATAAGGAAGACTATACAGAAAAATATTTTACTCTTCACTCTTCTAAATGTAAACTCCAATCCATAAGAAGATGGCTGGAATTTGCTCCTTTGTCTAGACCTCCTTCAAAGTTTCTCTGAATAAAGGTAAGGACTCAAGTAAATGATTAAACCCCCTCTAGTGTCAGAAAATTAAGGCAAAAGAAATGTAACAGCTTCATACAGGCTCTCTTCCTTATCAGTAAACTTTCCTCGGCATTCAAAAAAATGTATACTGAGAATTACATGCATTGTGTTATAAAACTTCGTTGTTTCTGCTTCTTCTGTATAAATATAAAATATATACTCATTAGATAGTGACTCAGTATTTGCTTTTAAATACATAGGAATGCCTCAGCAAAATCAATTTTTCTCTTACTATCCTAACCATTGAATTTAAATGGAATACTTGCTAATACATTTTTGGAAATCAGCAAATTATACAGCTATATTTGACACAATATGACAAATAACCACTGAACTAATTTGCAAGTAAAATTTTCTTACATCATATACAAGAAACTCAAAATGGATTAAAGACTTAAATGTAAGACCCAAATCATTAAACTCCTAGAAGAAAACATAGACATTACCCTTAGTAATATTTTTACTGATATATCTCCTTAGGTAAGGAAAACAAAAGAAAAAATGAGGTTACATCAAACTAAAAAGTTTTTATATAGCAATGGAAGTGATCAACAAAATGAAAAGACAATGGGAGAAGATATTCACCAATGATACACATGGTAAGGGATTAATATCCAAAATGTATAAAGAACTTATACAACTTAACACCAGAAAAACAAACAACCCAATTAATAAATGGTCAGAGAACGTGAACAGACATTTCTCCAAAGAGGACAGAGAGATGGCCAATAGACATATGAAAAGATGCTCAACATCATTAATTATCAGAGAAATGCAAATTAAAACCACAATGAGATATCACTGCACACTTGTCAGAATGCCTATCACTAACAAATCAACTAACAAATGTTGGCAAGGATGCAGAAAAAAGGGAACACTCATCCACTGTTGGTAGGATTGCAAATTGGTGTGCAACCACTATGGAAAACAATTTGGAGATTCCTTAAAATATTAAAAATAGAACTATCTTATGTCCCTGCAATTCCACTCCTCGGTATTTATCTGAAGAAACAAAAAACACTAATCCAAAAAATATATATGTACTCCTATGTTCATTGCAGCACTATTTACAATAGCCAAGATATGGAAGCAATCCATGTCCATCAATAGGTGATTGGATAAAGAAGAGATGGTATATATATACAAAGGGATATTACTCAGTCATAAGAAAAAGAAGAAAAAAAGAATGAAATATTACCATTTGCAACAACATGGATAGATCTAGAGGGTAATGCTAAGTGAAATAAGTTAGACTGAGAAAGACAAATACCATATGATCTCACATATATGTAGAATCTGAAGAACAAAATAAATGAACAAATAAAATAGAAACAGACACATAAATACAGATAACAAACTGATGGTTGCCAGAGGGGAGGGGTGTTGGGGAACTCGGTGAAAATAGTGAAGGGATTAAGAAGTAGAAATCAGTAGTTACAAAATAGTCATGGGGATGTAAAGTACAGCATAGGGAATATAGTCGATGATATTTTAATAACTAAGTATTGTGCAGGTGGGTACTAGGCTAATTGAGGGAACACTTCATAAATTATATAAATATCTAACCACTATACTGTTCACCTGAAACTAATATAAAATAATATTGAATGTCAACTGTTATTGTAAAATAAAAAATATTAAAAAGAACTATTAGGTGTTATAGAAAGTATAGGATATATAAAGTTTTATAATTTTTGCACATATTTTCTACCAATTATTAATTTCTAGTTTTCATTCTAATTTTTCATTTAGCATGTGAAATGGTTTGAAAGACTGATTATCCTAGAAACATAACCTAGTTTTTATAAGAATGTACTTTTTGGTTAAGTTGCATTTACAAATCAGTAGAGAAAGGAAGGTTTATGAGCAAATGATGTTGAAAAATTGGTTAACTCTACATTTGAAGAAATATGAGACTTTCACCTAACTCCACATATAGAAATGAATAACTGATTAAGAGACAAGACTAAAAATTTAAATAAAATCAAGGTGAGTGCTTACATACTGCAAGATAGAAAGAAGTTTTATAATTTATTCAATAAATATACAGAGAGAGGTACTAGGGATACAGAGGTAAACAAAGGTACACAAATACCTGCCCTCGTGGAGCTTATTGTGCAGTGGAAAGGAGAAAGACCAATAAACAACATATCTATCTATGTACACTGTGTTTTATAGAAGTAGATGATAAACACTATTGAGAGGAAGGACAGAAAAAGTGGAGGGTAAATGGTTTAAGAATTGTAAGTAGACTGTCCTTATTATGCCTTACGAAGGTAATATATGAACAAAGACTTGAAGGAGATAAAGAATAAAACCTGGAGATTTCTGGTGAAAGATTTTCCATGTGAACAAAACAGTCATTGCAAAGCACCTAATATGTGTTCATTCCTGGAATGTTGAAACAAGGAAGGTAGTATATAGGTAAAAGGGAGATATGGAAGGAAAGAGTAATAGGAAAATTATTAAAACTACAGATTGATTACCAAAAATATTGAAACATTTATTTACATAAGCATTCACAACTTCTGAACATTAAATACACTTAAAGAGGCAAAAGACAAACTGGTATGAAATATTGGGAATTAACATAACAAAAGTCAATCCACTAGATAGTGAGATCTATGAAAGCTAGAATATTGTTTTGTTCACTGCAGAATCCCTAGAATTTAGAACAGTGTCCTTTGTATGATGTCTGCACTAGATAGATCTTGAATGTTAATAACTTAATACATGCTAGTTGAAGTGTAGAATGTATAGGATACTTACATTTTTGTAGATGTAGTATATGGATTTCTTTAAAATATTTGATAGTTAGAAATACATATCACAAGTCTCAAATTTCATGCTATAAAATTATCATCTGTATTCCCTCATCTTATTTATTTTCAAAGCAATAGTAATTCCTAACATTTTATATTTATTTTGTTTTAATGTATCTATGAGGGGAACAGTTTTGTTTTGTTCTTTCCTTTATGCCAAATCATGGACTAGCTCCTGGTACTTCACAGCTTTCTATAAGTATTTTTTTTTTTTAATAAATGAATAAATAGAAGGGATTTCTTGTCAAGATGGCAGAGTAGGTAATAAATGTTGTGCTTGCTTCCTCCTATGACCAGATCAAAATTCCAACTAACTATAAAAAAAACATCATTGAGAATTGCCTGACATCTAGCTGAACATAAATTCTATAACTAAGAAAATACAGAAGCCACCTCAAGAAAGGTAGGAGGGGTGGGGCAAAGAATAGGCTGGTCTCACACTGCTATGTGGTGGTTAAAAATCAGGAGGAATATCTCAGCTGTGGAGGTCTCTCTGGAGGAGTGAGAAGTCTGATACCCAGAGCAAGTTCCTCAGCCCAGGATTTCAGTGCCAGGAAGAAAAGTCCCCACAACTTCTGGCTATGAAAAATAGCGGATATTGTGGCTGAGTGAGATCGAGGGTGGCTGGAATGCCAGGAACTACTCTTAAAGAGACCATACACAGACTTACTCATTGATGAACTCACTCACTCTGAACTCTAGTGCTGGGTCAGCAGCTTGAAAGGTGCCAGGACATACAAGGAGAAACTGAGTTGTAGGATTTCAGGTTGAGGGCAGAAGGGGCAGCTTTTTCCCAGAAAGAAGTGCTGGCAGAAGCCATTGTTTCTTTGATGAGCCATACCCCCTCAAGGCTTGCAGACTGAGGCAGTTGCCATATCTGAATCTTCATCAACCTGGCTAACACCATTCACCTACCCTGCCCTCATGATTACCTGAGACCCTGGGCCACCCAACTTTCACACACACCAAAACTGCTTCTAGTGGCTTTTCCATACAAACAGTCTGTTTTAGTTTCTGTTACGGATTTTCCTAAAACCCTCACAGGTTCAAAACCCCAAAGAAGCAGCATCTGGCTTCGGCATGTCCCATACAACTTGCTGAGCAGCCCCAAACTCAGCACTAGTGACAGCCAGTGGCTTTATACCAACAAAGCCCAGTGCAAGGTGGTGGCCATCTCTGGATGGCTTTGTGGCTCATGCCAGATGGAGCCATGCAGGACACAGAGAGACGCTAAACTTGGTCTGCAGTAGGACCCCTTCCCCGGAGGCCCCAGAGCCAGCCCTCCTGCTGGCTGGCTTAAGACCAAGCCAGAGAACACCCTGAACAACTTTGAGGAGGACACACCCAAAGGGCAGATTAGGCAGGCACCAGAGCTTGCTAAAGCAAGTCTTGCCTGTGTGGTCAGCCTCTGAACAATAGCTCATCCACTGTTGTCAAGGCCACTCCTCACAAAAAAACAGCCTGAGGGTCTGTCCCTCACAATGATGTACAAACAGCAACCAAGGCTCATTTACAACAGGAGGGCACACACAAGCAACACAAGGGACACACCTGGAACATCCAGCTCAGGTGACCAGGGAGACTCTGCCACTGGGCCCCATAGGAAACCTACTACATAAGGCCAGGAGAAATAGTAGCTGAATACATAGAAAGAAACATAGGAAGGCAGCCAAAATGAGGAGACAAAAACAAAAATAACAACAACAAAAAAACACACGTCTCAACTGAAAGAACAAGACAAAGTTTCAGAAAAAGAATTAAATAAAATGGAGGCAAGCAATCTATTAGATATAGAGTTTCAAAACACTGGTTATAAAGATGCTCAATGATTTCGGGGAGAATTTCAACAGAGAGATAGGAAACATAAAAATTGAAATAGAAAACACAAAAAAGAATCAGTTAAAAATTAACAGTCCAATTCAAATAAAGAATACAATAGAGAGAATCAACAGTAGATTACATGAAGCAAAGGATCAAATCAGTGATTTAAAAGATAAGGTAGCAGAAAAAACCCAATCAGAACAACAAAGAAAAAAAGAATACAAAAAAAATGAGGAGATTTTAAGGGGCTTCTGGGATAACATCAAGTGTATCACCGTTTGCATCATATGTGTACCAGAAGAAGAGAGAGAGCAAGGGATTGAAAACATATTTAAAGAAATAATGACAGAAAACTTCCCTAACCTGGTACAGGAAATACATATACAAGCCAAGAAGTGCAGAGAGTCCCAAACAAGATGAACCCACAAAGGCCCACATTAAGACACATCATAATTGAGATGCCAAATACTAGAGACAAAGAGAAAATCTTAAAAGCAGCAAGAGAAAAGTAGTTACCAATAAGAGAACTCCAAGAAGACTGTCAACTGATGTCTCAACAGAAACTTTGCAGGCCAGAGGGATTGGCACAAAATATACAACATGATGAAAAGCAGGGACCTACAACCAGCGTTACTCTACCCAGCAAAACAATCATTTAGAATCAAAGGACAGATAAAGAGCTTCCAAGATAAGAAAAAGCTAAAGGAATTCATCACCACTGAGGAATCTGGGAGGGACTTCCTTAAGAGACAAAAAAAAAAAAAAAGATAAACAATATGAAAAAATAAATGGGAATAACTACATTATCTATCAACAATTACTTTCAATGTAAATGGATTAAATGCTTCAATCAAAAGACATAGAGAGGGTGGCTGAATGGATAAGAAAACAAGACCCTTACATATGCTGCCTACAGGAGACCCACTTCAGATTGAAAGACATAGACAGACTGAAAATAAAAAGATGGAAAAAGATGTTTCATGAAAATTAAAACAAACAAACAAAAAAGCTGGGGTACCAATATTTATATTAGACAAAACAGACTTTAAAACAAAGGCTATAACAAGAGACAAAGAAGGACCCAGCAATTTCACTTCTGGGTATTTATCCAAAGAAACACTGCTTTGAAAGGGGCATGTGCATCCATATGTTCATTGCAGCATTGTTTACAATAGTCAAGATATGGAGGCAGCCTGGGTGTTCATCTATGGATGAATGGATAAAGAAGAGGTGGTATGTATATACAGTGGAGTATTACTCAGCCATAAAAATAAAATCTTGCCATCTGCAACAACATGCATGGACCTAGAGGATATTGTTCTGAGTGGAGTAAGTCAGACAGAAAGACAAATGCCGTATGACTTCACTTATATGTGTAATCTAAAGAACAAAATAAACAAACAAAATAGAAAAAACCTCATAGATATAGAGATCCTTTTGAGGGTTGCCAGAAGGGAGGGGTGTTGGGTGTGGGTGAAACAGTGAAAGGGAATAAGAAGGGCAAATTGGTAGTTACAAAATAGTCATGGGGATGGAATGTATAGCATAAGGAACATAGTCAATAATATTGTAATAAGTATGTAAGGTGTCAATGGGCATTAGATTTATTGGGGTGATCACCTTGTAAGTTATATAACTGTCTAATCACTATGTTGTACAACTGAATCTAATATAATATTGCATGTCAGCTGTAATTTAAATGTTAAATTACATTTACAATTAAATATTAATATGTTTTTAAATATTTTAAAATATGTATGAAAATGGTACTTCTAGTAAATACTTCAAATGAACTGAAAAATGCAGTCTAAGACTTATGTAGAAGAATGTAATTTGAGCATTATTTAAAATAATAAAATCAGAACACTTACGTTTACAAAATCAATGTAATGGTTAAAAATTGTGGCATATCCATTTGATGAAATATCATATAGGAATTCATCTTCTTTATGAAGAACATTTACTATCATTGATAAATGCTTGCAATATGTTAAACAAAATAGCACAAAATTAAATTCTATGATATTTAACACTTTTGAATTGATTTATGTATTAACAGATGTTGATTAGAATTGATTCTAGAATTGTGAGAGACCTAAAAATACACCTAATGTAGGTATTTTCTAACATTTCTTTCTTTTTGTAAATCAATTCTCTCATTCAAAAGAGAATTTTAATCAGAAGGCTAATGAGAAAAATCACATTTTAAATGATGCCACTGTAATTCTGACAGGGAGAAGAGGGAGGATGGTGTGGGAAAGGCCCAGTGTCCTAATTCCTGAACCTCTGTTCTCTCATCCAATTTTGCTGCCCATGGAATGCTCAAAGACAACACTTTAGGATTCTTAGGATTTCTCTGAGCATGGTGGAGGGGAAAAAAAACAAAAAACAAACAAACAAAAAAACTAGTTTAATTGTGATCCAGATAACTAGGCCCTAGAATGTCAAGTCACTGTCTGTAGATATGTGTACAGATGGAAGAAATTTGGGACCAGAAAACAACTCCTTTGATCCTACTTGAGTACTCTTTTACTATCCCTCTTCCTTGTTGACTGAGGGTTCCAAAGTCACCAAAATTCACCAATTCCTTTGCACACTTATATTGCTTCTAGCAGTAACTTTGCTGATAGGTGTGCACACCGGTGTGTATGCATAGAAGAAAGAGTATCCTGTGAAATTAAAGTGTTATTTTGTGTTGCCGTGGTAACAAATTACCACAAATGGCAGTTTAAAACAACACATTTTTTACCTTACAGTTCTATAGTTCAGAAGTCTGAAACAAGTCTCAATGAGCAAATATCAAGATGTCAGCAGGGCTAGGTTTCCCTTTGGAGGCTCTCGAATAAGTTGCATTTCCTTGCCTTTTCCAATTTCTAGTGGCTGGCTACATTCCTTGCACTTTTTGGTAACCCACTTCCTCAGTATTCAAAGCCAGTAACATTACATCTCTTTATTCTTCCACAGTCACATCTCCCTCTCACTTTTTTCTCCTTTTTATTCTTTCACTTATAAGGAGCCTTTTGATTATACGGGTTCCATTCAGATAATCCACAATAATCCACATATGTTTAAGGTCATGTGATTAGCAAACTTAATTTCCCTTTGCCAGGTAAACTAAATATTCACAGGTTAGTAGAATTAGGACACGGGTTTCTCTGGGAGACCATTCGTCTGTCTATCACAAAGAACAGTATAAAAAACATTCCCTAATGTATCTGACTTCTTTTTCATATTCAACACATCACACATGCACACACACACACAGTTTCTTCTGTAATGCAAAGAAATTTTAGCTTTCCTTCTGGCCAGGTCACACATAAAAACAGTAAAAAGGAGAATTATATCTAAAAGAAAGTAATACAATGGAAACCCCCTTAATTGTCCTGTACTTAACATACTCATAAAATGAATGGTTAGTCTCCAAGTCTTTTCTTTTTCCTTTTTTTTAAGGAGGGCACAGCTCACAGTGGCCCATGTGGGGATTCAACCAGCAACCTAGGTGTTATTAGCACCACGCTCTAAGCAACTGAGCTAACCAGCCACCCCTACAAGTCTTTTTAAAAATATACTATTAATCTTCTACAGCACCCTGACCTCTGTGGCTACACCCAAATACTTCTATTCCCACCTGTCTCACTATAAATAGACCAGAAGTCATTTATGTTTCTCCTTTTTAAATCAACTTTTCTTAAAATTAAATCAACAGTTTTGTTTAAACTATTAGTTAACCAATTTAGCTCTATCCAGTCAAATTTGAGAAATTGTTCACATTACTGCTTTATGAGGATTTGTGTATCAGATCACTTTTCATTCATCAGAGTCTCTTGGAGGAAAGAGCATTGAGGCATGTGGAGATTGATGACTAAGGGAGTCTGGAAAGTTTAGAATTTGGGGGTAAAAACGGAAGATAATAGCCAAGAATGGGGGCCTCATAAGACGAGGGACTATAATGGAGGACCTAGAAATAATACTAGAGACAATTCCTGGATGAGATTTGGGTCAGTTAGTAAACTTTGCCTATTTTAAGTTTTACCTGAGCTTGCCCTCTGTATTAAGTTCTGTTTTGCACAACAATTTTATTTTTCATCCAACAGTTATTTAGCTCAAACTGCCCTTTTAAAAATATTCTATGGAGTAATACATCAGCTAGCCCAAATTGGTAGATTTCCCCAGTGCATTCAAGAGGAGTTTCTGAAAATGTTATCATGTTCATTGAATCCTGACCATTTCTTGGTGTCTCTTAATTTGTTCTATTTCCAGGGACTTTGAGTGACTTTTCCTATAATAAACTTATAAATTGGGTGGGTCAAGGTTAATGTAATTTTAAATTGTCAATCAAATTCCACAGCTTCTCAGCTCATTAATATATGTTGAACTGTTTCGCTTATCTTTCAACCAGATTTCATTAAAACTACAAAAGCTTATTTTTATCTAAGCCTAGTAATGTTTGTTGATGACATTGTTGTCTAGAGAAATTAGGATTCTGAATAGCAGTCGATAATATGATATTCTTGCAACTGAGGTAAATCAAAAGGAGAAACACCCATAAAGCACTTTTATTACACATAAATGATAGATTTAGTATTTTCCTGGGTTGCAAATATTTTTAGATCCAGTTACTAATAAACCAATCATGGAAAGGTTATATCCAAGGAAGGTGATTTGCTGCTTTCCTTATGTCTTTTTTTTTCTTCATTATAATGGAAGCCCTTAGTGGATAAAGTATTCTATTCTATCTATTAACTATTTACTCAAATGTTTTAATACTTAAAGGAAATCCTTCAACTATTTCAGCATCAAGTGGCCATTCTTCAAATGCAGGAATCCAATTTAATGAAAGTGTGAAAGCCAGTAACTCTCACACTCAATATCTCATTTAATCGTTACAGTAATACTGGGTGAAAGGTCTTATTCTCACCTATTTATAAGGATGTGAAACAGAGAGGAGTGAAGTTACTTCCCAGGTTTGCACAGGATGGTAGTGTCAGGATTGAGACACAGAACTCCTAGTTTAGTGCTCATCCCTCACCATTGCAACTGTCCTTGGGCAGAGCAGCATGTACTTACGCTCATAAGATGTCTCTTGTTGTATGGCTGGAGTGTGTTTAACAAATCCTCCTATCTACCAGTTAAGATACATTAGCTAATGGCCTAATGAAATTTTACCAATTTATTAAGAACAAAAATAGTCTTCTTGGAGAAACCATCTGGGGGAAGATTATAAAAGAGAGGAAAAATTATTTGCTTACAGGGAAGAAGGAATGGGTGGGTTTTTGTGTGTGTGTGCTTTTTTAATTAAAAAAATACTAAAAAAGAAAATAAACAAAAAAGCCAGACTTGGATTGATTAGGTATAATCTGGCATGCTACCTTTATTAAAAGAGATGAAAGTAAGAGAGGAAATTAGTTTTTATTTCATATCAATAAATGCCAAGAATTTTCCTGTGTTTTGTATTCTCATGACAATACTGTAAGGTTGTGTTATAATCCCCTTACATTTGGAAACAATGTAAGGCTCATGGTTTAAAATGGTAGGCTAAATTCATTGGATAAGAACAAATAAAACTGAGATGAACACACACCTATCTGTCTCTAAGATCATATATGTCAACTGCTTAACATTCAGCATTCTATCAAACAATATTTCACTATGGGTTATCAAATGAAAATAAAATAATTATCCTTTCTGAACATTATAGTGATGATGTTGCTGTAATAGAAGCATTAAATAAATACGTTTACAACTTTCAGGAATTGTAAATAAAAATATATACCTAAGGCATAGAGGGTTAATAATCATGATAATGTGGTTTCAGAGACATTTGATGATGAAATTGATGTATACATTACTTTAAATAATCTTTATACTATGTTAATAATGATAATATGTAGTTAAGAACTGACTAAAAATAACTCTATTCTAGAATTAAAAGCAGACCAAGATAGTAGTGAGTTCCCTTAGCAGATCTGACTCAAATGATAACATAATAATAAAGGTGGAGATTTAAAAGATACCCCAAAAAGTGTCATCAAGGATTTAAATTCCTATTGTGTGAAACAAGTCTTGAGTTTCTGGGTCGAATTTATAAAGACTTTTTGTTTTCCCTTTTCTTTTCTCTTCTCTTCTCTTCTCTTCTCTTCTCTTCTCTTCTCTTCTCTTCTCTTCTCTTCTCTTCTCTTCTCTTCTCTTCTCTGTTTCTTTTTTTTTTTTTCCACAGCTCAATAGTAGGCAAGAATTGCAAGCAATAAAAGCTATACAATGAGCTACCTAATGAGGGTAATGAGTTAATCATTACTGGAACTTTTAATGGTGGGCTAGGTAGGCATTTGCTTGGGATGTTGTATACAGGATTCAAGCAGACAAACACAGAATTGACTGGATTCTTCTATATGTCTCTTCCAACTTTGATTGTTTGTGATTTTATTACACTACAGAGAATATCAATGTGTAAATACTTATTTACTTAAAACTTATGCGATGAAGATCAGCACCTCAATTGCCAAAAATATTTTCTATATTTTTACCCCTTTGTGTAGGCCAACATGGAAGAAGTAATGAAATGACATAGCTAGCTAACTTACAAGAAGAATATATAACCTGAGTCCTTGAGTAGCCACATATCTTTTTAAGAAAATAAAACCTACCACCACAATGATTGTTTTGCAAAGAAAAAATAGTCACAGATAGAATGGACATGGAACTCTACCAATTCAATGGGGCTTATGCATACCTCTGATGTTGGCTTATGTTTTACATTTGCATGCATCATTAAAACCACATTTTCATAATAGAAAATAATCTGTGTCCTTTGTGTGCAAGCTTGAGGAATATGATTGGCTAAAATATGATATATCTCTCAGCAGTGTTAATATAAAATTTTGTGACAGTATAGATAATCTTAAATGCCCTTAAAGGACCTATTTTCACATATCAGAGCAGAGAGGAATCTACATCAATGTCTTAGAAGGCTGTTGACTCAGTGGTTAAAACATTGGCTTGGAAGGTAGAAAACTCACACTCAAACTGTATCCTCTATTAATGTTTTGTGACCTGAGGGAATATCAGATGTTAAAAAAAATTGGGTATAATATATAAAATTACTCACCCTGAAGTGTTATAGTAAAAATAACATGAGCCACACACACTTGTCAAAAGTGCTTTGAAGATGATTCATTCTTAAAGCCCTATTATCAAGCATACATATATTTTCAGTTTTTCCTTATTTATGGATTGATGGAAACTCTTATAAAGAGTGTGTGTATACTGAGGGATAGAGCTTGTGTCAAATTCTTTATTTAACACTCTAAATAATAAATCTGAGGTTCTGAAGAGGCCTTTGCAATAAAGTGGCCACAGAGATGCTGGAGTGCTATTCAAGTAACAGAAACACTCTGTTACATGAACACAATTGTGGTGTGAAATGTTAATGAATCTCATATCACTGCCTTTTTTCCAGCTTATTTCAATTTTCTCCTAACATAGAAATGTATCTCAATTCTTCCACTAGACATTATCTGTCTTTTTTTTGACCATTCTTGTGCATTCTCCATAGTGTCTGGACTAACAAGTTAGGATACTGATGAGCTTGATGGTATTGCATAATAAACTCTCCACATAAAATGCCTTTTGTTCAGTGAAACAATCTAATATAGCCAGTCTTGTGGAATTCATATTTTATCCATAAAATTTGTGTATTTTACTTAGGAAATAAGATACAAAGACATGTCTAAAAAAGTGTTCTTTAGTCAACAGTGATTCATATATAAAGAATAATTTTTCTTGAAAGCAGAGAATGAAGGTCAATCAGATATTAAATTTGCAAAGGAAACCTTCAATAATAATAGATGGATGTGCTGCAAGCCCAGTGTAGTAAAAATAATAATTGTACCATACCATTTGTTATTACAATAATGATAATTAGAATTTTCACAATTATTGGTTGTAAGTTCATTAAGGATTTCTTGAAAATAAAAATGAAAGAGTTGTCCTTGACAGACAAGAATAAATGCTATGATAAAGCATAGTCCTTCTCAAAAAATGATTACACACTGAACCATGGTATAAACCTTTCCATTTGCAGTAATTCTATCAACTGTTCCAAAAATCTTAAATCAAATACCTGAGAGTTAACAGCTTTTTCCTGTGGTTCATGGCTAACAAGTTATAGCCTTTTTTCTATGGTTAATGACAGAGGGAGGTGAGCTACTTGGTC
Source organism: Rhinolophus hipposideros (assembly GCF_964194185.1). Lineage (NCBI taxonomy): Eukaryota > Metazoa > Chordata > Mammalia > Chiroptera > Rhinolophidae > Rhinolophus > Rhinolophus hipposideros. Next base: position 21,874,613 of record NC_138058.1, on the reverse strand, counting down.
ATTGAATGTATGATTATGGGACTCTGATATGTCCATTCAAAAGGAGAAATTGAATATAGGGGAAAGAGGCAGGGAAAGGAGAAGTAATGTGGGAAATAGAGAGGAAAATACGGAGATGGAGAGAAAGAATGGGAGACACAGAGAGAAATAGATATAAAAATGGAATGGGCTAATCATTTTTTCTGATGACATGTGATATACACAAGCAAGGCAGAATAGGAAAAAATGAAAACATTGATATACAATATTGTGTAAGTTTAAGGTGTATGGTATGTTGATTTGATACATTTATATATTGCAAAATAGTGCTGGAAAAACTTAATATTACATCACTTTAATGGAATTACATGTAACAATTAAAAGTCACATTTTCCAGTTAAACAAAAACAGAATTTTGTGATCTGTGTGCTTGTGTGTGTGTGTATAGTTTGAAACTGTCAATAACACCACCACCATGAATTAGAAACAGTGAGTTATAATACGCACCTTTCTAATTAGGTATGTGTGTATAATAAAAAGAAACACATTTTACATATAATATCTTATAAACATTTTTCATTTATTTTATCACAACTATTGCTTTATGTCAATAAATATACAACTGCAAAATGATGTAATATTGAATTTTAGGGATATGCCTTAGTTCAGTTCTTTTTATCAATTAGATTGTTTCCAATTTTTTAGTGATTATAAATAGTGCTATGATAAATCTGTTGCAGGTATGATTATTTTCTACCTTAATTATTTTCTTAGAAGCAAAGCTATCAGCAATAGGTAAGCAAAATTCTAAGACTGCTGTGACATTTAGAGATAATGTCATTCAGAAAGCTCATGCTAACTTAGATTTAACAAAAAATGTGTTTTGATAACACAGGGCCCAGTTATCTCAGTATAGAGAACACTGGTTATCATCATATAGTTTCACCTTTGCAAACTGAAAATATTATCATTTATTTTGCAGCATTATGGCTATTCATATTGAACACATCTTTACATCTATTTTTTTTTTAGCTTGCTTATTTATTACCTTGACCCATTTTCCTTCAGATTATTTGTTATATTTATTGATTTGTAAGACATCTGTGTGTGTTGGAAACAGAATTTAGCAACTATGTTTTCCCTATATTTTGTGTATTTTACATTAAGTTTATTACTGGGTGTGTTATATTTTTCTAATGCAAATGGTATATTTTTATGATAGTCTCTCAGATTATTGCTGAAAAAGGAAAATTAATGCATTTCACTTATTTAATTAAATATATTATTGAGTTAATTTAAAATCTTTAAGTAGAAAATGTTTTTTCAAGTAGACAATTTTAATGTTTATAAATAAGGATAATTTTTCATCAATTTTCCAATATTCATAGTTCTTATTTCAATTAACATATATATACATATATGTACACATATATACATAAATATATACATACATATACATATGTATATACATATATACATATATACATATATGTACATATATACATACATAGATATTGAGATAGATAGATATATGAAGTATTAGAAAATATGTGAAATAGTAGTGGTTATAGAAGTCTTGTTTCTTTTTTAGTTTGGAGTTTATTATAGAATTTTGCTGTTATGTTGGAATATTGTTTAGAGATGCATGTTTCTTTAGTATTAAAAAGTGTACTTCTTTAACAGTTACTTAAAATTTTACATGAGAGATTAATGTTGAAATAAATAAATATAATTATTGCATATATAAAAATATTGTGTGGTTTTTGTATTTGACATTATATTAAATTAATTATATATACTAATATACTTAAGCTACTGAATTATCCATGTGAATCATTCATTCATTCTCAGGATAAACCAGATTTAATCATAGCATTTTATTCTCTAATAGTGCACTTGAAACTGTTGCAATCAGGTTTTGTTTATTGTATTTTATTTGTACTCCCAATTGAAAAACAGTTGGCAGTTAGTCTTAATTTTTGCAGTTAGTTTTAATTTTTGCATGCTTCTTTGAAATATTTTGATATAAGGGTAATGATAGTTTTATGAAAATATATGAAGTTTCCAATTATTACTTCTAGCCAATAATATTTTCCAGAGAAAAGGTGAAAGTATTCATTCATAAAACTACCCTTCAGAGGAGCATTCCTAGACATCTTTAAATCTTTTTGCCAAAGTTTCATCCTATTCAAGTTTTCTGTTTTGTTTCTGTTTTCTTTCAATCACTATTTCCCCAAAATACCATCCATTATATCATCACTTCATGTTTATTAACATTATTGTATATATATATATAATTATTTAATTACCTTATATCTGTGGCTGTGTTGTTTTTTTTAATGCATTTCATTTGCCAGAGGTTTAATTTTTTTTTTTTGAGTGTGTTTTTCTTTTTCTTTCCTGTTTGCACTGTGAACAAAGAATATGTCCTATGGTAATTTCTGATCAAGATGGAGGAGTAGGTAAACACTCTGTTTGCCTCCTCTCATGACCACATAAAAAATATAACTAAACTACAGAATAACCATCATTGAGAATCACCTAAAGTCTAGCTGAACTGAGGTCCTATGTCTAAAAACATACAGAAGAAGCCACCTCAAGACTGGTAGGGAGGGCAGAGATGCAGAATGAGCTGGTCCCACACCTAAGTGTGACTGTTAAAATCAGGAAAGATATCTCAGTTGTGGATGTCCTCCTGGAGGAGAGAGGAGTCCCATTCCCACGCCAGACTCCCCAGCCCAGGGTTCTGGTACTGTAGAGAGAAGTCCCCATAACTTCTGACAGAAAAAAACAGCAGAATTTGTGGCTGAGTGAGATGAGTCCAAGGAGATCTCCTAGAGTTCAAGGAGACCCTCTTAAAGGACTGCTCATGGGCTTATTTACTGTTGGACTCACTACCTCTGAGCTCCAGAGTTGGCTCAGCAGGTCAAAAGGCACAGAGGTATACAGGGAGGAACTGAATTGTCTGGCTTCAGGGTGAGGATTGGAAGGGCAGCTTTCTCCTAGACAGAAGAGCTGGCAGAATCTATTGTTTCTTGGTTAAGCCCTCGCTAATCCTGGTGTGCAAACACACATGGCCACCATATCTGCACCTCCATCAACCTGGCTAACACTTTTCATCCAACCCTCCCTAGTGATTCCCTAAGATCCTGTCCCACCCAACTTTCAGGCCCACCCAAACTGCTTCCAGTGGCTTTTCCATACAAATGGCCTATCTTGGCTCATGCTGCAGACTTTTTTAAAGTCTCTCAAAGATTCACAAAATGCAAACAAAGAGCCTCTTGCTGTGGTATGTCCCATATCTCTCTGAGAAGACGCAAGCCTGTCACTACTAAAAGCCATGGTGTGGCCTCCAAGCCCAGCATGGGTGGTAACCATCTGTGGATTGCTCTGTGTCTCATGCCAGGTGGCCTTGGGCAGGGCAGATGCCTGCCTGAACTTAGCCTGTGGCAGGGCCCTTCTCAAAGCCACAGCGCTGGCACAGCAGGTGACCAGCTTTAGACCAAGACAGAGCATCACCTGGCCGCCCCCAAAGATGACACACAGAAAGGGCAGACTGGGCAGGCACCAGAGCCCTGCTAAATTGAATCCTCCTCCACAGGGTCAGCCCCTGCACAACAGCTCCTCCATTATAGGCATGGCTAGGCTTCTCTCCAAGTAAGACTGCGAGTTAATCCCTCTCACTGACATGCAAAGAGCAACCAAGGCTCATCTACAACAGGAGGACAGATGCAACTCACACAAGAGACACACCTGGAGGACCTGGCTCAAGTGACCTGGGAGACTGCACAACTGAGCCCTGCAGTACACCTACATCATAAGGCTACTCTACTAAGACCAGAAATTACAGCAGCTCTACTTACTACATAGAAACAAAGACATGGAGGCAACCAAAATGGGGAGACAAAAGAATCATGACCCAAATGAAAGAACAGAACAAAGCTTCAAAAAAAGAATTGAACAAAATGAAGACAAGCAATCTACCAGATGTAGAGTTCAAAACACTGGTTGAAAGGATGTTCAGTAATCTCAAGGAGAACTTCAACAAAGAGATAGGAAACATAAAAGTGGAGATTGAAAACATAAAAAAAGAATCAGTTAAATTTTAAGATCCAATAACTGAAATAAAGAATATATTAGAGGGAATCTACAGTAGATTAGATGAACCAGATGATCAAATTGGTGATTTAAAAGGTAAGGTAGCAGAAAACATCAATCAGAACAGTAAAGAAAAAAAAAAGAATCCCAAAAAAAGAGGAGAGTTTAAGGGGCCTCTGGGATAACATCAAACATATCAATGTTTGCATAATATTGGTACCAGAAGATGAGAGAGAGAGCAAGGAACTGAAAACCTATTTGAAGAAATAACGATGGAAAACTTTCCTAACCTGGTAAAGGAAATAGATATACAAGCCCAGGAACCACAGAGTCCCAAACAAGATGAACCCAAAGAGGACCACACCAAGATATATCATAATTAAAATGTCAAATGTTAATGCCAAAGAGAGAATCTTAAAAGTAGTAAGAGAAAAGCAGTTAGTTACCAACAAGAGAGCTCCAGTAATATTGTCAGCTGATTTCTCAACAGAATTTTAACAGGTCAGAAGAGAATGGCTTGAAATATTCAAAGTGTTGAAAATCAAGGACCTACGACCAAGATTACTCTACCCAGCCAAGCTATCATTTAGAATTGAAGGACAGATAAATAGCTTCCCACACAAAAAATAAATTTAATAAAATTAAAAATATATAATAAAAAATACAAATTGGTTGTTACAAAATAGTCACGGGGATGTAGAATATAGCATATGGAGTACAGTCAATATTGTAATCAGTATGTATGGTGTCAGACGGGTCCTAGATTTATCGGGGTGATAAATGGGAGAAGAATGGGACAGGGTGAAAAAGGTGAAGGAATTAAGAAGTACAAATTAATATTTACAAAATAGTCATGGGGATTTAATGAAAAACATAGGGAATACAGTCAATAATATGCTAATTACTATATGGAGTGCCACGTGAGTACTAGACTAGTTGGGGAAAATCACTCTTAAATTAGAAATGTCTGACCATTATGCTGTCATGTGAATTAATGTAAAATAATACTGAAGGTCAACTATAATTAAAAAAAAAAAAAGGGATGAAAGCTGAAGGGGAATAAGACATTAAAATTTCCAGGTATAAAACAAATAAGTCAGAGTGATGTAATGTACAGTATGGGGAATATAGTCAATAACATTGTGATAGTGGGGTGTGATATGAGATGGTTGCTGGATTTATCATGGTGATCACTTCTTTAGGTATATGAATGTTGAATAACTATGGTGTACACCTGAAACTAACATAATATTGTATGTTAGCTACATTTTAACACAAATCCTTTAAAAAGAATGTTTACTGTATTCACTTCAGTTTTTCTTTATATTTGGAGTTATGTTTTGCTTCATTATCTGGAGTATAATTCTTTTTCTAAAGTTACAATGACCATTTGAACAAGTGCATATTTTTTGTTCCTAAGGTAAAATTAAAATATATTTCTATTACATCATGATTATTAAGTGTAGTATTAAAATCATATGTAACATTTGTGTCAACTTGAATAACTGAGTAGTTATTAAAATATAAAAAAATATATTAAAATAAAGATAAAAGGTTCACAGAAAGGAACCACTCTGGGAATTTGTGTTTGAGTGAAAGGTAGAGAACTGCAGGTTTTAATAGCATTCTTTCTTTCTGCTTGACCCAAGAAACTTTGATTTTTAAAAACAATGTTAAATTGAAATTTTAAATTAGCATGTGTTTCATTTTATATAATTCTATATCTAGAATTTTTTTTTTTTAACTAAACAAGTATTTGTTGAACTTACTTACCTCAAATTCTTCTGCCAGGTATTCCCAATGTCTTTGGCCCTAGCCTTCTGTTCTTTTCTTTTTATAAAAAAATTATTTTTCTATGATAGTTGACATACACTATTATATTAGTTTCAGGTGTACAACATAGCAATGAGACATTTATATACCTTATAAAGTGATCACCCTGATAAGTCTAGTATCCATCTGGCACCATACATAGTTATTACCATATTATTGACTGCATTCTCTATGCTGTACTTTACATCCCTGTGGCTATTTTTGTAACTGTCATGTGTACTTCCTAATCCCTGTGACCTTTTTGGCCTATCCATCAAACCCCTTCCTTCTGGCGACCATTAGTTTGCTCTCTGTATCTATTTCTAGAATTTTTAATTTAAACTTTTGTTTGTTTAATAACAAAACTTAGATTAATTTCCAAGTTTAACTAATTTTGTTGCTCATCATCATAATTACTTCTTTATTATATTCTGGCTATAGTTACATTAATTAACAACAAAGATTATAAATTACAGAGTAGGTTCAGTTTAGTAACAGTAGAAAGGAAATTTCAGGTATCTTATGCACATGAAATAAAAATGAAACAATGCATTTTTTATTGATGTTGAAAGCCTCTGTGCACCTAGGTTTAATATAGAAAGAAGCTGGAGAAATTCACCTTCCAAATACCCAATAAAATATAACAAGAAATAAGAACAGTGCTGGATCTGGGAAAAAGTGTTATTATAAAAAAAATGTCAAAACATTTTAGAAATCCCTCAGAAAATTTAAAATGAGACCAAACAGAAAAAACAGACAATCAACTGGTGATTTACCATATGCCAGTAAATACCTCGGAAATAAGAGCTGAATTTTGAGAGTGAACTGGCTGAAGTCATCTTGATTGGAGTTAAAGTAGCCAGAATTAAGAACAAATGGGCTAATATATTGGAGTGTGAGGGAGAGTATTTTTTCTGAGTCCTCATGGAAAGTCCCTTAGGTAAGTGAAAATGATATCAAAATGAGATTCGGTAGTAACAATTATAACAGACTATGCCTTGAGGGCTGTTCTGGTTGAAGTTGTGTCTCTATCAATATGGGACACTGCCCTAGTTAAATTTGCAAGATTTATTTTTAGTAGAAAGGCAAAATTATTTTCTCCATCTGCCTCAAGCTGTACTACCATTCTTTTGCCCCCCAAACTCAGAACTATGACATTTGACTAGAGATAATGGTGAAAATGAGGATAGTTGGACATTAACCTCCTTTATTAAAGTGAATTTTATTTTATTTTATTCTTCTGTATTCAGAACACAAAGAAGTCGCCCAGGAACTTCATGTCATGCGTGATGGAAACCATCTCAACTATCTCCAGTTGTCTAGGACATAGTAGATAAGAAAAATGTTCTCTTTAAGGGGCTCAGGAAAATGTAAAATATTAAAATATAAAAAAAAAGAAAAACTTCACATAAAGGAACCACTCTGGGAACTTGTCTTTTCATATAAAAGTTATGGTAAAAACTGAAGAAAACTGTAAAATATTTCTTCAATATTTTCAAGATTGAATAGCGCACTGTTTCTATGAAAATAGAGCAATTATTAAATAATAAAAAATAAACTTTATTGAGGAAATGTTTATTGGAAAGTAAAAATAAGTAACCCTTGCATTTTTAAAGGTATCTGGTAATAAGGCACAAATTACTAACTGGGGAAAAAATAAACGAGTGCATTTAAATGTAGAGATTTTCTGAACAATCAGAAATTAAGAATAAAGAGATGGAAATGATGAGAGAAAAAAGGACATGTATAGAGGTAAAAAATATAGAGACTATAAATTTCAGGGGAGAGAATAAAATAGAGGGATTATGATAATTTAACCAAGGTAGTGGTAGAGTAATATAACCACATGTTAAAAAATACTTATGGTCACTCAAAATTAATGAAAAGTTATTAGCATCTGATTGTATCTAAGTTTTTTAAAATATACGTAATTTCTTAAATTAAAATCCAAGAAACACTTGGAAGGTACTTATCTCATGGGGCAGGATTACAGAGGGAAATTAAAATGTTAAAAGTCACTGTGTCTGAACTAATTTCAGACCATGGCATTTTGAGGTAAAATATTGTGATCTATATATAATTCTAGATCGACAAAACTGAGATGTGCAAAAATACAACTATATTTCTAGAATTAACTTTAATATCTGACTGGAACCCCACCTTGCTTCTTAGGAGGCACATTTGTTTAGTTATTCCCAGGTAAATTAAGTCCAACTAATTTTAGCTAAGACAATATTTATAAACCTGTCCCATTTCAAATAAGACCTCATATTTGAGTCCCTTAGCTCTCTTTCTCAGGTTGTCTCTAACTTTACAGCAAGTAATTTATAGCCTATGATAGACTTTGTCCGTATTTTTTATTGGAGTGTCACATTTGCTAATATATCCTTTTTGGTCTAGTCCAGAGGTTGGGCAGCCTTTTCTGTAAAAGGTCATAGTAAATATTTTGGACTTTGTGGGTTGTATCGTCTTTGTTGGAACAACTTAACTCTACCATTGTAGCATAAAAGTAGCTATAGACAATGCTTAAGTGAATAAATATGGCTATATGCCCTTACATCTTTATTTACCAAAACAGGAGGTAGGTTTGATTGATGAATACTGAAAATTGTAATACACCAATGTTTAAGAAATACATTTTCATGTAAAATGTCTGCCCTTCTTACCTATTATGAAAGTTCTTGCAGTTGCTGGATTAAAATCACAAAGCAGCAGCAAACTTGCAGAAAATAAATATTGTTTTGAAATTTCATTTGATGTTCAGTGTTTTATACTTGAGGTACAATCAAATGATAATATTGCACTTCCTATCAGTTAATATTTGGAATAAATTTTCTATGTATAGCTATATGCCAACTTGGGGTAAATTCCTTCACATAATTCAGAATTTCACCTTTTTATCCCTTATCCATTAGTTTTAAGTTTTGTCTAGTAATTACACGAATCCGAATAGGTTTGTCACATAAGCCATACAAGTGTGAGACATAAAGATATATACATCCAAAAATGTAAATGAGAAACAGCACTTAGAATAAAAAAGACTGGCCAAAAATGGAAAGAAGGTATAAAAAGATAGAGGAACTGAAAATCATCTATTTCATCACTCTTGGTGGCATAGTTAACAGCCATTTCCTTAATAACTGCCTACCTTATGTGATAGAGGCTAAAACTGCTGTATTTTCAATTGGCCTCATTTGCAGCTAGAAGTGGCCCTGAGACCTGGTTCTGACCAAATAAATTAAGTTGTCTTCAGGGGGAATTCTGGAAAAGATATCCCTTTGCGTTATGAAGAGACAGGAGTGGGAATGATGTCCTCACTGCCTCACACTTTTGACACCAACTTAGCTAGGTGCCCCAGAGATCACGCTCAGGCTTGAAAATTAGCTAGAAGGGCTCTCAGGACTCAGAAAAGCTGTTAGCTCAGTGCTAAGGTTTATTAGAGCAAACATGTATGGATTAAAATCAGTAAATTGTAAGACACATAGCATGAAATTTAGGAGAAACCAGGTACAAGTTTCTAGGTGTCCTTTTCCAGTGGAGTCATACCCACATGCTTAAACCTCCCAGCAGTAATGTGTGGTGACTGTGCAAAGTGTTGTCAACAGTGCGATATCCAGGTTTAGTTCGGAAGATGTGGGAGGGGAGATGGAATTAATCACATAAGCACGCAGCACCTCTGTGACTGACCTCAGGTATTCATACTCCAACTTCTCAGAGCAAACACAGGCATTCACCATAAACCAAATTGTTAGCATAAACTCTCTGATCAAACCGGTATCTCATGGCCCAAGACCTCAGTCATACAAAACAAAACACAAAATATTATTTAAAATCAGTCAGAATATTCCAAGGGCTCAGAGTTCATCTCCCAAGGGCCAGTTCTGAAGGGAAATCATTCTCGTGAAATGTGCAGGCTTTGAGCAACCCAGGCCTTCGGCCTTAATCCTTTCCTGCAGGCTTTGAACGCAGCTGTGTGAGGACATGTTGTTTGGAGCCATAGTCTCCATGGTATGACACCAGGAGAAAAGTGAAGAAAACTATGGAAGTTGATACAAGTCGCAACATTTTTGAACTTCTGATTTACCACCTTTGAACCACCTTCCTGTGAATGCCTTGCCATGTGAACTATATTGTTACATTGTTTTAAAGCCATTTTATTTGGCAAGTCTCTTTGGTTCAGCTAAGTGGATCTTAATTGATTAAATATCCAATGTATATCATAGCAAATAAGTAAAGTTAGAATGTTAGAAGGTATATATATTCTGATAGAATTGGGTCTTAGAATGAATGTTGATATGACAGAAAGTCTGTGAAGTAGATGCAATAACGATATCGCCATTGCTACAATTCTAAGAAAGCCTCATAATATCTTATTTACTTCTATTTTCTTGAGATGTCATTTATTTCCACTAACTCAACCCAGTATTTTGCAGAATGAACTCTCAATAAATATACTGAATGTTCAATTTGAATTTCAATTAGATATTTTTCCAACGATATTTTGCCACATAACTCTTTCAATAGAACAATTCAGGATCCTTTTCCAGTGCCTACGGATAATAAAAATCACTTCGAAGGAGATATTTATGACATTGTAGTCTTGGTAGAAAGGTTAGTTTGTAGCAATTCCACATTTTCTATCTTCTTCTGCTTCCTTTTCTATAAAAATAAAAACATTTTTTCCCCGAAAAGAATAAACTTTTATGTAGCCCCCATTAGTTTCAGATAAGCTGATGTAAAGCCTAACTTTTCAGAAGTTCCATTAACAATACCTGAAGTTCTTGAGTACAATTTTAGATTATAGATACCCCTTTTATAATCTACAGGCTATGCGTGGTTTTGAATAGGGGGTTAGTTTCCTACAGAATTTTAAAGGTTTTGAATTTGTGTGATAGAATGACATTGAGGTTTTTAGTAAATTGTTTTACAACCTGGAGAAGACTTCATTTTCATACCTGTCACACTACATGACATGTAGGCCCTAATGACATTCAAAAGTTGTCAATTTGATTTATTTGTAATTTGAGAGACTTGGCTGGTAGCTATTTAGAGCTGGTTTGTTGATTTAGAGGTGTTTTCTTGTGTATCTAAATGTAGAGTAATGCAAAAGCAAAAAATAAAATACAGTGTATAAAATGAACCACCTTGCACAAGCCTCTCCTTGGTAGATTCTCAACAAATGGTTTTTGCCTTTCATTTCATTTGGCAAAACACCGTTATTCCAGGTCCTATCTCTAACACATTTTATATATTTGAAACATTATTTTTCCTAATCTCTCTGTGTTTTTTTTTTAATTTAAAGTTTATTTTTTACTTTAGAATGGTTTTAATTTACAGAAAAATTGCAAAGATAGTATAGAGTTCCTATATACTCTTCACTCCATTTTCCCTGTTGTACATTACCATGGTCCCTTTATAAAAATTAAGAAGCCAGCCTTGGTATATTATTAATAACTGAACTCTACACTTTACTCAGATTTCACAAATTTTCACCTCATGTTCGTTTTCTGTTCCAGGATCCTAACAAGGATCCTGGGTGTTTTTGATGACTTGACAGTTTTGAGAAGCACTGGTCAGGTGTTTTTTGGAACATTGCTCAACATGGGCTTATCTGATGTTTTGCTTCTTATGGTTAGACCGGGGCCATGGATTTCTGGTAGGAAAACCACAAAGGTGAAATTGCCTTCTCCTTACATCCTATCAAGTGTCCATGCTATTAAGATGACTTATCACTCGTGATATTAATCTTGATCACCTGGCAAAAGTAATGTTTGTCAGATTTCACCACTGTAGTTGTCCCCCTCCCCTTTTTTCCTGCTCTATTCTGTGAAGGCAATCCATTAAGCACAGTCTACACTCATGGGTTGGATAATTAAGCTTCATCTCCTGGAGCAGGTAATGTCTATATAAATGATTTGGAATTCTTTTACATGGGAGATTTGTCTCTTACTCCCATTTTTGTATTTGATTTTGTATTCCTATCATGTGAACATTTATTTTATACTATAGGTTATATAATTTATTTTGTTGCTCAGATTTTTCTGGTTTGGCAATTGGCTTTCTTTCATGTTGGCTCCTGGGTCTTTTTGACAGGTCCCTACTGTTTCAATTTTGAGTATTTTCTTACTTTCTGGCACTACAAGCTTCTCCATGCTCATCTTGCATGTTCGTGCCCCAGCCCTAGAATCAACCATTTCTCTAACAGGAACTGAGTAGCTTCATTGAGAATGATATTACAAACTAAGATAGGGGTGCTCAGTGTGCTCATTGCTACTGGACTCATTTTAATTCTTGTCATGCAAAATTTCAGATACATAAGTGGAAAGAACATTGAGTCTCTCAAAGCCTTTCACACAGTTATCAACATAGGCAAATCTTGTTTCATCAAACCCCCTACCTGCTTCTCCCACGTGCTCCCCAGGCCCCATTATAATTGCATTTAGAATCTCTAAAAGATAAAAAAAAAACACCTTGTTTTTATTTTTAACATAACTACAATACCACTATCAAACTTAAAAATTAATCAATTCGTTCATATCAGCCAGACTTGTTAGCATTCAAATGTTATGGATGACCTCATATTTTTAAAGTTGATTTGTTCCCCTCTTAAGTTTATTTAATTCTCTTTTTAAATCCAGGAATTTTATAGCAGCTTGAGTCACGAGTGGGCAGAGGATTACACTGCCAGTCAATTGCTTAAACTATCCAACCACAGGTTCACCTGTTCAGTGATAGTCAATCAAAATACATAATTTGTAGATCAAACACATTAGGAGAGATCATATGTACTCCTAACCAGAGTTGCTTCTTCTGAACAGCAGAGGAATGTTTATGGTATAACTCCATGTCTAGTAAAACAGAAACATCGATGCCAAGGATTACTTAGAAAAGACAGAGATGATAAAACCTGGCCACGAGATCACTAGACAAGACTGGGCTGAAGGAAGGTAGGACCATAAAGTGTTTTGTTCTGACCCTCATCTCCTCCTGTCTATAGTAGGCACTATATAAATATTTGTTGAATGAATCACAAATGCTTTCACCAGAAATGTGCTTTCTCATATATTATCTAAGGTTGTCACTGGCATTATTATTTTTTTCTGTTTGAATTAATGTACTGCACATTTATTCATCCCTGTATTATTATCATTCAACAGCATTTTCTTTTAGATGTATTTCTTACAAATGGCATTTAGTTATTTGTTTTTGAACCAGTTTGGCAGTCACTGATTTTCATTAAAATTTTGGAACAAAATCACCTTTATTTCAATAATTGGTAAGCATTGATCTTATTTTGTGTTACTCTACATTACTGTGTTACTCTACATTACATTGGATTTCTTTTCTTTTCCTTTATGTTTTTCTACTTAGCACAAAGTTGCTGTTTTTTTATCAACCTCATATATTCTAGAAAGCTTTCACTGTGTGTTTATTAAATTATAGTTTGTTTGATACTACCTTTAGTCAATTCCACTGCACTGGTATTTTGCACAAAATTCTCAAATTTGTCTTGTTATGATGCTATTCCCTTAACTATATTTTACAAACTCTAATAACAATAGTCTTATTTTAGTTATTTTAGTAATAAGTTGGATGCTAACTTGAATTAAGTACTTGATGTCCAACAATTATGTTCAATAAAGAATGTCTTCTTATTGTCTTTCTCACATTCCTGAAATAATCACACTAAGTGATCTACACGTGAAGCCTCCTTACTATTGCTGTCGCATGAATGTAAAATATTTTTGACACAACTTATTTTGCCCCTTTGCTTTGCCTATCTTGGTTTAGGTTCCTGATCATCTTTTTGTGGAGCAAGCACTATTGGGGAGATATGCTGAAATTTCTTAAATATAGCCTTGATTACCTGGGCATCATTTTACAAATATCTCAAATGAGAAATAAACCTAAATCTATTTATGAATTTCTGTTACACTCATTTACTTTCAGAAACTCACTGGTCCCAAACACATATTTTAAAACCAAGGCAAAATGCACACAATGGAGATCATTATGGTAATCTTTTAAATTAGAACTCAGGTATCCAAACTGCACCGTTCTGCCTTTACGATATATTTTCCAGAACTCTCCTCATTTGCTCTCTATGAGCTCTACATGATTATGTAGATAAACCACATATCCATCTTGTTTTTCTTTCTCTTTGGCTCATGGGAACCATGAACACAACACAGCAAAGACTTGATGGATTGAACTAAAGCCCATGTGTGTATCTATCCTCAATTTCAAAGTCTATTTCAATTCTATTCAATTTAAAGGGTATTACAAAACTTCCACTATATGCCAACATTCTTTTAAGTATTGAAGGCAATAGAAAGATAAATGAGTATAGATCATGGTGCTATAATGCTTGTTTTAAATACGCACATTAGTCCCAACATGACCGATATATTAAGGAACAATATGAGCATAATACGGATTTCGCATTTGCTTATGCATGATTTCATCTGTGAGAATCACTAGCTGAATGCGGAAAGCTGCAACCAGCTAAACTGAGCTCCTCGCAGGAAATCACAAAACACACATATTCACACTTCAAACATCCACCAGCTATCTCAGTTCACTGCATGTGTTATGAGCCCCAATGATCCACATCTAGTATCTAATTTCATAAAGCCCTCCTACAACCACTCCACAATAACTCACAAGCTGCAACTGCTCTGTCTTCGGCAGAATTCAAAAGACGATCATCAATGACTCATTTCCTTATATTACCATCCTCTGCTTTTGGGTGTAATTTGCTTCTAATCAATGAAACATGGCAGAGGTGATGGGTTATCTCTTCTGTGATTGCGAAACATTACAAAGTAAAGATGAAGGAAATGTACAGATATAATTAAGTTCCTTAAACAGTTAACTTTAAGTTAATCAAAAGTACATTATTCTGGGTGAATTTTATCAAATTATATGAACCCTTTCAAAAGGGGCCCTTTAAAAGAGGGTCAGAGATAAACGAAGTTTCAGATACTTTCCTGTTGACGGTAAAGAAGCAACAAGCCATGTTGAGAGCTGCCTATGGAGAGGGGTGGCCTCAAGGAGCTGAGACCCCCAATTCTACAATCCCAAAATTTATTCTGCTAACAACTTGAATGAGCTTAGAAGAAGACCAGAGCTTTAAGAAAGCTTGAAGTTTCAGTTGACACCTTGATTTCAGCCTGTGAGTCCCTGAGCTGAAGATCTGGCTGGACTGTGCCTAGACCTCTGGCCCACAGAATAACAAGATAAAAAATGGGTGCTGTTTCAAGGCACAGAATTTGTGCTGATTTGTTATGTAAGCAATAGAACAGTAACAGTTTCTAATGCCCACATTCACAAACAAACTTCAGGTCATTTTTAAGGTCAAGTGACATTTTTGGACAACATTCATGTATTTTCTAACTATTTACTATGTATGAAAGTATGCCACTTTTTTTATTAAGTTCCTATCTTTTCTTAATATGTTACTAACAAAGTTCTTGAGTGTTGTGACCCAATCCCATTTTTCTCATAGGCCCTGTAGTTTTTATGGTGCAATTTTATACAGCACAGGGGTTTTTAGGACTACATATGTCATATTATACAAGAACTGTCTGTTCTCACAATATACTTGGTAAGAAACCCTTTCACAAGTATTTATAATGCAGCAAACCTATAAGAGTGAAACATTTTTCTAACAATATTCACTGTAGCTGTCATGTTTATTCTCAAACTACCTTTAATAAATAGTTTGTGAGGCCTTTAGAGATAAATAAAGTTACTATAAGATTGTTTTTCCCAACTTTTATCTTTATAAAGGTTAGTATGAGATTTCATTTGAGAATTATTATGCTAAGTATATTTGTTCTAAATTCTATTTTTCACAAATTGAGGGATCTAATTATTTCTTTCTTTGGAGTTATAAAGTTCTCCATTCAATGAGTGTTTAAAGGACTTAGTGAAATATGGAATGTACTTAAGAGTACTTTTATAAAAGATTAACCAAGATCTTCAGAAACATTCATTTAAAAAATATATTATAGATAAAGTAAAATTATAATAGTTTTACAAGAAAAACTATTTAAAGAAGTCTATGATATTGCCAAACAACAATAGTACTCATTTTCTCTGTATTAGACTCAGTACCTTTAATACATGACACATGTATTCTCTGGTTCACTTCTTCTCATGAAAGCCCATCATTGTCTATTATTGAAGAGTGAATTGATGAAGTAAACGAGAATTGAGTTATAGTTGACGTTTTCATGAATTGTTATAACTACCAGAATTGGTAGTTTATCATAACTACCATGATAAAGGCACTTTATCAAGAAAAAAGAAGTTACCTCTCAACTGCATCCACATACTTTCCTTATCTTAAAATTCCCTAAAACCTATATCAGAAAAGCTCATGTACACATGACACTTCCTCCTAGTTTCACTCAGACAAAGCAAAAGCATATAAAATTGTGTCAAGATGATAAGGCTTAATATATTACACCTGCTTAATTTATTTCTGCATTCAAATTGCAAATTGGCCACTATTTATAGTGATTTTACTTAGGCATTTGCATTTATGGTTATTAGCCATTTGCAATACTTACATTTCATATGTCTGTAGTGGATCTCAATACAGGCCTTTACCTGTGGTTATCTTACACTTTGCCTGGGGGCCCTCCTTTTGTAAAACCTACATGACCACCTGACACACCACCATATTTATATATATAGAGAGAGTTGATTTGCTTTAGAATGTGAACCTGTCCCAAATTGAGCCAATCAAATTCCTTCCCTGGAATTTTAGAACTTGAAGGGAGTAAGAAATCTGCAAAGTGCTCTCCAATATGAAAATTTGAAGACATAAAACTTTATTCTTGATAGCCATGATTCCTGCAGATCAGACATGACAGATAATAAAGCAACTGCCAGAGCTAAACAGAGCCAAAGATGAAATGGAAAAGACTACATGGAAGTAGTGGATTCTTGGAGTGACCGTTTTCCCATTGTTTGGTTTTCCAAAAGTCAAGTACAAGTGTTTCAAAAGTCAATATAGTTCTCTGCTTTTTTATTTCCTTCCACTAATTTACTTGGGTTTCCATTACTTACAACCAATGGACTCCTAATTAATACACTTTTAGAGAGGTAGCAAGTAAATGGACATAAGTCATTTAGCTTTCTACTTTGTACCTTATGCTTTCTCATTTATAAATTCAGTCTAATGTTTTGGTCTGTTTCTCAATGTATTTTTTTTTTTCGTTTCAAAGCACTGATTTCTCTCTGTTGGGACAGAAGACAGAGAGCCTCAGTACGTGAAAGGGGATAACTTTCCTCTAATCCAAGTAATAAGATTCATTTACTCATATGATTTATTACTTCTGAGGTGTTGCTTTTGAAAAACAACTACACAAAAATGATTCAAATAAGCTGAATATATATTTTTTAAAACACATACCCTAATTGCTTTTATAAATTTCAGGCTCCTGGAAGGCAGAGGAAGTGTCTTTCCAATTTATATGGCTTTACATCAGACATATAATAATCACATAATAAATGTTTGTTGAATCCAGTAGAAGGACAGGAGCCATGTGGATGTGGAAATTTGGGTGTGTGACAAAAGTCACACTTTAGAATCACACCTCATATCTGAAGCTTAAAATCTTTAAAAATATTGATAAAATAAAAATTCAGTGTTAATTGGAATTCTCTATTTTGACTGTCAGTTCTCTCATTTAAAACATTAAAAGTGGAATCATGCATAATTTACTGAATAACAGCAAAAGCATTCCAAAGTGCTATGAATATATTTAAACAAGTGTAGGACTAAAGGCTGAGATGTAAAAATTTTCAATTTTGTGGTTTCAAGATCAAATTCTACAGTGTACCCATGGACCTGACCACTACTCGTGGAGGAGCTTTGAGAATTTTTGATGATACAGAACAATCAGTGGCGAAACATCAAACATTGGAACATTGAGGGCCAACATGGGTTTATGCATTTTAAAAGCAGTTGTGCCTTAAATAATTTCAACACATAAGATAAATCTGATGGTGCTGGTGAGATGGGCATTCCAGGAAATCAACTTACCTTTTCTTCAGATGAATAGGAAAAGAAAATGATAGGCCAGGATACTGACTTATTCTCAATTTTTTCAAGCTATCTAAATGACCTTTAATCAGTTCAAGGAATAAATATACTTGTCAAGATTGCTACTTAATTTGTGATCAGTTACCTTTAACTTCTCACTTAGCACCATGAAAAATTTAAGCAAGGAATATCAAAAAGCAAGAATGTGGTATTGTCATCTTTAATATAAAATCATATTAAATATAAATATATTTCCTGTGATTGGTTCTATGACACCCTATTTAAATTCACCTAAACTTTAGAAAGTTTCATATAATGCAGTATGCTCTTACTTTTAGAGTGAGTTGAATATGGTTTTTGTGAAGAGCTCCATAACAAATGTGGGCAGATGATTAAATTATAGGTCAGGTTACTAATGAGGAAATTTTTTCTGACACTATTGACTACACATTTTAACCTCAAGCTTAAGTGTACAAGTTCAGCCTCTTAGGAGTAGCTCTGAATGCTTCAAGGAAATAAAAACAAATTAGGCCATAGAGTTAAGGGGTCAAAGATATCAATGAAAGGAAGAAAGAGGTTGCATTTGTTTTGTTTTCCTTTGTCAAGTGCTCTTATGTGTTATTAGTCTCTCCCTTGTCATTCTTACAGTTCCTTTCTAGAGGGATGACCTGGACCCTACTCATGCTAGGAGCAGTCTACTTATTAATGACCCACTTATTAATTCACCAAAATAGGGCGCACAGGCCACATTCAGCCTATTTCACTACAAATCTGGCCATGCTCATTTGTTTTCAAATTGTCTATGGCTGCTGTCAGGCTTCAGTGGCAAAGTTGAGTAGTTGCAACAGAAGTCTTCTAACCACAAAGCTGGATATGTGTGTACTATCTGGACATTTATAGAAAATATTTGCTAACCCACCAGATTTGGGTTCAGGTGGAAGAAGTATAAACTAAGAATTTTAGGCCTGCTGTGCTCTAGTTCCTAATTTTTACTACTTTATTTCCTTTACCATTAGGGTAAGAGTCTGAATGTCCTAGTACAGACTTAAGGAAAAGTGAGAGAGTAGCCATGCTTCTAGTACTGACCTTAAGTTAAATACCCCAAGACACGTCTTAGGCTACCTGTAGTCCAGCATAATTCACCAAGATACAGGGGATGAAGCCAAAATCCTTCTTACATTATAATAGAAGTGAACATTTGCCTCGTGTTCCCTCCATGTAAATTCCTCATGGATTTAGTGTAGATCAGGACTCAGAGTCCAGCCACATGTTCTAGCGTCAGTAATCTAACAAAACACACTGCTTCCATGGGAAAAGCAAAAAGACCTTGCATCGCCTGTCTTTTTAGTTTGGTTTCAGTATGGGAAAAAAATAGTTGAATGTTCTTTGTACTAAAGCTCTAAAAGTATGTTAACTACAATCAGACTTTTCTTTTTCTAATATGACTTACAGCATATTTTCTTAGAATGGAATCAGTTTAAGTTGGAGATCTACCTATGGGATATTTTTGTTTTTTATTTTCCCCCCATTTATTGTCTCTGCAGAGAGAATGGCTATCAGTACTGTTACGACTTCAGGCTCTATGTACTAATGGTGTAATTTCTAACAACCAATCCACAACAAACCCATAAAACTTGTCTTAATGGGATTTGGCCTTGAGCAGCATCTGTAATTAGGTAGGAGGTTACCATTGCAACTCTATTACTGTGATTTCTAAGTAAGTCTCTTGGGGTCCCTTTGGCCTATGGGCTTCTAAGCTTTGCAGCATTCACTGAGCATTAGGTAAGCCTGGCGTGGGTGTACGTGAATACACACCACACCACACACCACACCACACAGTATGGTTAATATCCATCAGCAGTTCTGTAATTAGTAAATGTGTCTGTGCTGAATGTTTTGTTCTTATTTTATTATTTTCTTCTGCACACATTGATTATTTTGCTGTAAGTACAATCCAATGTAGAGGCACAGAAGTAACCGCAGATGCCACACCAGAAGTGTGCTGTTGACGCCATCTGCTTTCTGCAATTCTCACTTGGTCATTGATTTCTCTGGGATATTTTCTTCAAAATAGTTGGACAATCTCATGGCATGTTGTGTGACATATGGAGTGCTTTTTCACTAGTGACTTCAGCATGCTATAATGGAGAGAGCAAGGGGTGTGAAATCAGAGAGCCAGATTTAGAAGTCTGGATTGCTTTCCTTACTGGACAAAGTCATTTTCCTTCTTGTCTTCAGTTGCAAACTCTATGAAATTATAGTTCATGTTATGTAGCTACCGAAGAGGTGCTGTGATGAATCAATGAGAAAACACGAAAAATTCTCGATAAGTTAAAAGGTTTTGTGTACATGTAAATCATAATTTCATTTTTCTTACAATGTTCTGAATGGCAGTTAACTCATTTATAATATACAAATGGAAACTGTTCACCCCGGCCCTAGCGATATTTATACCTCTTCTGTCAGCATTGTTTGAATCTCATAGACCCTGCTTGATTTTTGAGGTATTAGACTTTTGTTTGAAGCATCTGCACATATTTGTTTTATGGCAGCATCTTATTTATATAAGTCAAAAACTGTAAGATGATGGAACGAAAGCAATGAGAGAGAGAAAGAGCGAGAGAGCGAGAGAGAGGAGCGAGAGCGAGAGAGAGAGAGAGAGAGAGAGAGAGAGAGAGAGAGAGAGAGAGAGAGAGAGAGAGACAAGTTCCTTGAGGGAAAAAAAAATCTTTATCAATTAAAATAAGGTAGGGGAAACAACATTCTTACTCTCCCCATAACTCCTTGCTTTGTCCTTTTGTTGTGCTGCTCTTCTTGAAATTCCCCACAATGCTTTCTTTGATTCATGACTGTGGGACAAGATTCTCTGGAGTGCACATAACTTGCCTGCCTCCCAGCTGTTCTTCTATTGATCAGGACAATCTTCCCTGCGCTCAGAGCTGAATGGACAAAATTTAGTTGTTTGACTCGGTACATATGTTCTCTGAAGATCCACCTGCCCCTGAAGATAGATCATAAAGACTTGATTTAAAGGAGAAAAGTATAAAAAAACCCATTTGGACCTCAGATTTAATGCACATTCTTCAGCCTAGATTTATCAGCTGCAAAGCTGACATTTTGATACCTAGCTTATTTTTATGTTAGTTTTCAAATGATTCAAAGCCATTAAGTGAGGGACTTATAATTAATTAGCATGCTTCAAATTCTAACAAATAATTTCAATATCAAGGTAGTTTTCATTAGGTTGAGAGAAAGAAGGACAGGCAGACAAGAGAGGCTAATAAGAAAAAGAATAATGGCCTAAGACTAAAACGGTATGTCCCCTCAAGATATTTGGCTTCAGTTACTTGAACCTGGGAATTGACCACGACAATCACAGTAGCTGCTGTGTGATCCTCATTTGCCTCTGGTTCAAAGTGAATTTTATTATTTATCCTGTGCCTCTTTCATAGTGTATATTGGCTGAGGCAGAAACAGGTATCTTGAGCCATGGGACATCATATTGAAATGTAACCTCACCCCAAGTGGCTGGATTTTGAAGTGAAAACATGGATTGACTGCCACCTTGAGGTTATTTACTTAGACAGGGGACAAATGAGTTCATGTATGCGAAGAGTTCTACCACTCTTTGAGTAGTCAAAGCACCACTGTTGAGAAATGGGTATTCTCTTTCACCTTCTTATCTCCTTCTTTTTCTTAGTAACAGAATCTCTAATTTGTATCTGGCCATATAGTTGCCCTATAATAAAGATAATCCCTGTTTTCCTCATAGCTAAATTGGACGACTGCACTAAATTGTGGCAAAGAAATGTGAGAAGTACTGTGTGCAGGGGGTGGTATCCTTACAGGGAGGAAGGGTGTGTCCTTTTGTATTCAATCTGTACTGTGGGCCTCAGTTGTCTCCTTTGTAAATAGAAAGACACTTTCTAGATTATTATCGAAGTTTAACTTCTCAAATCTTAATTTTTGGGGCACAAACCTTAGCTAATAAGGTAAGTAATTTGGAATACAACAGTAAGTCAAGTTATGGTAAATGACAGTAAATATATCTAAACAGCACATTTTAAAAATATATGAAATACCATCAGTTCCTTTCATTTGAATCTCTTAACAAAGTAATCAGTGAGTAATCAATGAGATATCTTTCTCAAACAATAGAGTTATATGTTAATCCCATTATACTATTGTATAACCTGCAAATTAGTGCATATTAAAACTGTTTTTCTATACCTAAAAACAGGCATTCTTTTCATCCTCATACTGTCATGCAAATAGCTAGCTACCCATAGAGGCTGACCATTCTTAAGAATCACATTTTGTATAATTAACTACCTGGAGTAATCAAAGGAAGATAAATAGAACTGTGATGTGTAAGACAGACGAGAGGGGTGATTATTAATTTTTTAGAATTTATAACTAAAATTAGCCTCTGGTATTAATAATTGCATTCCTTCTAGGATATCAAAGTTTGATATAATCATAAGCAAAGTTTGATCCATTCATGTACCAGTAGTATCCATTATATTGATTGAAAGTTGCCAGATTAATCTCTCTTCAGTTACAAGGTGTTGACTGGATCAGAGATTGATGATTTAAATAAATAAAGCGGGAGAAATTTCTGAGCACAGCATTAGTGTCAGAATCAATGAGTTATCCCTGCTGGGTATTTATTAGTGCATCCAGGAATACTAGTTTTAGAGGCAATCATGACATTTCTGGGAAAGTTGATGAAAAATGTAACCCTTCACTCCAAATCACATGCTTCTCTCCCAACTCTTCTTGAATATTAAAGGTAAAATTTTAAAATATATTGGCAATAGTCTTGCCTACACAGGTATTCCTATACTGAGAAATAACATCTTCAAGTCAGTGGTCGAGATGGAGATAACATTCACACTGATTTACCAGTGTTTGCTTTGCACCAGGATTCTAGTTTTCCAAGAAAGATTCTTCATTGAATAGGAATAGAGAAGTCTACCATTCAGTAAAATCTCATGAGAAGAAACTTGGACCTCTGTCCTTGTCACTCAGAGTTCCTTCAGAAATGTCACTACAATTTAATTATGTTAAACATAATAATAAAATAGAGTGTGTACACACACACACAACTTTACCAGAGAGATAATCAATATTGGAAGACTTAATTATTTATTTATTTATTTATTTATTTATTTATTTATTTATTTATGTTTTAAGATTTTATTGGGGAAGGGGAACAGGACTTTATTGGGGAATAGTGTGTACTTCCAGGACTTTTCCAAGTCAAGTTGTCCTTTCAATCTTAGTTGTGGAGGGCGCAGCTCAGCTCCAGGTCCAGTTGCCATTGCTAGTTGCAGGGGGCGCTGCCCACTATCCCTTGTGGGGTTTGAGGAATTGAACTGGCAACCTTGTGGTTGAGAGCCCGCGCTCCAACCAACTGAGCCATTCGGGAGCTCAGCGGCAGCTCAGCTCAAAGTGCTGTGTTCAATCTTAGTTGCAGGGGCCGGAGCCCACCATCCCTTGCGGGATTCCAGGAGTTGACCGGCAATC
Source organism: Rhinolophus hipposideros (assembly GCF_964194185.1). NCBI lineage: Eukaryota > Metazoa > Chordata > Mammalia > Chiroptera > Rhinolophidae > Rhinolophus > Rhinolophus hipposideros. The sequence continues at coordinate 21,851,137 of NC_138058.1, read as the reverse complement.
TTGTGGTTAAGAGCCCACTGGCCCATGTGGGAATCAAACCGGTAGCCTTCGGAGTTAGGAGCACGGAGCTCTAACCGCCTGAGACACTGGGCCAGCCCAGGAAGCCTTACTTTTTTAGTCATAGAGATTAATAACTCCGATGAAGGGTGGAAAAATAATTGAATTAGAGTCTGAAAGCCTGCATTTCAATCCAATTACATACATGACAGTTGGGATGAGGGGCAAGCCAACTATGATTCTGGAATCTTAGATGTATCATCTGCAAAATTCAAATTAGTGTATCTTTGTCAGATTGTTGTTGCAAGACATCCATTTAGTGGTGTGCTGGTAAACGTTTAACAACCAGTTCTCCAGGCCAAAGAAAGCCCTGATCTGTAGCCGCTGTCAACTGTGGAGAGTAAATGTTCCCACCACAACCAATTTCAAGGTATCATGTCACTGAGCATGGAGTTGGAAAGAGATGCACAGAATCAGGTTTCCTACACTGCTATGAGCAAGTTGCAGCACACACCATTTCCACAGGAAAATAGGTGACCTATAGTGTGTCTCACAGAAAGCAGATGCTGACTAAATTTTTATTGAGTGAATGTGTGCAACATTGAATCCTATGGTCATTTACTCAGATGGTAAAAACAAAGAATGTAATAAGCTGTTGATTAGCTTCATCTTACGAGACTGTAAAGCTACATTTGTGATTTTATGATCAAAATAGAATTCTGATAAATATTTCTCTAATCAATTCCAAGTCTTAGGAGAAAAACAACAACGATATGGCCCTAGATATAAATCTTACTTAAATACGTTGATTACCAAACTTTCTAAATTCAATATCATTTTACCAAAATTAGAAAAGAATGTGAAAGTAAGAATAATATAACCAAGTGAATGGTCTCAGTAGATACTTACTAGCATTCAAGACCAGGAAAGAAAAAAGATAAAAATGATATTGAATAGTTAGTAACCCAAATATAAGTAATAGGAGGCTGTTTCTTTCAGGCCAAGTTGAATTTTGCGTAAGAAAAACTTTGCAGTCACAGCCATTCTTTTACTGGTAAATTTCCCATTCAAAGACGCAATTAAGTACATATGAAAACATACCATTAAATCAGTAGACCCATGGTGTCAATGACAAAATGAAGTCACAGAAGGACCTTAATAAGCATAGTCTAAGAATTGAACGGAAGATTTATAGAAAAACTGTGGTTGGCATTTTTACTGCACTGCTCAATGTCAAGGGGAAAATTCCACACCACACACAATGTAAAGGGTACTCCTTGCTTACAGACCACACGTTAACATAAAAGTCCTCAGCCATAACCATGAAACACAAAGCAAAAATATTCATGATAGTGATCAGTTGCTGTAAACAACATCTCAGTTATTTAGTTATAATAAGAGGAGGGGCGGGATGGAGTTTCTGGGAAATTCTAGTGAAAGACATTTAGCATAACACTCTGATAACTGCTTTCCCTATGTTGATATGATTTAAAAAGTGGCACCGGAGTCAGTGTGCCACTTCTGATCTTTGGCTGGAAGTCTCATTTTTATTTAAACCTGATTTTGCTAATGCATCAAATAATTATTTTATATCAATTTAGGCATTCACTATGATAGGTGGATCTTATTGATTTTTATCAAATCATTTGATATTGTTTAAAAACAGAACTCTAATGCCACTTGAGTAGTAAATTGTTGTATTTAAGTATCACTTATAGGCAATAAAAGATTAAGAGAAATATGTTAATTTTGTTTAACATTTGTGAGCTTTTAATTGGCTTTACTTCATTAACATTCCCCTGAGTATTTTCCCATCCCCCAGCATTTCTAAAATATCCAATAATGAGCTTCTCCTCCCAACTTGTATTTTCTATAAAATTACTTCTGGTAAAGAAAATTTCTATTGACTGGTGGCTACATGTCATCAGTTTATTTCAATAGATTTGACTTTTTTTCCCCTAATATTTCTCAGTTTTCAGTCCATCTAACTGGCAAGCCCAGATAGGGTACAAAGATTAGTCTTGATGTTTTAGACTAATCAGAAATACTTCATTTTGCTCTACCTTTCTGGCAAAGGTAAGCATTCAGCAAAGTGCATCATACTGATGCTATTTTAGAAGTTGCGATAAAACTGTTATGGCATTTCTTAATTTCAAAAACAAAATAATATAAATATTGTAAAAGTTCTATAACAAATTATAATAATTCTTTTAGAACAATGTTACTGATTTATGGATTACATAATTTCATTTTAAAGAGCTTCCCCATAACTGCATTTGTTTGTTTGCTTTTGTTACATTTGAGAGATGTCCTCTGACACATTGTATTTTGCATATGTGAATTGATGAGATAGATTATAAGCTTCACTGAATTAAATGAGATACTGTCTTTGAATAACTTGTTCTCTAACATTTTTCCTCATTTTAAAATAAATTGCTCGAACAAGTGTGGATCTGAAAGCTAAGCATTTTATTCTTTGTAGGAAGAGGTCTTAGCATGCTGTTCTGTAATCGTTTCATCATAGTCAGGTGTAAGCAGGAATGCTATTATGAAACATTTTTGAAAGAAATTAGTCTCTTTTATAATATATATCTGAAAAAAAACTTAATAGGAAAAGCAAATAGCAAAACATTTTAAAATATTTATATTTTATCTGTCTATATCATAAGAGGTCTTAATTTTACCATGCGCTCCTTTTATTTTTTAAAGTCTGTATATATACATATTCCCTAAACTACTCTTACAATATTAAGAATCTAACCTGTATCATAGAGAATCCCTGCAGGGACATGCCTGGAGAAGAGAAGGAGAAACAGTGGGTTTAGTATTAAATAGTTTGCTATTCTATGGAGCAGTTATTCTCTACAGAGCCTTCAAGTGGCTCAGTGGAGTAGCTTTGGGGTTTCTTTGATATCAACTCTTTGAAACACACATTTTTTTACATTTTTGCTATATAAAATTATTTGTTCCACAGATACCATGAGGATAACACATGTCTATAATTCTAATAGTAGAGGGAACAGATTATCATAATGAAAAGTTGGAATCAACCTAAATGTCCTTTAACAAGGGTAAAGACGAATAACATTTCTATATTCCATCTATTCTCATGGCTCCTTTCCAGCCTGGCAGGAATGGTGTCTTTAAGCAAAATAATGCATTAAAATTAAGCCACATGAACCATGTTAAGAAAAGAAATACTTTTTTTTTTTTTTTTTTGCCCCAGACATGTGCCTAGGCTAAAGAATGTAACGTCAGGATGAAATGACCCTTGACATGTGTAGGGGCGAAGGGTTTGAGACAGAACGTAACATTCAAAGAGTGACAGTTGGAAATAGAATGAGACTGACAGTGGGATGAAAGGATGAAGCCAAGTGTTGGAGTGAATAAGACATGCTGACTGAAGTCAAGGGTGAAGAAAATTTAAGTGCTCATGTTGAGCTAAGTCAGCTAAGAATAAAAAGCAACCACAAAAACACAGTGAAGAAATCTTTATATTCCCACTTAGACTCAACGTATATTGTTAATAGTCAAGGAATATCATAAGGCTCTTTCTGATAAAGACTGTCATCTGGTCTGTTCAAGTGTTTCAGGGGCATCTATACTATAATTCCCTTATGCTAGTATAGGACAGATATGTAAATTCTAAGGTAAAGGAATTCACAAGCCTTTTCAAAGTAAAAAAAAGAAAATTATGAATTTGCTTAAACATAATATTAATAAAGATGTATTCATTTGTGATTTTTACATAAATGAATATGCCTAAAACTATACTCTTGGTATAATGAAAAGCAAATTTAGTTGCAGTAGACCACTCATGTTATACATCTTCCGCTGTCTTCGCTGAGTAGGTGGGTTACATAACATCTCTATTTTGCATTTATGTGTGATCAAAGGAATATTTTGGAATGTGGTGATTTTGTATCTTTTCATGTATCTATGACATTGTGAATAGTCAACTCTTTGTCCTCATTTTATTTACCTATAAATAACGAAGTATACAATATGTAAGGCCATTTCCAGATTTAAATTTCATGCTTTGTTGAATTCCCTTCACTTTGAATAGGTCCACTTGTGAATTTACTTCACTTTGCATTAACTTTTAAATTAGATCATTACTCAGTTATAATTTATATTTCATATATTTACTTTCTAAGATAAAGTATTAAAATAAACTTGTTTAAATGTTAATGTATACATGTGAATGTATGTATGCAAATGTTTCATGTGTCTATACATATAAAATTTAGTAGTTATACAGATAAGGTAATATTCTAACATATTTTGTGCTAAGACTTTTGGCCTTCTACTCATTTAGGCATAAACCCAAAGGAAATGTAGGGTGTGAAAAACCTTCTAAATAATAAAGAGTTCAAAATACGTATATTTTAAGCATTTGGCATACAGCATATTTGGCCTCAATTTACATATGTGGTTCACTGGAAATAATTTATTTGCAACCTTAGGCATCATGTAGAGTGCGTAATGAGAAAATAAAATGTATGTGTAATACTACTGATCATTTCAATAATAATAATGACAATAATAATGATGAATACACTATTAATAATTGTTATTATCTAACACTTACTGACTTCTACAAAGAGCTCCAGGCCCCTTTATACTTCTCATTTCATTCCTTGAGTCCATTCTACTCTAAAGTAGAAATATTGATAACATTGGATCATGATCAATATTGATAATGTTGAATCATGATTAAGGATGTTGATTATATTCTAATTTTAGGTAGAGGGTTTTTAATTTTATGATCTAGTTCAGATCTAGCATATTGAAGCTCTTTACTTCATGGTCATTTTCTCTCTCCTAGCTGGCATATGGGATAAATGGCCAGAGGCTGCCTGTTTTCTGGGATATGCATCTTTCTTAAGGCCTGTGATGGATAATTTAGATCAACACTGTACTAAACATTAAGCAAAAATACATTTCCTCTCCTTTTTCACTTAGACTTTTTCTTTGTTGTCAAAATGGTAAGATACTTTCATAGATACAATGTAAGGAAAAGAGAACTGAAGAATCACTAGCTCTATTACAGCATAGACAATAGGCCTATCTTCTCAACACAAGATGGTTTTTGTTTATCTATAGAGTCCAGATCTGTCCACTAGGCTCTAAGATTTAGGTTCAAATGAAAACAAGGAATAAAATCTTTTTTCCTTGGTGACCTCCGTATCTATGTCTCCCTGAAGAAATTGGTACTATAAAAATTGTATTAGGATAGATTTCAGGAAAGGCAGGTATGTGTTCTTCTCCGATAAGCTTTCCATCAGGTCCATGGATTGTAAAACCTCATTGGTAACTTATATTTCCTTACTTATTTCAATCCATTAATGAAGAAGCTATTTGGTAGTTAATCAAAAGGAGACTAGGAACAAAAGACAGACATAAAGAACAAATATTAGACATGGTAAGTGAGAACAAAGGAGTGACATGCCACTAACAAAAGAGCAGAAAAACGTAAACTAGAGAAAGCTATTGGTCTATGAAGAGTCATGCTGAGGTTAGTGACAGTAGAACATAAATATCCTAGAGAATCTAGAAATTCCCCACATATCCCACTTTCTAGATGAATAGTCATACTCCAAAAACTTCTAGGTTTACTAAAACAGAGGATAATACCTTTTAGCAATTTTTTAGCTAATAACTTGCTATTGGAAAAATTCTGGGGATTGCACTTTTAGGGTAATATTTGAATTTATAAAATAAAAACAAAACAAACAAAAACAAACAAACAAACACAAAACTTAAATTTTAGATGATTTAGCACCATAGAAATTTCTCACTCATGACATTTCAGTGCAGGTTTTACTGGAGTCTTTCCTCTGCATGAAGATTCATGAACCCAGATTGCTTTTATCTTATAGCTCCACTACTCCTGGTAGCCTTGGAATGCACTACATTCAACATCAAATGAGGGAAAGAAAGTATAGTGCAGACATACCTGTACTTTAAAAATCAGAAAAAATTCAAGAATAACTTCTGATCGCATTTCATTGGTGAAAATTAGTCACATAGTCTTGCCAGAATGGAAAAACATGGGAATGTAGTTTTTGGTAGCTATAAATGTGTTTTTGGTAAAACACATTTTTGGTAGCTATAGTGGTTCTGTCTTGGTATTCAAAGAATAAAATGAATATATCACCAATGTTCTGATAGATGCCGTGCTTCTCTCCTGACTTTGTTACAATGAATTTTCTTATGATCCCCAAATTGTGAACTATATTTCATTCAGAATTATTACAGGTAGTTTAGACAGTTGTAGATGGTCTCATTTTTAAGTGACATCCTTTTAGTAAATCAGTATTAAGTGCCTTCTAATTTGCCAGAGATTATCCATAATTCTCTACATTTCTCAGCAGATATAGGGAAAAAAAATATTATCTTAGGGAATTTCCCCAGATTGACATCATTGATCATTATAATTGAAACGTACACATTACTGGCAATTATTCTTATTTCAAAGCCAAGATAGGGTTGACTCTTCAAATATTTCATTTGTTTCTTTTCTAGATGTATAGATTTGAGATTATATTTTTAATCTAGATCTCAGGAATAGAGTTCCTGAAGAAGTATGCAAATTAGGACTCCACTCATCCTCATTACATGGTGCTTTCCTGATAGCCTTCTTATGCTCAGAATTTAAACCCAGAATTTAAGTCCGGGACCCAGAAATTTTTATTTTATTAATACAGAGTAGATGCAGGTTTTTAATTTTCTTATTTTTGGATACAATTTACATAAAAGTCTTAATAAGAGTTTGGGGAAGATTTTTTCTGTCTTATGGCTTCTAGTTCTGAGATGAATGTATCTATGAAACACTATGATATTTTGTAAAGGTAGGTAATTAATATTCCAGTGATTAAAACTACATATTGCCATAAGAAGTCTAAATCATATATTATATGGTTATAAAGTATATGTGTGCAGGTCCTTTTTCTTTCAGTGCAAAAGAAGTTAGGCAATACAGTTTTGAAATTACGAATAAAATATAATTAACTGAATATAATCTTACCCAGTGCAATCTCTTTAATGGTTTTCCTTGTACTTTGTAAAAAGAAGATAGAATATACAAGTAACTTCAAACCCAAGGAAATTGTTCATAAGCTAAAGCAACTAGTATATTTACATGACACTTTTTATATTTTTCTGAGGAGAGTTAAGATTCACTTTACTGTATATCTGTTGGTCTCTGAGTAACAACTTTTTTAATGCAGAAACATTTGTTGTGCAAATGCCACTAACATAAAATGTATCATATTTTATTTTAGCAGATTGAAAATGGCCCTGTAAGACATGGGGCAACATTGGTGAAAATGAAGAGTAAACTGCTGTGGCAAATGTGCAATGTGGTTGCTGGCAGAAATAGAATTTATGGTGTAATACAGAATATTAAATAGTTTTCCATAGAATAATAAGCAGTATTTTGATTACAAAGACATTTTAACCTAAATATCTATTAGGTACAAAAATAGATCTGCGTATTTGTAATGCAATCCTTTCTCTACAGTCTTGTAGTGAACCTCAAGAACAAAGAAGACAGGAAAAGAATAAAAGATTGACTAGTATAAATGGAAAACAGTTTGTGATAAAAAAAAATATGTCAAGCAATCATATTTTGAGTGATGAAAAAGAGTGTACATATGTATATATTTTTTTCCTCACAAAGCATTACAGGAGAATGGATATTTTAAGTCTAAACAGCAAAACTGCTTTTTGATTTTGAACTCATTCAAGCATGCAACCATAATTATATCCACAATTGAGAAATTGTGGAGAGAAATCTATATATCCCTTCTCATGCTTGTCATCTAATCAATTTCTCTTTACAAATAAAGACTTCTCTTACAAATAATAATGCCATTTTATCTCTTTCAACTTCTACTTGAAATCTCACTGCTATGTCATTAAAGTAGAGCATTTTACCATGTTTCATAAATGTAGGCAAGTTGCATCTCCTCTCAATGGATAACGAATGCCTTCGAAGTTAACTTTTTCTCCTAGTTAAATATTTTTCTAAAAGCCTTCTGAGGAGTAAATATTTCACAGAAATCACACTCCAAATTGTCTTAAATGGGACTGATATAAGTATACATCTATAAATTAACACACTTATTTTTACTTTTACATTATCATAGCTTACTCTAGGATGAGTGTGTCACCTAAAACTCATATGTTGATCCCCAATGTGATAGCATTTAGATGTGGAGACTTTGGGAGGTAATTAGGTCGTGAGGGGATTGTGCCCTCAAAAGAGACCCAGACAGCTCCTCCCCCTCCTTCCATGTGAAAACATAGTGAGAAGATGGTGATCTCTGAACCAGAAGTGGGTTCTCACAAGACATCAAATCTTCTGTTCCTTTATCTTAGACTTCCCAGCTTCCAGAACTATAAGCACAAATTTTTGTTCTTTATAAACCACCAATCTATGGTATTTTTGTTACATTAGCCTGAACAGATGAAGACATAGTATAAAAGCCAATTCCAATCACCACCAATATATAAGAAATATAAAAACAATTATTTCTTGCTTTGAAAGAAGATGTCCAGTGTTTTTGTCTGTTTTCAGATATAAGGCTATAGGCTAGATATAAAGACAAAGTTAAGACTTTAGTTTTGAAAGAAATCTTAGTAGTAAAAATATACACTAAAGAGTCATACACATTGGATAACCCTATCACTCCAATATTGAATGAATTTAGTGAGTGAATATTTCTGAAATCAATTTCTTAATTTTTAAAATTGGGATAATAATTTTTGCAATGCTGGCTTCATTGAAGGAATAAATTCAACGGAGTACATAAAGCCTGGCCAGTTTCAGCAACACAGTAGGCATATAACAAATATTAAATTCTTTGCTAACTCAAAATAAGAATTTCATCTATAATCTTCAAGATTATAAAACATAAAAAAGAGCTTAATTTTTACTGCAGAGTTTTATGGAAAATTTTAAATATCAATTTGAACCATCATTCAATATATATGAATTTATTTATGTTTCATTATTTAAAATATGTCCTTTTATACACAAATGAGGTGCATTGGTCATGCACAGGTAAGGAAGAGAACAAAAGACCAAATTTCTTTCTTTGAAAAGATTACAATATAACCAGGAAGGCCTGAAAGGAGAGGACAATTATAGGCTAGCATAGCAAAAAGTGTAATACGGTTACAATGATAAATAAAACCGAACTCATAAGTGTGATGGAATCACCAGTTTGGGATGAAAGGAGGAGGGATTTTGAACTCTCAGTTTCTGATCTGGGATTTCCAAGAAAATACTGCGACTTGAAATAGAAACAATGAAACTTTTAAAATGCTAAATGCATTTGTCAACTAAACTCAATCAGAAGGAATAAGAGAGTGATATGTTGATAGTAAAATGCAGCAGAATTAAAACTAATGTTTACTGGATATATTTAATGATCCCCAGGCTACACTGAGGTGCTATATGCCTCTCATTCAAGTCCTGTTACTACCAGTCTCCCCATTGTAGAGATAAGAAAGTTAAGAACCAGATTAGACAGTAGAGATAACTTGCCTAGAAGAACAAACAGTAAAGTGGACACAGCTGGATTTGAAGCTGACTTCTAAATAATTGTCATTTTAAACTAAATACAATAATTATGAAAATGACTTGTTTTATAAAGTTCTAATTGATCAATATTATATCAAAAATATCCAAGCCTTACTCAGTGCCTAATCCCATCTTTTCTACTTCATGTATGTATTTTCAGGGAAATCAATTTACAGATACAACTGATAAATGAGACTTCTTTATACAGACAGACACATTGGCAAATGCATAGACATTTGCACACACCTATGAATGCAAGTATGCAGAATATATATGTATATGTATGTATATATATATATACACACACACACACACACATAGGAATATATATATATATATATATATATATATATATATATATATATATATATATATATTCCTAATTTTGATAACCTACTATAGAGGGCAGCTGCCTAGAAAAGAACGGCACCATAATTAATACAATACATCCATTAATCACAATATTATTTGTGTCTGACTTTAAAAATGTGTTTTTTATCCTTAGGTTTGAGAGAATAGATTCTTAAAAAAGACCAAACAAAAGAAAAAGAAATTTCAAGGTGACTTCAAATTACAAAAAAAAAAAAAAAGGCTTTCCAGATACCCCAGTCTTCCTCTGTCATGCCCTGGACGGGAATATCTTTTTAAATTATGTACCATTAGTTGGCTTTTGCAATTTTCTCCTTGTGCAGATCCTCCATTTATTTGATTCACAGCAGGATAGAGAGGAAGAAAGCTTTGACTTAGGACGAGATCCCCAAATACTGTGAGAGCTGCAAGTTGCAAGGCAACAGCAAGTAAAAGTGGAAAATCTATTCAGTGACAAGAGGGAAGGAATGTCTTGTTTCTCCCTGCCCTCATTACCTGCTGTTATTGTGAGCAGGAAACTTTACAGATAGAGGTGATGACAAATATACCTTGGGCTACATTCCTATTGTACCCATAAATCCTTTTCACCATTTCATTAGACTAGAGATGTATGTAATCTACATGACTGAACTCTCTTGCGTTTTGTCAGGTGAAGACAAATGTCTTTGCATTTTAATCTTTTCTCATTGAAGTCTATTGGAACTATTTGCAAAAGAAATTTCATAATCTTACACTATTTAGAAATACTTTATTTTAGGATGTCTCATCTTTTTTCATTTATCTGATTTCCATATCCAGTAGAATTGGTCATAGTAATTTCATGTGGAATCAATTCCTTGGTCTGCTTATGATTCCAAAGGTGTTATATAGTAAGTTAATAATAGTTTTTAGGCAGTTAAGTCACTAGAACTAATTTATGGTAGAATGCATATGGAATAATAAATTGCTGCTTCACTGAATTTCAAAGGAATTCATTATGATTAATAATATTACAATAGCAATTGGAGGAAGTAATAACGATTTGCCACAAGTTATAAGGACTCATTGAATAGTTTTAATCTTACCATATTTAAACATTGAACTGCAAGTAAATTCAGCAACACTCAGTAATGAGATGTGGGACTCATAATAATGTCATTAATCATAACTAGACTTTGTACATTTTATGGTAAAGGATGTATGATATGTGGTGGATTTAAAATATTTTACTGATTTTAAATTAAGCTATCTGTGAGAGATTTGAAGCCTGTGGTGATTAAGTATTTACAAAAGCCATATTTGCTTTAAGTGATTGATGGGCTCAATTCTCTCTAGTGAATATTTTGTATTTACACTCAAATCTAACCATTTCATACAATTAACAGAAACAGAGTGATTTTGTGGAAAATAAACAGTGCTTTAGCTAATAAAAATGCATTAACCACCATTTCTGTTCCTTAGGCATCCTCAGCTATTGGAGACAACATTAAATCTGGAGGCAATTTAAGAAAAATGAGTTCAAGTCAATGAATAGTTATTAAGTTTCTGGCTCTGTGTTAAACACTTGGGATACAAGTATAAAGAAGTTAGGCTGCTCACTCTCATGGAATTCCCAATAAAGTAGATGCAGAGCCATATACAACTAAATATAATATAATGTAAAACTGCTGTACTAGGGGCTGAAACAAAATACCCCAAGGAAAGAACAATTCTTTCCGCCTGACTAGTTCACAGAACATTTCATAGAAGAGATAATATTTTCAGCCAGACTTGATGGATGAAAGGAATTTCAGCTGTAGGGGGTGGCCTGAAAAACGTCCCAAAAATATTAGCAGAAAAATGGTAATGCTGGTGACCACAGAACATAGAAAAATCCCAGACTCTTCCCTTATATGTAGTCTCTTTGTGTTTCAGTTGACTTATTTGTAAAATGTGTTATTTCCCTCTTATTGTGATAATTTGTTCATATCTAACAGGATTGTCATCATTGAACATGTTGAGATAATTGAAATTACCTTGTGATATCGTAAACACATTATTTTTGACATAAAATAATTAAGAAAAAATATAGAAAGTGTTAATAACTGTTTCAACGGAAAAGAGGTAAGCAGCATTAGCATTGACTGGTCAAGATCGTAGACTAAGTCCCATTATACGCAAAATTATGAGTGATGGGAAAGAAGTATATAGAAACAATAAGAGGTCGGATAGAAAAATGTAAAATTAATAGACCTAAGATGCCAGCAGTAGGAGATATGAGCTTGACAAGAATTAGTGAAAGTGGAGACCAGTGGGCCAGCAAAAGAAGTAGATTTTCAAATGAAGAAGAGTAATCCTAATGGCAATCCGTGGGAAAAGAGTTAAACAAGCCCTCCCAAATTTCTGAGCATATCCATAAGTGCTCAGTAATCCTGAAACAGCTTTGCCAAGAAAAATATATGAACAACCCATAGTTCTGAAGAATAGTCGAGAAGCGTATTACAAAAGATCACCTTGCAAGCCTCTATGGTGGCATGACATTTTAGCTCCTGTATACCTGAAAGCATATCCACCAAGGAGCTTCAGGTATTGGGATGGAATCAGTCACGAAAACTACATTATCTCACACTTAAACAGCTCCATTTAAGCAAGCAAGCATACAGCATAAAATCATCCCTACTTACAGCTTTTTAACTTCTAATTTAAATAGATTAGATTAAAAAATCTAATTTAAAGGAAAAGCATAACTTGAAGAAATTCTACTAACTTTCAAAACCAAAAACATGAACATTGCATGTGAATTGAAAAGGTTAGGGAAAAAGATGAATCCTTTGATGGAGCAAGGCAGTACGACTGATTTGTTTGACATAATATCTGTTTGAACAAAACAGATGCCTGTCCAAACCTACACATAATAGCTTTTACAAATACTTAAGAAAGAAAACAGAACACTGCATTCTGTATAGAGTTAAGTTTGTTCCCCTAGAAGAGTATTTTTAATGTAAAAAGAAAAAAAAAAAAGGAAATACTGAGGTCTGACCCAATTCTTAGAAAGAATTAAATTCTTAGGAGAAGTTGCAGTTAAATGTGTTTTCAAAAAGGGGTTCTGCCACATTTCATGAAATCAGGAACTTGGTTTTGCTTTTCTTTTGTTCATTGCCAATAAATCTATGCTGGTTGGATATATAGAAGTATAGATAAAACATTAGGAAAATAATTATACATGAAAAAATAACCCTCAGAATAAGTGTACAACTATTTCAAAGAAATAGATTTCTGAACATTAATGTTCCCTTTCAAAATGTTAATAAAATCCTTTCTATACCAGTATTCCTGACTTTGTCCATACTTGGTGCCTAAGTATCAGTTGTCCTGTACTGAAGCAAATATATGACAAAGCTGATGATTTTAAGTGTGCCAATGCAGCAGCCCCTCATAAAATAAACCTTCGGTGCTAAAACAATATGATTTCTCCACACCACTGACAGCTACAGAACATGAATTTATTGCTTCCAGAGTTTACGTTCATGTTTGAATGAAAAATGACAAATTTTCCTAACTGGTTGAGTCACATGTTTGTATCTTTACTAATATATGCAGAATATAGTTCAGCTCTTCTATTTCTGGATAATTATAAAGCTTATCGCAAGGACAAGCAATAAAAGTCTCTTGAAAATATAAGATTTGGATTATTTAATAATAATGTCCTCTACATTCTTAATGGTTTATTGATTGAGAATTAATGAAATGCTATCTGCAAGTACATTAGTCTATTTAAATGGAAGCAATTCAGACTCAAGCAATTATGAGGGCTAGCATACTCAGTGGTGTATTCTCTCGCCTTCCTGGAAAGAGCTTTGTTATCACTATTAATACATGGCATAATTAAGTTATTCAGGGGCTGTTTTGCCCAATATCTAAATGTGCATCATTAATGAAGCTAAAATGAACTTGAGTTTCCCAGATGTCAGGAAAACCTCATTGTTCTCCCGACAATGTGTCTCCAAATAGACCAGAGAGATGCATTCACGTGCAGCCCATCTACTTCATTTCAACACTTGGGAGGAGGAATACATCAATGTAATTTAAGAATAGATCTGCATATTAGCATTTTTTCTATATTAAGAAAGAAACGAAATATAATAAGTATGCCACATGCAATTCAATGATGATTTTAGCCTTAGAGGATTTATGCAAAAGTCAACTAATTGATAAATCAGCTGTTCTTTGAAAAATACCTGGAAACAATTACTAAGTGAAAATGCACGTGAATAAATTATTTCTACTTGTTAATAACGTTAACAGTAAACTTACAAGTATCAAGAAATAATAAAATTGGAATAGAGTAACGAATATTAACTACACTTATTGTGGTGATCATTTTGCAATATATACAAATACCGAATCACTATCTTGCACACTTGAAACTAACAAAATGTTATATGTCAATTACACCTCAATTTATAAACAAACAAACAAACAAACAAACTGGGATGATTAACAAACTAGGAGTGTCTGTGTTGTGATTCTGCTGATCAATATGAAGGCAATTTGAATGACAAATGTGTAAATAAAATGATCAGGAGAGTAAAGTTGATGTGAGTCTTATTTTCTGTCTTAATGGTGACTTCTTTTCCACTCATTTTGGAAGACTTCCCACTATCCACAAATACAGTTTCTTTTTAACTCTAAATATTTCCTTGGTTAATTATAGTAAAGCAAGTCACTGGATAGCATCTTCTTTCTATTTTTATATTTCCTGGGCCTTTGTTCTCCTGGTGGAGGAGATACAATTTAAGAATTTCAAGATAAGAAACAGTGTTTTACTTTCTAAGAAAACAAGGAAATGTAATAACTTTAATACAGATTCTATTCAAATTTGAAGACTAACTTAAACAATTTCATGAGGACTCTTTATTTTCAACTCCACAATTTATGCTTCAATCTTTGGCAAACTTGGATTATTGTATTTGACAGCCCTTTCCCAATAGTTTTAAATTGATTGAATAGTATTTTAAAGTTCCACTATTGGAAAGTGAACTTATTGAGAAAATGACTAAATTTAACCCACTTTGTTGTAACAGAACTCATAGTCTTGAATATAAGAATTAACAATCCAAGTTTCTCATAATGGCACAGTCATATGGTTCTGGAAATGCTTATGATGTGAATTTCCTAATTGAGCCATACAGACCAGCTTTCCCTCAAGAGATTTACACTTTTAATTAGGCTCAATTCTTCTATGTCATTGGTCCTAATCTCAGTTATCCTCAGCTGTAAACCTTGGGCATCTTTGAGACGTTAAGATCAGCTTTACCACTTGCTATGATTCATGAGGTGGTAGAGATGTCTTATTAAATACAAATTTTCATGGGATGAAACATTCCTCCTCCCTTTCCTTTAATATTATATCAAATATTTATAGAGAACTAACCACTTGCATCCAGTGGCTAGTCAAAGGGCCTGTGTTGTAAAAATAATGCCAAATTTCTTGCGGCAGTCTTTTCCCAACATGACAGAATGCAAACCAGGACAATTTTTGACATAATCTTTTTGATTGGTGAAAGTTTTGAGGATGACTCTGTGGCTCTCTGGCATTGTATAATGGCAGATTCTCCAACTCAAAGGTGGCCAACTGAGCTCCATAATCATTTGAAAGAGCAAACTCCTAATGTACCCACCCTTACCCAGAGGAAGGAAATTTAGAGTGAGCAAATGGAATGTTCCAGTTAGAACCCATTTAAATTCCTATGTCAGCTGGATTCATAGTTGTTTAAATATGAAATACAATCAAAAGGTAAACTTAGCAGCCATTTCTATAGAAGATTCTTGTAGTTTACAGTGAGACCCTGAAGTCTCAACCTGCCTCCCAGACCC
The DNA here is from genome assembly GCF_964194185.1 of Rhinolophus hipposideros. Lineage (NCBI taxonomy): Eukaryota > Metazoa > Chordata > Mammalia > Chiroptera > Rhinolophidae > Rhinolophus > Rhinolophus hipposideros. The sequence continues at coordinate 21,835,344 of NC_138058.1, read as the reverse complement.
AGCCTCCAGACCCCTTAAATCTCACCTATGTTTTTGTTTAATTTGAACCAAGCAAACAGATCTTGAATAGTTTTCATGTTTCACTGAATACAAAACTATTTCTCTATATTGATACTACATCCAGTGAAAAATTATCCTAGACTGGGGATTGGTAAGATTTTATTCTGTGAAGGAAGGTCCAGATAGTAAATTTTTTTAGGCTTTGCTGGCCAGTCTCTGTTGAAACTACTTAACTCTGCCATTGTAGCATGTAATGCACCATAAAAAATAAGTATATGAAAGGACATGGTTATGTTCCAATAAAATATATATTTACAAAAAAACAGACTGTGGGCTGGATTTGGTCTGCAGGACATAGTTTTCTGACTGAGACCTAAACTGAAACCTCAAAGGCCTGGTGTTACTTTCTCGATCAGCTAATGGGATCTAAGGAAATTTAACCACTCGACCAGCTGTTACAGTCCCCTTCTTCTTTTTCTTTCTGGATTTCAGAGCTCAAGACGAGCCCATGAGGGTCTCAGAATCTGTTCTCCACCAACTCTCTATAGCTGTCACTTTTTCAGTTTAATCAAAGCTTCTGAACCAGACAGATCATCTTTGTGAAGCAGGATATGGCAGTGTGAGAAGATTGCACTCAGGTGAGGAACCTCAAGATATATCTGAGAATCCAGCTAAAAATCAGTACTGTTTGGTGATTTAGGTCAGTGGTTCTGAAACCTTAGGAAGTGTAAGAATTACCCAAGATGCTGTTAAAACTGTCCTCACCATGCTCCCACTTCCCAGATATTGCAATTCAATATGTAAAGGAACCTGAATTTTTATCAAGCCACCCAGGCAATTTGGATATAAATGATCAACAGATTATACCGTGAAAATTACAACCTACTTACCCAACTGACTGAATACATAGAGACTCTGTCAGAAATTATGTCACAGGATTTGGAACAACACAAAGATTCTAAGTTCATAAAACTATATCATGTGTTGCTCACAATATGAATTTAAAAATAAATGTCATGGTGGAGAGAACTGCAATTTGAATATAGGGATCTAGCAGCCCCTTCTTAGAAAAATGTTAAAATTAAGAAAGTACCATAAATATAGGAAAAGAAAACCCCATATCAGTGTTAGAGGTAGAACATAAGGCTGCTATTTGATACCTAATATCACAAACATCAAAACATTCCTGGAAAAAGAGAAGACCAGTTAGAAAACATAATAGAAATTATCCACCTCTTAAGAATGAACTTAAGTTCATTAGAAGTACACATAAGAGAGCTATGAGGAACAAACCTATATCCCTTAATTTGAATGAGAAGGGATAGTGGAAAGGGTCCTATCTAGGATAGATAAGGCACACACCTACTGGAAAAAAGTTTAAGCAATATGTGTAAACATGAAAAACAAAACAAGACAAAACACAAAAATCTATCCTAAGTATTTGATGTTGGCAACAGAATTTAAAGAAAGTGTGTAATGCAACTCTTCCTTTGTCTTGTAGGAGGTGGGGTATGATTATAATGGTAAGAAGCAGTGGCATGTTAAGGGGTGTACTGGGGGGTCCATATGTAGGCAGGGATAAATACTGCATCACTTAATTTGTTTTAAACACCAATATACACTGATTTATTTTTTTTTAAAGGCTAACTCATTTTATTTTATTTTTATTTAAAAAATCTCTACAGACAGTGCATCCCATTATTGCCTGTACTGGGGCAGACCACTTCCATCATTACCACCGTCATATTCACTGGTTTATTGTGTATTAGAAATGAAAATATGGCCAAACAGAAAACTAGCTATTGGAAATTGCCTGATGTCATAGTGACTTCCCCAGACTACACGCAGATAGAACACGAAAAGCAAGCTATCTCACTATCACTGCCCACCTCACATCTTCCTCTCCATCCTCCTAATTACAAAACTGTGAGAACCTAATGAAATACTAACATATTCAAAGAGGGAACAATATGTCACATTGAAAAACGTTTACAGAAGATTATTTTGTATTACAGATAAATATTCCAAATGTATTGGTTAAGAAAAAATAATGTTATAATGAAGAATTTACAGAATTCATCAATTTGATTTGTATGTTCTCCATTTATATATAATGTTATGTATAACATATATTGTACGAATATATATGTTTGTATGCAAAACATGAGCAGTGGAATTGTACGAGACTTTTATTGTTTTATCTCATCAATTTTTAGTTTTGAATTTTAAAAACAAACATTTTTATTATTAAAAAGATGGAGAGTTAAAATTTTAAAAGTATACGCTGTATAGGCATTATGAATTTGTAGAATCTCTTTGTTGGTGATTTCTAGTCTCAAAAATTGTATCAAAAACTACAGCCAGCTCTATGGGGTATTTTCATCACAAATGCTCACATTAGTATGCACATGAACACATACACACATTCACAGAAATACCAGACATCCTTTTCAGGATCATAGTCATTTAACAATAATTTCCTGAGGGTTAAAATAGTATAAAGATTAAGAGGACTCTAGAATTACAAGATACAAGTTTTAAACCCAATTGCATTCCCTAGTGCTGTGACCCTATACACATTTCTTTTTATTTTTTTAATAAAATATCTGTAAATTTTTAATCTAGTCTCTTAAATATCTGAACTTATAGTTTTTATGTGGTTTAAATTGAGAAATGTATGGAAAGTGCTTAGCAAAATGTTGGGCATATTGTAAACACTCAAACAATGTTCACTATTTTTATTGAGTAATGACTATGCATAATATATTGTGCTAGGACTATGGGAGAAATAAAAGTAATATCACAAGATGATTTATTTTTCTAGAGTGATTTTGGAATCTATACTTGTGAGAGATTAGAGAAAATATTAAATCTTATTTTCAGTTTGCCTATTAGCATCCATGTGACAAATCTGTTAACTCATTGCTTTATTTCATTTTTATTTATTAAAATAGCAGGATAAAAACCTTTCTTTTTTTGGATGACATACTGACTTCTCTGATCAAATAACATTATAGATAGAGGCGTTTATTTTCAGGTAGCATATGTGAATATTTATTTAACATAATTGGAGATCTTTGGGCAATGAGAAGAGATGCTGTCCAAACACAAAAGATTTGTCCATGCCATCACTTTCTGAGTCTTAAAATGTCCAACTTTTATAATAAGAGGTGTAATTTCATATTAGAGGTGTAATTTCACAAATATGTTAGCTTGCCAACATTTTTACATATCAAGAGAAATCTATCATTATAATTCCATACCTTTGTGCCAATGAGAAAAACTTTGTCAAGGAATGGCTACCTTAAGTGACCTTTCAGAACCTAATTATGTCTATAGCTCAATATAGATAGATAGATAGATAGATAGATAGATAGATAGATAGATAGATAGATAGATTTTTATTTATTTATTTATTTATTTATTTTTTTTTTAGCGAGAGATGTATTAATTGAATGGTCATCAGGAAATTGACCTTGAACAGTTCCTAGTCAGGGCACTTTGCTGGCCTTGTTCTAGAAGTCCTATGTAATTTTGTTTTTTGTTGAAGCATCTGTCCTATGTCTTGCTTACAGTCACAAAATATTACTTACTTTTGATAAATAGTTTATAAAATATCTATTTAACAAAAGTAACGTGTTTTATAAGACTTTGAGGGCAACTCAGACAAAGATTAAAGAATGGCTTTACATATATTGAGATTTGGTCACCTGACTTCAAAGATTAATATTACATAAATAAACTTTTACTTTTGCCTCTGCTACATAAAATTTATGAGATCTCATAGCTTTTCTTGATCTTTACTCTTTAAAATAATATTTTAGTACCCTACTGCAAGAAATATTTTTGAATAGCTATCGTCATCTTGAAATCTGAGCAAATACCAGAGTTTCAAAGATCAGTTTGAATCAATTGCACTTTTTTTAAATCTTGGCAAAGTATTCATCCTTAGGATTCAAATTCTCCATCATTTCTCAATAAGGAAATTGGTTATTGTTTGGAAATCCTCTTGTGGAACAATAGCTTTGAATTACAGAAAAGTAAAAGACTATGCCAAAACATATGTAAAACCAGAACTAAACACAGAAGTGTGAATCAAAATGCTTCCCAATATTTTGCGGTATAGACATTTAATTAACAGTAATAGTGATCTTCATCCCATGCTAGCTTGAAACAGTGAGACATATTAGCAGTTTTTGAGGGATACAAAATTGACCTTTTATCCCCCTGGAAAAAAATCACCTCCAAGTTTTATTGCATTACTATTAAAACCCACAATTTTTAGTTTCACCTAAGTATCATTTAGTTCATGAATTATACAACTTAAGCTATATTCTACTGAAATAAAAGTATCAAATGTTGCTATAAACACAGTATAATATTGTCATGCAGGGACTCTAGTCTTGCTCCCTGCACAAGAACGCAGGATATGGTGAGGTCAAAAAGGAACACCAACAGAGCCATAGATAGGGGAGTCATACCACTATATCTACGCTGGTGGCTGGGTTGGAGAGACAGGAAGCAGGAGCTACACGATCCACAGCCTGCTGACCGCTTCTCTGCCAACCAACACCACTTGTTAGCTGCAATCCACCATCCATTTCTCTAGCCAAACAACCCCTTGCTAACTGCAATCTGGGCTCGCTAGCTCAGCCACGGCAGTTATATCGGTGGCCAATGGCTAACTGGTTACAGCTGGTGGCCATCTACTACCTGAGCCAGCACCTTGCCTCATGAGGCCGAGAACCTGGAAACTGCTCTCTGGGACTCTGTCCTCACAAATATATTCTATATATTTATAGAAGTAATACCCAATAATTACTATTTTACCATTACATTTATTCTGTAAGGTGCATTGAGAAATAATTTAAGATTTTTAAATAGTTTGGTACTTGAGAAAATATTCTCAGCTTTCAAATCCAAATTGGAATTACTACTATAAAATCTTGACATTTGTAAATTTGGATACTAGAGCTCCTTTTTTTTTTTAATGTGTGAAATTGTTCCTACTAAATGACCATAGATTTGTTGAAAAAATAACCATACTTACATTATAAATTCACTGCCAATACAAAAACGAACATTAAACATTTGAAGATATTTACCTCCAACATAGAAACCTTTGGTTAAATGTAGGGAATGTAAGACAGCAGAATCTAGGAAAGACATGTTTAAAGAGGAAAATGCAGAGAGATCCAAGATGATGGAGTAGATAAACACTGTGCCTGCTCCCTTCCATGAACATATTAAAATTACAACTAAATTATAGAACAATTAACCAGGAGAAGTATCTGAAATCTAGCTGGACAGAGGTCTTATTACTAAAATTATAAAGAAGCCACTTCGAGACTGGTAGGAGACACAGAACGGGCGCCAATCCTCCATGTGGCAGTTGAGAATCAAGAAGGCTATTTCGGCCATGGAGGTTTCTATTGAGGAGTGAGAGACCCCAGCCCCCTACACCAAGCTCCCCAGCCCAAAGTATCAGAGCCGGGAAGGAGAGACCCCACAACATGTTTCCAACAATCTGGGTGGGATGGAAGGCTGTGGGAAACCCAGACATTCCTTTAAATGGTCCACACACAGACTCACTCACAGGCACTCACCTTGGGCTCCAGCAGAAGGATGGTGACTCAGGGAGCATCAGAGACCTGTGGAGAGCAGACTGAGATGTGTGGCTTTCTGAGAACTGGAGGACAGTTGACATTTTCCCTGTATGAGGTCCTCCTCCTGTGCAGCTAGAAGATGGACGCCATCTTTCCTGTGATGAGCCCACCCCCATCACGGCCAAATCTGAATCTGATTGGCCCAGTGAGCTCTGCTGACTCACTGGGACCCCACCCACCCAACTTTCCCAACACCTGAGGCACTGTCAATGAGAATAGCCAGCCTCACCTGCATTGCACTCTTCCTTAGAAAATTATCGGAGTCTGGCAGGCCCCCAGCAGTGAGTGACAGGCCTCAGTGTTCTCTGAGACTTTTGCTGGGCAGCTCCAGACTCAGCACTGGCAACAAACCAGAATTTACATTAACCTGGTGACCTCAACTCTTCCCACTCTAGTGATTCTGTGAGACCCTGCCTCATCCAACTTGCATGTCACAAGTGGCTCTATCAGTGGCTGAACCTTAAGGGAGCCTGCAAGTGGCAGCATGCTCCGGGGTATCCTGGCTTTTTGTGGAGCTACCCCAGGCCTGGTACTGGTGATAGCCATCCTCGGTTCATAGTGTGGACTCCTCCATACACTTCCAGGTTTTTCATTGCCTGTACTAAACCTGGAGGTGCATGGGAGAGTCCATGCTATGAACTGAGGATGGCTGCCACAAGTACCAGGCTTGGGGTAGCTCTGCAAAAAGCCACAGTGAAAACCTGTTATTGCTTTTGTGGGGACAGAGCCCCAGAGAGCAGTTTCCAGGCTCTCGGCCTCACATGGAAAGGTGCTGACTCGGGTAGTAGATGGCCGTTGGCTGTGGCTAGTTGGCCATCAGCTGTAACCAGTGAGCCATTGGCCACTAATATAACTTCTGTGGCTGCACTGGGGAGTGGGAGTCAGTTGGTTGGCAAAAAAGCGGACAGCAGATCACATGTCAGGTGACTCCAGCCTCCAGTGAGACTATAGTGGTATGACTCCCCTACCTATGGCTCCGTGAGTGTTCCTTTTTGGCCTAGCCACATCCTGCATTCTTACGTGGGGAGAGGGAGCGGAGACCCTGCAGGCTGCCCTGCATGACAAATGGCGCAGCGAGCAGGGTCTCATGCACGACAGGCTATCCCTAATTTAATGGACCGCTTGACTGTTTGCTTGGGAACATACCACCATGTAGTGGAACTGGAGGATGTTTGCTTTTGTGTCTTGACCAGCCGCCGTGGAGAATATGTAAGTACCTTGACTGTGAGTCGCTCTTTTTCCAGCATGGTACCCTGAGAGGCCCTGGCTGTGTCCAGGAATTCTGGCTGAGCCCAGAGAGAGTGGCAGTGCCTGAGAAAGTGGCAGTGCTCTGAAAGCCCTGGCTCAGTCTAGGGAGTCTGGCTGTGCCCAAAGAGACTGGCAGTGCCCTGAGAGGCTCTGGCTGTATCTAAGAAGTCTGGCTGTGCCCAGAGAGAGTGGCAGTGCCTGAGAGAGTGGCAGTAACCTGAGAGTCCCTGGCTGAGCCCAGGAAGTCTGGCTGTACCCAGAGATAGTGACAGTGCCCTGAGAGCCCTGGCTGAGTCCAGGAAGTCTGGCTGTACCCAGAGAGAGGGGCAGTGCCCTGAGAAACCCTGGCTGTGCCCAGAGAGCCTGGCTGTATCCAGGATATTGCATTCACCTCCAGGATCCTCGCACAGGGTCCCTTGTGGAAGACACTTGTAGTGTAGATTGTAAGGTGAGACCCTGTAGGGCTGGAGTATGGGGACAGAGCCCCAGAGAGCAGTTTCCAGGCTCTTGGCCTCATGTGGAAAAGTGCTGGCTCAGGTACGTTCGCTGTGGCTAGTTGGCCATCAGCTGTAACCAGTGAGCCATTGGCCACTAATATAACTGCCGTGGCTAGGCTAGCAGAAAATGGGGGCTAGCAAGAAGATGGTGGCTGAGCTAGCCACCAAGCAGTGGAGTATGGATTGCGGATCGTGTTGCTCCTGCTTCCTGTGTCTCCAACCCAGCCGCCAGAGAGACTATAGTGGTATGACTCCCCTATCTATGGTTCCGTGGGTGTTCCTTTTTGGCCTCACCATGGCCTGCTGTCTTATGTGGGGAGCAGGAGCAGAGACCCCTCAGGCCGCCTTGCACTACAAATGGCGCAGCAAGCAGGGTCTCCCGCATGACAGCTTTATAGCTCCTATCAGGTACTCTCTGAATAGTCAGTAGGTGACCTGAGCCTGCACCAGAGCCCCTCCCAGCCTCAGAACAAATGTACCTGGAGGTTGACTACACACCACAGCAGAACACCACCCAATTAGCCCCACAAGGAGCACACATAAAGGGCGGTCTCAACAGGCACCAGAGCCCACTGGGGTGAATCCCACTCAATGGGGTAAGCCCCCCATACAGCAGCAGCCTTTAAGCTGTGAACATGGCCAAACCTCATAGCCAGTTAGCCTAAGGGTAAATCCTATCCACTGATGTGCTGACAGCAATCAAGGCTCAACTATAATGGGAGGGCATGCACAACCCACACAAGGGACACTCCTGGAGAATCCAGCTCAGGTGACCAGGGAGACTGTGCTATGACCCCACAGGGCACTTACTACACAAGACCACCTGGCCAAGACTGGGAGACATAGCAGATCTACCTGATACATAGAAACAAACACAGAGAGGCAGCCAAAATGAAGATACAAAGAAATGTCTCCCAAATGAAAGAACAGGGGGGAAAATCCAGAAAAACGACTAAATAAAACGGAGGTAACCATCCTGCCAGAGATAGAATTGAAAACAATAGTTATAAGGATGTTCAAGGAACTTAGTGAGAACTTCAGCAGAGAGATAACAAGCATGAAAAAAAAAAGGACATAGAAAGCATTAAAAAAAAAAAAAAAAAAACGAAAAACAATAGTCAGATATGGAAAATACAGCAACTGAAATGACGAATGCACCAGAAGGATTCACCAGCAGACTAGATAAAGCAAAGGATCAAATCAATGATTTGGAAGACAAAATAGCAGAAACCCCCCAACTGGAATAGCTTAAACAAAATAAACCCCACCAAAATGAGGAGAGTTTAAGAGACCACTGGGACAATGTAAAAGATAACTACATTCACGACATAAGGGTACCCAAGGAGAAGAGAGAAAGCAAGAGAAGAAGATCCTATTTGAACAAATAATGACTGAAAACTTTCCTAACCTGGTGAAGAAAACAGACATACAAGTCCAGGAAGTACAGAGTGTACCAAACAGGATGAACCCAGACAGGTCCACACCCAGACTCATTATAACTAAAATGGCAAAGGTTAAAGACAAAGATGTAATCCTAAAAGCAGCAAGAGAAAGGCAACTAGTAACTTATAAGGGAACCCCCATAAGATTGTTAGCTGATTTCTCAACAGAAACTTTGCAGGCCAGAAGGGATTGGCACAAAATATTCAATGTGATGAAAAGTAAGGACCTACAACCAAGATTACTCTACTACTCTACTATCCTTAAAATCAAAGGACAGATAAAGACCTCTCCAAGCAAGAAAAAGCTAAAGGAGTTCATCACCAACAAATCAGTGTTATGAGGTTATGAGAAATGTTAGAGGGAATTCTTTAAGATGGAAAAAAAAAAAGCAAAACTATGAATAATAAAATGGTAATGGCTATATATCTATCAACACTTGTTTTCAATGTAAATGGATTGATTGCTCCAATCAAAAGACATAGAGTAGCTGAATGAATAAGAAAACAAAACCCTTACATATGTTGCCTGCAAGAGATTCACTTCAGATTGAAAGACACACACAGTCAGGTAGTAGAGGGATGGGAAAAGACATTTCATGAAAAAAAAAAAAAAATCTGGCATAGCAATACTTATACCAGACAAAATAGACTTTAAAACAAAGGGTATCGGAAGAGACAATGAAAGACCCAGTAATCTCACTTAAGGGTCTTTATCAGAAGAAACCCAAAAAACGCTACTTCGCTACTTCGAGGGGATAGTTACTTCTGTATGTTAATTGCATCATTGCTTACAATGGCCAAGATGTGGAGGTAGCCTGGGTGTCTGTTGATGGATGAATGGATAAAGAAGAGGTGGTCCATACATACAATGGAATATTGCTTGGCCTTGGAAGGAAATGGGTTCTTGTCATGTGCTGTGGCATGAATGAACCTTGAGGGTATTGTGCTAAGTGGAGTATGTCAGACAGAGAATGACAGATGCAATGTGATTTTGCTTATATGTGGAATCTAAAAACAAAATTTAAGAAAAACATTATAATAGAAGAAATCCCAGAAGATATTACAGGTTAGCTCTTTAAATTCATTAAGACACAGATAATTCTAATGTTATTTGAATATTTCCAGAACATTTATAAATATCTCAAAATTTCCAATCCATGTTTAAATGTTATGACTATAAAACCAAAAAACGAGTGTATGCTCATACACACACGTGCACACACACACACACACACAACACATACACCCAGATCAATTCCAATCACAGATATAAATTAAAAAAAAAACAATTTAGAATTCTAACAAGATTCCAGTAATATATTAAAACATAATACACATAATCAATTTATCTTTCTTCTAGCAATGCAAAAACACTTCAGTATAAATACTATTTAATAGATGAAAGAATGAAAACTTTCAAAATTATTCAATGTAAAAATGTATTTAAAATTTCAATTATAATCCTTGAAAGAACAATTATTGCTAAAATTAGATTTTTAAAACATAATTAATATAACAATTATATATATTACGAACCAAGGGGTCAACATTAAATTAAATGGATCTTTAGTCTTAGTAGTCATTGCTCCAAAAGTCACTGGAGCAATGCAGAACACCATAACAAAACACCATATGCAAAACACCATAACAAAGATGGGAATATAGATTTTGGAAAAGAAGGAAGAAAATATACACACCCACACATGCACACCCTCACCTGTAACCACCAAAATATGGTAAGAGAAAATTTGAAAAAAAAAATATAAATAAAGTAATTAATCAAAACATATTGTCATCAGAAAAGAGGCAAATAACATGATCTGGCAATACATATCACAAATGGCCTAGAAAACTTTAAAAAAACATTTTGATTAAGAAATAATCCAAGAAACTAAAAATGAAATTCATTTTTTCCTATTAAATTAGAAGGTATATTTTAAGTGTTGACTGAACCATAAAATAAAAACTCAGATATTTTTAGTAAAAGTGTCATATTATTATCATTTATTCATTTTGAGGAGGTAAAGGAATTTATATTTATGTTTCTGTAGCCTAAGGATTTTGCATATGGGTTGATATAGCTTTTCCATATTTCAGACATATTACAAGGAAATACTCATTGATATTGGTAAAGTTCATTGCCATATTGTTTATAATAATGATGAAATATAAACAATGTAAATATCCAACAAAAATCAGAGATTTGTGAAATAGGTCAATGGAAGATGAATATTTAGTGAAGCACTTTTAACCAGTGTGTGTTACCAAAATTACTTTGTTTTAAAATTTTCATTCTCATAGTATTTTTTATTTCTGAAAGCATGTTACAATATATATATATATATATATATATATACATATATATATATATGTTCTAATATTTCAATAATGAATATATGTTATTATATATTGTATTACAAATGATGTTTTTTGTTAAAATTATCTTTTGTAATAAAATAACCAATATATTATAAATATATATGCTATATAGCATTTAGGATAAAAGAAATAATTTTAGATAATCAGATAAAATTTTATGGAAGTAGTAAGAGTTGATATGGAATTAAAAAAGAAACACGTATAAGTCAAAAAAAATTAAATGACTATAGTTGTGACCAGAATAACAATTCACTTCATTTGGAGCTAGATGGGCAGGGAATAGAAACATTTCAAGCAATGGACAATTCAACCAGTGAGATATTTAGGATTTATTTGTTGCTCTCTAATGTCTGTTTCCTTAACTATAACATGAGATATTTGGAAGAAATAATTTTATTATAAATTTCAGGTGTACCATACAGAGTGTTTCCATAATATCAAGCAAATGAAGTTTCCCTCTAATCCTTCTCCACTGTCCTCCAAAAGTGGTGAACTTAACATTTTTCCCCCATGCCTAAATCAAACTCATTCATGTTACAGGCATCTGTACCATCTGTCATATATTTAAATGTTTCATATATTGAAAATTGAAATACAATGATCTTTTTAGAACGGTCTCAGTAATGCATATATTAGAAAAAAGAAGATCTGAAATTAATATTTTAAGTTTCTAACTTAGGAAAGAAGAGTTAGAAACTTAAGTTAAGTTTCTAACTTAGGAAAGAAAGAAGAGTAAATCAGGTAGAAGAAAATAAATAATAAAACTTAGAACAGAAATTTATGAAATGAAAATAGGAAAATAGAGAAAAATGAATGAAACCAAAAGGTTGGTCTTTGAGATGATCCATAAAATTGGTGAATCTCCAGCTAACTAAGAAAGAAAAACACAAATTACCAATGTCAAGAAATGAAGAATGTATCCCATGATCATTCAAATAACAGAGGAATACTATGAAAGGATTTTAAATAAATACTGTAATAAGGTTAATTATAAAATTCTACATAGAAGTTGAAAACAAATTTATGTAAGCAAAAATATTTTATAAAATGTTGTCACCATTACTTGAATTATTCTTGCTCATTTAGGACACTAACTGTGAAAATACAAGTACAAATCATCATCCCTATATGTACATCAATAAAGTAGAAACAGAGTATCTAAAGTTGCTTTTGTACAAGCCCATTGTACCCTGTACTTCGGGACGGTTGAAGTCAGATACCCCCAGCCCAGCTTCAAAATCAAACTGCAAAGTGATTTCCCAGCAGCTTCTCAGGTGGCAAGAGTAGTCTCCAGGTTGTTATGACTATCTATGTGCATGGCAACAATTTTAGGGAAGGTGAAATCTGTACTGGGATTGACAAGGAGTTCTAAAGCACAGGTGATCATTACAAAACCACGTTCTCTTGACAGATTTTATAGTCAATGGCAATAAATATTCTGAAGTCTGTAGCATAAAATTGGATTGCAAACAAAAAGGAAAGAAGAAAGAGAAGAAACGGGAGGAGAAGAAAGGAGAAATAGGAGCAGCAAGTGAAATACCTTAGAAGGAGGGTGTAGAGGAGAACTTGGGCAGGGATAGAGGAGAAAGGAGATAGAAGGGACTGCATTAGGAGTACTAGGTAATTGCTCGCATCTTTGTGCCTGTTTTTTTTTGTTGTTGTTGTTGTTTTGTTTTACTGCCCTCATATTTATGTTTTACTTGGTAATAAAAGAAAAAGAAACCATTGTATCATTTTCAGAAGCTTTCAAACATGCATAAGCTTCTTCCACATCTAAAAAACAAACAAGCAAGCAATCACTTTGTTGCAAACATACAATAAGATAATTCCCGTCAACTCTGTATCTCCACTTTTGAAACTGTTTTTATCTTTCTCCTTCCTTTGAAACACTACATTTCTTGAAACAGCTGCCACTTTCTCATCTGCCATTGACTTTTCCACCTTCCGTATCTTGTTCCATCATCTACAGAACATAGTAGTGCCATGATTTAAAGGATAATCTAAGTACCATTTCCAATACATTTTTTTCAATTCTTACACAACATTTTTTAGTGTTTGACACTTGATTAATCCTCCTTGAGGATCCTTCAGAGCATTCTCTATTGCTTTTCCTCCACCCTCTTTGACTAATCTTCAAGTTACCTTTGTTGGCTTCATTTTTCATCTGTGTCCTTAAATATTCCCCTAAAATACCTATTAAGCCTTCTCAATGTTTGCTCTGACATATTTCCTTGCATCAAAACACCCATATTTTCGGCTTTTATGGATACCAGCCCACTTAGTTATTTATCAAATAAAAGAATTCGTAAATGAATCAATTGGCGCCCAAGTCTTTATTTTCAACCCATATCACCTATGAATCTCCTAATCTACACATTTTACTGTCTTCTATATTTCTCCATCTATTTTGCCTAATGTGTTTTCCTTCTCAGAATGGGTGCCTCTCTTTGAATTTTATCATTCTTAGGAGAGGCACAACCATCTAAGTATTCATCCAAATCGGTAACATGGGACTTATTTCAGACACCTTCCTCCCTATCATACTCCAAATTCAATTAGTCAGAATGTTATCCAGATTTTATCTCCTGCATATATCTCATCTATTCCTCTCTAGATGCATAGTTTCTAGTCTCTCCCGATTCATATTCTACTAATATATATAGTTCCACCTACCAAACCATTCTACATAATTCAAGTAGTTTATTCTTTCAGTGTGGCAAGTTTGGTCATGTCAGTTTCAACATAAGGTCATTCGGTGGCTCCTCAGTGTCTGTAGAACACATTTTAATCTCCTTAATATGGTTGGAAAGTGGGCACGGGCCCTTTTGGCCTGCTGTATACCTCCTTTTATAAATCTCAGATAATCTTTCTATCACTTACCCTATGTTTCACTACACAAAATAATTTGCAGCTCATCAAACTGGCCATAATTCCAAAAACTTGTGACTTTACCCATGATGATTTCTCCTCTTAAAAGATCCTTTCTCCTCGGCTACACATATATTTGTCAAAGTCCTACTAATTCTTTTAGGCTTACATTGCATTTACTTCCTTTGAGAAGCAGGTTTTCCCATTGGGTTTCTTTTTTAAGTAACACCTTGTAAATATTATGCCACTCATTACATCCTCCTCCGCCCCCAGATATTGAACTCTAAGTGAACAGACACTATGTCTTATTTGTATCTCTAGTCCCAGTAACTACCTCAGTGCCTCATGCACTATAGTTGTTTAACAAATATGAAGACAAATGAATTTTGACTGAACACTGGCATGCCATTGTCATCTATTTATTTGATTAAAGAGGCGATAAGGGATGATTAAAATTTTAAAGATGTAAGTGAGCAAAATGAAGAAACTCAAACATCAACTACACCATTCATCTATCTGTCATTAACATTTTGGCACATATTCAGGCATTCATTTATGCAAACCGTACAAAAGTAAAAAATGTAGCTCACAAAGATACGTAAAAACTGTTTAACTCACTGATGATAGTCAAATGATTGTAAATTAAAACACCATTAGGAACTCTTTTAAAAAGGAAAATTAATTTGGCAATGAATGTAAAATCTAAGAATACATAGTGTTGGTAAAATGTAAATTAAAAGGTTGGTAAAGTACAGAAAATCAAATTAATCTATCTGACTTTTGCAATCTCTCTCTCCCCCATATGCATTTATCTATCATCTGTCTATGTTCTCTCACTTGATATATGTATCTCAAGTATATATACTCTTTAAGAACCATGCTTCCACAGCCATCCTAGTTTCCCTTGATAGCTTTCCTTTATTCCTTAGGTCACTTTGCCTTAGTGAACTCTTCTCTCTTGAGCTGGGCAGAGGAGGCAAGGGGTGATTTGCACCATGAAGGGAAAAGAGAAACAGGCAAAGAGAAAAAGATAAATGATGAGCACGCGATGCCTGGAAAGTTCATACTTCTAGCTAAGGACCCTTACCCTTTGAAACTACCCTTTTCTCAGTCCAGACTCCTGCTCAGTCTTTCAGAGTTCACAGGCGTCTGCTCAACAAAGCACTTAATGTAGATCCCACTCATTGATTTGCGGCTACTTTATAAAGATCTTGCAATCCCAGAGTTTTGTTGTCAGTGTAGTAGAATCAAAACTTAGCTCCTCCTGCCAGCACCTGGGGAGTTGTCAGTTCCCTTGCAGTCATTTAGCCTTTGCTAATAGCTAATTAAAGAGACCTCTGCCCTTATTACCCTCCCAAATGGCTTTCGTCCCCTCTACAGAATACATCCAAGGATTTGCTATTATCCATTTCACTTTTTAAAGTTGAGGAATCTGAATTTTCAGAACTTACAAACATGTTTCAGGAAAAGCTTTTGTTCCTCTTAAAGATACCATATATTTAAACAAAGAAAGAAGAAAAAAAAGATACCCTTTTTGTTAGCAATCCACTAAATAGCTAATTCATCTATAAGAGAATGGTTTGGGGTGCCCAAGGAGTAATACCATACATAGACTTTGCTTCTTGACCATTCTGTAAATCAAATCTTACTCTACTTTGAAGAACTTCTGGTAACTTTTCTATGTATCTCATCATTTTTCATTTTCTGTCTTTCCTTTTTCCAGCTGGTGCCAGATATAGAGATGCAAAAATACGAGAAAAACAATGGGTTTCTATTTGCCTCAGTCCAGAAGCAGATGTCTTAGAATTCCTCCAAGAAACATAACTCTAGAAAAGCTGCAAGTTCAGCTCTAACTATAGAGAAATTTCAAGCCATTCAGGTAGACATCCAGGTAGCTAAAAACTGATCACGTGATGAATAATCTTTGCATTTTCAATACAGTAACAAAATTTTCTTAACAGTAATAAAATGCCATAACAACAAAATCAAAATAACAAGCAAGAGTAATGATATAGGAGTGATGATATTGGTAATCATGTTTGCACATTCATTACATTCTCAAACTATATTATGGGCCATTTTGCCAGTTGTTTTTAGCTATGTTGTATTCATTACACCTCGTAACAACCAAAGAGTTGAAATTACTATCTCTATTTTGTTTTTTAAAGATAAGAAATCGATGATTAGAGAAAATGAGTAGTTGACCCAAATTCTCAAATCAATCTCTCCTTGTCTGTGTCTTCTTCAAAATATCTCTATTCTGCTGGGACTTCCGGTAACTGCCATGTAACTTCAAGTCAGAAACGCTTTTAGAGATCATACTGCCCCACTCACTCACTTTACGGGGAGGATATTGAAACTCAGAGAGCTAAGTGACATGCCATGCTCACTCAACAGGGGAGTTTCAAAGAAGACTTCGAATGTGATCCCCTGACGCACAGTATAGTCTTCCTTCCATGGCATCTAAAATGGCTCCAAAAATTAGGACTCATAATTTGATCACTGTGAATAAGTATACAGGGTGGAAAGTGAAAGAATTTATTTAAATCTCTGAGAAGCCAATGTATACATTCAACAAATACTTCGAGCTGCCTATGTCATTCACAGACAAAAGTGATGTATTTCACGTTCAATTGTGAAAGTCCATTCTTCTCCTGGCACTCCTGGCAACTAACAGCATTGTAAATAGTGAGAAAATCATTTTTATTTTATTGCAAATTCTCAAATGCTGCTTTCCTATTAAAATGATAAGCACATTGTTTCAGGTCCTTACTCTACAAGTGTATTATTGATTCAGGAGAAGTTACATAAATTCTGCAATATTCGTGGCATATCATATGAATATTATAAATGTTATAGAATAACTATTATCCCTAGCTCAATAACTCCTGAAAAATAATTGGTTTGCATTATGAAACCTGTAATTTCTCACAAAAGGAAAATACCCAGAGGCAATTTCACACCATCTTCACATATGTTCTGCCAAAAGTTATATAAAGCCAAACCTCCCAGCCTAGAGCTGCAGCAATGTAATTAGATTTCTATTTTACAACTGAATATGCTGATTTCATTGGAAGGTGTTTAACTATATATTTTGCTTATTATGCCAAAATGTCATGGTTAGAGGTTGAGAAGTTGAGTTACAATTAATTACACAGTTTCAGGGAATGACTTTGAGACAAGAGCAGTGTGGAGTTCCCATTGAGATGTAAATGAGACCCACTTAAGTCTCAGGATCATTGATTTATTTGCTCTTTAGAACCAACCCCTCTGCTCAAAGTATCTGCAGGGCTTATAGAACCAAAAACATGAGGAGAGCACAAAGCAGTGCATGAGGCCGGGGAGGTAATTTGATGGTCCAACATTGCAAGATTCTTAAGATGGAGATAAGAGTGATTCCCTCTGTTTGGGGCTGATGCTAGGGGAACCGGCAGTCAGTGGGGAGCAGTCTTCCCAGACAGATAAAACAGACTCTCAACAGCAATTTTCTCAGTGTTGTGAGGATCCTCTGTACCTGTGTCAGCCTATGGTCTTGTTAAAAATGTGCATTGTCAGCCCAACCTACCAAACTAGAATGGCTTGAGTTGGAGTCCTGGAATGGGTACCTCTGATACGTTCCCCAGGCAATTCTTAATGCACAATGAAGTCTGACAACCACTGGTCTCTAGAGTTTGGTGACAGGTAATTGGTGAGAGGCAAGCAGATGATTGGCTGGTGCTAAATCCCACAAAGTGTGTCAGCTGAGTTTATTTGAGAAGGCCAATCACTGCACTGGGGGGGGGGGGAGCTGGGAAAGGTTCTATCAGAGAGAAAGGTAGCAAGGCTCCAGGCTCAGGTATGGGTAGAGTTCTGATCCCAAGGAAGAAATCCTTATCAATGTGACCCCCTGTTTGAGGAATATTGGTGCAAGGCTGGATAGTCAATAGTGAATAAGAAGTCAGCTTGGAATTAAGAACACAGGACCAGAGTTCAACTGTATTAACTGCATTTAAATGTATTTACAAATATAATCAATCAGTAATTTGTGGATATTTTTCAAAGTTCCACTGACACATAAGAACACAAAATAACCCCCCTTCTCCAAAAATACATAGATAAACCAGAAACTGAAAGATCAATAAGATTTAAACTATAATAGAAACACTTTAATGGTTATTTACTTTTTATAAAATGAGGACTGATGATCACAGCAATGGTGTCATATTTCATCCTACAAATGATGCTATTTCATTGACCTGCAGGGGGCCAGACGCCTTTATTGTCCACCATAATTCCTCTTTTATGGCCACCATTTAAAATGCAGCACGGACCCCGGTTGTTATTCTAGCACTTCCCCAGAAGTCAGCCACTCTAGTAAAAACTCAACCATTCTCAACTGATGTCTCCCAGAAGAATTTTTCTTAGTGCAAACGGCAAACCCAATAGTACTTCCCTGAAAACCGAGGTCAACTCTGCTCATGAGATGAGGGAGGACTGTGGAGGATGAGGAGATGAGAGGAAGTAAATAAGGGGCATGTCAGTGTGGCTAGCACCTATGTGAGCCACTCAGCAGAGAAAATCTCTTCCTCCTCCTAGTATATGCCAGCTCCTCATTAACAGCACTTTGAAGTCACCTATCACTCGCTGCCTTGGATACACGGTGGGTAATTCATTCATTCTCTGAACAATACTTTTTAACCTCCTTCTGTGTGCCATATGGTAGTCCAGGCACATCCATAAATAATACTGTCGATGTCCCTAACTTCATGGCATTTGGAATCCCTGATGGCAAGCTTTGTGTCTGATTTATCATGTCACCTCTCTATGAAATCATGGAACAAGTATAATGAAAAGGTTTGATAGAGTTGATTTCTGTGTTTACTTTCCCTGCATTATCTTTAAAATGTAGGCTAGTACCTTGTGTAAAGATGTTTTTCTACCAATGCTTGACAAGTTTGCCCTATTTTGACCAGATCAAAACGGGATTGCTTTCTATGACACTAATACAATGAAAGCGGGTTTTGACCATCTCAGGGGAATCTGAAACATATCTGGTGAGATACAAACTAATTTTATTCCATAACAATGTTAAACTTTATGTCAGTTGGAATGAAACTCCTGACAGCTGACAAAGGGTTAGAAGATCAGTGGCATTGAATTAGGATGTGATTTCTGTGACATTAAAATCATAAATGATTAAATGTCTTAAAAGTAGTAATAAAAAAGTATCCTATGTCATGCACAGATTTTCTTTTTCATTTTATTATGTTTACAAAGGAGGAGATTACTAGTTGTTCCTGATTCCAATTAGATTAAATTGCTGAATGTGTGTTGATTTTTTAAATATCCTTAAGTGGAAGAAATATTTTATCAGAAGTTTTAGCATTCCAGTGCATAACAAAGAAAAGATGTATCACATGTGACATTCATACCCTCCTGAAGGTAGACATGCTACTTATATTTTCCATTGTGCAGAGTTTTCAGATGGAAAGAGCTCTTCATCAGTATTACACTCTACCCAAGAAAATGCTGCCTTTTCTGTGAGATGAGGGGTATTGCAGACCATATCATTTCTGATGAGCTCTAACATACTTTCAACGGTAATGTTCATTTCTATTCTATCAGTGCTAATACAACCGAATAACCCATTTATGCAATTTTTCATCTTTCTACAAGATGGATGAGTAAGCTTAATGTATACAGAATGGCAAAATGCAGTACTGGAAGTCTGGACAGAACTGAATAACCAAGGTAGTACATACAATTACTAGCACCTGTCAATCCTTCCCCATTATTTGTGATTCATTCTGATACTAATTCTCACAGTTGAAATTATGTGTCACAGGATAAATGTGATAGAAAGTTACTTTTCAGCTTTTCTTAAATAAAGGATCAATGAAACACATTCAGAAAAAAAATGCAATTGGTATAGCTCGTCATTTTCATATTTTCAAGATGGAGGAAAGTGTACTCTACATCTCCTTTTTTTAAGGAAAAAAAAAAAAGTAGGCCTGTTAAGAAGACAGTGTATATGGAGAATAACATCCAGTACCTCAGAGAAAGGTTTTACCATCTGTTTAGACAAATGCACAGTTTCTAATGTCGAATCATATGGTTATTAATACATTTGTTCTAATATATGTATTTTTAGAGTCACATATCAATGATTTAAAAGATTTTTAAACATATCTTGAGGTTGTTACTCCTAAAATTTACTTAAAAAAAGGTTTTTAAACTAGTAACATCTATCTTAAAAACAGTAGGCAGTTTTAAAATACCAAGTGATTCTATCATGATGACAACATATGATATATTTTACAATAGTAACTAAACCCTTACTATGTCTATAGACTTGTAATAGGTAAAACAGTGTGGGATTACAATTGTGATATACATACATACACAATGGAAATTAAGAGAAAGCCCAGAGAATAATCCAGGTGTATATCTATACTTTACTTTCTAATACAAGTGGAATTTCAAATGAGTACAACAGATAAATTTTTTCAGTAAATTGTAAAACTTGGAAGGAAATTTGGTTATATTTTAGAGAACAAAGTCCAGTGAATGTTCTGATATATTAATAGTACAAATTTAATTTTCCAAAACTGTTTGTGGAGTACATTCAATAATGTATCACAAAAGTTCTACAAATTTGTATTCGCTTTATCTTTTTAAACCCTTATACCCTTTTTTAATCATGAGGGGGCACTAAGAAAGAGTTAAGCACAATAATAATTGTGTTTTTAAAACAATTTTTTCTTGTATATTTCTGCATTTTCTACTTTTCCTGGCATTCAAAATTGATAAGTGGGACTTGGGAAGTGGCTAGTTATTTATAAATATCACATGAGGCATGTAAAGTGGTATGCTAACTGGTAACACTGAATGGTTACTGAGTTGTAAATACTCCCACCATGGTGGGTCTCAAGCTATTCACATGCCATCATTGAAGGTGGAGATGGGAAGAGATTTGCACAATTGGCCCTACCTGTGAGCCGGTTCCAGCACACCATTGGACCCATTTATTTAAAAACAACAACACAGTATTTCACAAGCTAGAGGAACTCATAATTAGTTTTTGCTAACTGAGTCTCTCTTCTTCATAGGGATTTCTTAAGTAGGATCCCTCTTTGCCATGCATATGGTGAAAAACAGACCATTTTACTGCTTAACACACAGTTTAGGCAAGGACAATTCAGCCTCACTTGCTTACTAGGAATTCAGGGGCAAAATGTAACAGGGATTTTTAAAAAGCATATTTTTCTGGGCTTCTGCTCTGTAAGTTTCCAGGGAAAATCCGGGATTTCAGGGAGGCTTTTTTCAGAAAGGCTTAACAGTAGTATAGATGACAGTAGTATAGTATAGATGACACCATACCCCATATTCTTCCTATCCCTAATATTCCTTATGATTCTGGGCATTCTGTTTAACATCACTGCATCTCAATTTTCATATCTCAAAAACAAACGACGATAATTAGACCTCCACTAACAATCAGAAGATGATCAGGAGGTGAATGTTAGGAATTAATTGTGAAAGTACTCTGCTAAACAAAAACATTAGGCAGACATGAAGAAGATTTATTATTGGACATTTTTGGCAGAGTCCTATCTTTATAAAAGGGCCTGAGGTGTCTTTATGATGCCAAAATAACTGGGCAAGTTTATAGGAAGGAATGAATCAAATCAGTATCTTTCTCTCTCTTATTTATATTTTTGCTTGTTTGGTAGCTAATTAAATAATTATTAAGTATTTAGAAACAATTGCATATATGAATTCTGAAGACATAACTATATCAAACTTAAAAGCTCCTGTATAGCAAAAGAAACCATAGACAAAATAAAGAGACAATAAACTGAATGGGAGAAGATATTTTCAAACAACGCTTCCAATAATGGGCTAATATCCAAAATGTATAAGGAACTCATACAACTCAACAACAAAAAAACACAAACAATCCAATTAAAAAATGGGCACAGGATATGAACAGACATTTCTCCAAAGAGGACATTCAGATGGTCAATAGACATATGGAAAGATGCTCAACATCATTAATCATCAGAGAAGTGCAAATGAAAACCACAATGAGATATCACCTCACATGGTTAGAATGGCTGTCATCAACAAGCCAGATTACAACAAGTGTTGGAGAGGCTGTGGAAAAAAATGAACTTTCATACATTGTTGATAGGAATGCAGATTGGTGCAGCCGCTATGGAAGGCAGTGTGGAGGGTCCTCAAAAAATTAAGAATAGAATTACCATGTGATCCAGCAATCCCTCTCCTGGGTACATACCAACAAATTCTGAAAAACATTTATCTGTAAAGATATATGTGCTCCGTTGTTCGTTGCAGCTTTATTTACGGTGGCCAAGACATGAAAACAACCAGTGTCCTTCGATAGATGATTGGCTAAAAAAGATGTAGTATATACACCCAGTGGAATGATACTCTGCCATAAGAAAAGATGAAATAGTGCCATTTGCAACAATATAGATGGGTCTTGAGATTAAAATAAGTCACAGAGAAAAAGTCGAGAACCGTATGATTTCACTGATAATGTGGGCTATAAAACTGAAAGCAACAAAGGAACAAGACAAACAAAGAAACAAAAACTCATAGACACAGATAATAGTTTAGTGGTTAGTAGAGTGTAAGGGGAAAGGAGTGTGGTAGATGAGGGTAAACAGGGGCAAATATATGGTGATAGAAAGAACTGACTCTGGGTGGTGAGCATACAATGTGATATATAGTTGACATATTACAGAATTGTATACTTGAAACCTATGTAATTTTACTAACCATTGTTACCCAATACATTTTAATTAAAAAAAAGTCATAAGAAAATTTTGAAAAGAGCTAAATTTCTATTTCTTTTATCCTCCTAATTTAATAAACAGATTGCATTGTTTGTCATTCCTGCTATGTGTTGGATTTTCTTCCTTTCTTACTTGTAATTCTAGCCTCTCTTTTTAGGTGTCCCTGCTGTTTCTGCCTTCTTAGTAGGCAGAATGCTTCCAATAATGGGCTTCCAACCAAACATGTTGGTGTGTCCAGGCTCAGACAAGATTGCTTCTCCACTTACACACACCATTGTCTGATCTCATTTATTTCTATGGCACTAAGAGTCATCAATGTGTTCATTGTGTTTTGTGTGTTTGTGTGTGTGTACATGTGTGAACATACATGAATTTGTGTATAGTTATTACTTTTAGTAGAAACCTTCTGTTGAGCTAGCAAATTGGTCTTTTCCCTTGGGTGTTCATTAATCCCACCTCAATATTAATAACTCCAAAACTGAATTCTTGATTCTATGTTCCCTGGCATTAATAATGATACCAGAAACAATACCTATTTTATTTATTTTTTTTACAAAACACCAAGATGTAATAATGATTTTGCATACCCACCCCACATTTGATTTTGCATATTTGAAATGTTTTACTAAGGTTTTCTCTTGGGAATAATATGTGATTCTTAATTTTTGATCAATTTAAGTGCAAACACCCATAAAGTTACCCACCTGGTGGTAATCTCAATTTCCTCCATAGAGTACACACAGTGTGAAGACATTTTATTACCAGCTAACACAGAAAGATTGCAAGCATTGGCTTATTCTCAATATGAAACTAAAATTTCAGAAGGCAGGTAGAGCATTAACCCACTGCAGTCATTCACACTTGGACCAGCAGCCTGTTGATTTCCAAACTATCTATGGCTGCCTCTCAGTGCTCCAGGCCTAATCGCAATAACCATCACAAACTGTTATTGGATTCCTAGGTCTTCAAAGACATAACTCACTGTAAAGGTTTATTTCTTTTGGACTATTGATAACGTTGAGTTGGGGCAAATGTAACATTTCATTCTTCTCGGTATAATTGTTGTTGATTGGTGACTCTTTACTATATTTTGGTCATGAAAGAATAATCTAAAGCACAAGAGATATGTTTTCTTTTTCAAAAAACCTATTAGAAGAAAACAAATAAGGATTAGGGGATAAACTATTTTTTCATCCAAATGTAGTGAAAACAGTGGGAGGCCCTTTTATGCTAACTATGTCTAGGAAAGAACTGAAAGGCTTGCTGAGCCAGAAACATAAATGGCTTTGATAGCACAGGAGTTGAAAACCTTTATTTACATTCACTCAGTGTGAATGTGAGCTTCCATATGGTCAAACCCGTGGCTTATGAGTCTGTGGGGAAGGTTAATACGTTATCTGGCTCTTCTCACACAAATTATATTCTGATGGCAACCATTAGCCCTCTCATAGTTTTCTTTCTTTTATGAGCCTTCCCAAACTCTTCTCCCCCTTGACCTACAAACAGATTCCCTCCTCTACCAGGCTAGTTCAGCATGATTGACTCTGAAGGCAAAGCCCTTTGTTTTGTACTACAGAAAAGGAATGCTTTGCTAAGGCATTTCCTCCAGAATCATTTAGTTGTTAGAAATTTAGATGTAGGAAAAAAGAATCAAGGCATATGGTTGGCTTAAGTTAGAGGCTTTTATTGCTTAGTTATGTTGGTGATGATGAATGGTAATGGCTGTAGACATTTTTTCTTATATAACATGAAAATATAGTTTTTTCAATGTTCTGCTTTCAAATTTATTTTCTGTAATCTAAATGCTCACTTACTCGTATAGCCTCTAGCTTAATACTATTGCATTCTAAACAATGGATGAGATAGACAGAATAAAAATGAAACTAGTGAGATACTATAACATACTTAATCATTCCTTCATTAACTCTGTCATTTATTCAATCAACACATATTTCCAGAGATTATGCCTATAATGTGTACTACTTTCAGCAGAAATTGAAACTTAAACTTGTCTGGGAGTGCCTGGTGAACTAGTAAACAGGTCATCAAGTAGTTGGTTTGTATGAAATCTTACTTATTTTGGTAGAAGGTGAAAGGGGAGATTTTTGGATGCTGATACCTGGTGACTGAGACCAGGTAGGGGTGATGCAGAATGATGCATGTCTTCTCTGACATGGCAGCACGCGTTGGGTCTGAGCTCTGAAGAGACCCAGATGAAGGGGAAGCTGCAGAAGCTCTGTCTGTGTGGCCTGATATTTGATATTGAGAGGCGGTCTGAAATCCTTATGTCTCCCAACAATAAAAAATGGCACAGGGTCGGGGAGAGGGTCTTTATCCTCTCCACACGCAATATGACATTAAGGTTGTTGTATCATGTGGACTTTCGTGGTGATTCTCAGTAAACAGAAAAGAACCACAAAGACCAGAAGCTCAGTGGCCAATGAGGATGCCTGGATCCCACTTAGTACTCAGTAGTTGCTCAGCTAAACAATAGAAGATTCCAGTATTGTCAGATGTATATATGACAACATAGCAGACATCCTAGGGGACTCCCAGAAAAGTTTGCAGGATACATTCAAGCCATTGAGATCCTGCATAAACAGGTACAGGCAAGAACAAGTGGAGTTTCCTGTTACTACTCTTAATCTATCCTCACCTCTTCCTGCAGAGTGCTGAAGCCAAGGCAAGACAAGTCTCACTTTCTAGAGGTAATTTAGATTTTAGGTACTGAGCATAGGAAGGAGATACCTGCATGCTGTGAGGCCAAAGTGCTCATATGCTAGAGGGGAAGCAGGACAAATACAGAAATAATAGTACAACCTAGTGTGAGAGGCTGTGATTATTCAGAGTGATGTGTGAGCACAGAGAATATATATTCAGATTAGAAATACTGAGTTTTGAAAGATACAGAGCAAAAAATAGAAGAAGCATAAAAGGTACTACAGCAAAGGGATTAGCAAGATATTCTAAGGTATATTCATGCACTTGTAAGAGCTTGGCTATGTCTGAAGCAGTTTCAATTAGGGTATAAGCGATATGTCATGATGGCTAGATGATGATAGATGATAGATAGATAGATAGATAGATAGATAGATAGATGATATAGATGATAGATGATAGAGAGATAGACAAAGATAAATAAATGATAGATACATAGTGAGACAGACAGATACATAAACAGATAGATATGAGTGTATAAGAAAAATAGGGCCCATGTCATGAAATACCATATGTCCTTTCCTGGTGTCAGGTCCTACAAGGCGAGGGACCACATCTGTCGTATCACTGCTGTATGTCAAACAACAGCACAGTGCCTGGTAAGCAGCAGAAACTCAATAAGTAGTTGTCGATTGAATAGATGAACATATAGTTATGTGGTCCAAGTTTATCATATGCCCAGTGGAAGTCACTGGACAATGTCAGGTAGAGAAGTCTTGTGCAGGGAAGAAAATATACAGTATCGTGGTTAAAGTGAGATATAAGTTTGGCTCTTATTGCTTTCTTTTTAAGATGAGAGTTGAGGCTGTGCATATGCTGGAGAAAAGAGCCAATAAGGAGAGAGAGGATGAATATTCAAGAGAGGAGACAATAGTTGGAATCATTGCCTTTCAAGGAATGAAGAAATGCATTGTAAATGACAGGAAGGATTTGCCTTGGACAGAAGACAAGGAAGTAAGTGAACGTGAGCAGAGAGGTTTATCTGACTGGAGAGAGGAGGTTAGGGGAAGACAGGAGACTGGGAAAGAATCCTCCTGATGTTCTCTATTTTCTCTATGAATAAGATGAAATCATCTTCTCAGAAGTGCAGGAGGAGCCAAAAAAAACAAAAAAACAAAAAAATGAAGACCAACCTGATTAGAATCAGCTTGATGGATTGGGAAAAGGTGCTGAATGTCTTGGGTAAAGCTGGAAAAAGGATTAGTGTCAGCAATAATCTGGATGTATTATTTCTCTTCCACCAATTTTATTCATAAAGGAGGTCATTGCATAGGGAGTGCACTTAAGAAGCAAAGGAAGCTTTTTATTCTGTGTAGGTTCATATAAGACAGAGGACGTTATAATACTATAAAGAAATATCTGTCATTACATTGTACGTGAGTGTGAATTTCACCTCTCCAAGTTGACTTTTAGGTCCAGCAATATTATCAGTTTTGGGGTTTACTTTTCTTCTTCTTCATTTTCTTTTTTTTTTTTTTTTGAAGAGTTAGTCTGTAAAACTAATGGTGATAATATTATGAGGCATTGAGAAATATTTAATACTACCTACTATGCCTTTGTGTCAAAGGCTGAATCAAGGCGGCTACATTTGGTACAAATGATGCTGTACCCAGCTGATTCGATGAGAAGCAGGCACTGAAACCAAGAGTGACCATCCAAAGGTCACTCAGACACTCTTGACTTATTATCTGACCCCAAAGTATGAGCAGGGCCACTCATATTCTAAAACTCATCTCTTATCACCTGGACTACTGATAGAAAGCATAAATTAGGTTTTGAAACTGATGCTCAAAAGATTCCTTAAGGAAAGTTGTAAACGATTGCCAGTTTTGTAGTGGGTCAAGCTCAAATTTACCACATAAGAGAGAAGAAAATATAAGTAAGCAGAAAAATCCAGGCAGAAGATAAAACAGGGCGAGATACGAGTGTGATTCACAGAGAATGTGAGCAAGACCACATGCAGCCTGAGAAAAATATGAAGCAAATCTCCAGAATATAGGCATACTTCATACTTTGCTTTATTGCACTTTGCAGATACTGCATTTTATACAAATTGAAGGTAAGACCCTCCACAGCAAAAACAGTATGACTAGCTGAAGGTTCAGATGATGGTTAGCACATTTCAGCAGTAAAGTGTTTTTTAATTAAGGTATGTACATTGCGTTTTTTAAAACATAATGCTACTGTACACTTCATAGACTGCAGGGTAGAGTAAACATGACTTTTATGTGCACTCGGAACCCAAAATATTCATGTGACTCACTTTATTGTGATATTTGTTTTGTTACAATGGTCTGAAACTGAGCCCACCATATCTCTGAGGTATTCCTCTATATCCCTGCTAGCATCTTATTTCCACATTTATGGATATCATAAAGATTAAAGGCAGAGGCTATGGAAAGCTTCTTGGGTTTAAACCAAATCTCTACTGGCCACTAAACATATGATCATTGGAAAGTTAAAACTTTCTGGCCTCATTATAATCATCCATAAGGTGGGGATAATAATATTATGAAGATTCAATTAATTAATAGAATACCCTCTTAAGAGAGTCCCTCAGTACAATACTTTCTATTATTATTTTAATATTCCTTAGGCAACTAGTTGTGCCTAAAATCAAAGCTTCTTTTTCCCACCGTATCGATTGTTCTATTAAACCATGCCATAATTTTTAGACACTAAAAAATTAAACTGTATTTGCCTGCTTAAAACATCTTTGAAACTTTTAGAAGTAGAAAAGAGTGAGAAGTTTTTGAAGATGTGACTCCTTGAAGATATTTAAGCTCACACCAACATGACAATATATGGAAATAGTGTATTAACTGGAACAGAGTCTAGATTCCTATATGACTGCTTTTCTATTACTACACTTATTCTGGTAACTTTCTTCCCTTATCACCCCTTCTGGGCATAACCCCTTTGATCCCACTCGTCTCACACTATATTCCGGTGTTTACTTTCAGAACCTGGACACAGGTGTTTGGCCCATGGTGGCAGTGGAAGGGACCGGACCCAAGCTCACAGAATCATCCCATTCTCTGGATTTTAAATAATGGAGAGTGAAATTAGACTTTTTTTAGATAACTATAATTATAATGTGTAAACTCAGATAGTATAGGAAACCATGTGCTGCTGTGCAGACTAAGGAGAACAGAACGGCAGTCTTCAGCAAGACAAATGAATATCACAGAATCCCAGAGGGAAGCAACACTGAGAAACGGAGAAAATGTGCTGATGGCAATTGAGTCCTTAGGTGGAGCTGTCGCAGAAATCTGGGTATCCCTATTCTCACTTTCCAGGGACATCCCTGGAACCTTTCAAGTATTTTAGTTTGAATGCCTGTGTCTCCCAAATTCACATGTTGTAATCCTAATGCCCAATGTAATGGTGTTAGGTGGTGGGGTTTTGGGGAGGTGATTAGATCATGAAGGTGGAGCCCTCATGGACGGAGTTAGTGCTCTTATGAAAGAGACCCCACAGAGCTCCCTAGCCCCATCCACCTTGTGAAGATACAATGAGAAGTCTGCAACCTGGAAGAGGGCCCTCAACTAACCATGCTGGCACCCTGAGCTCTACTTCCAGGCTCCAGAACTGTGAGATATAGATTTCTGTTGTTTATAAACCACCCACTTTATGGCGTTTTATTCTAGCAACCCAAACGGACTAAGACAACAAGTTATGCATTCATTCAAATTAGTCTGTGTTTAGCTTCATATATTTGCCAAAGACGGCAAACCGGCTTTGAACAATCACTCTAGGTTGTTTAATTTTTTTTCATATGTATGAATTTTTAAAAGAAAATTAAAGGTGGCAGGAAAAACAGATGAGCTATCTCTATACGCTATGTATTTTTGTGAAAAGATAGATGGCTATGAAAATAAGCCACTGCCTTAGAAGACATGTATGTTCTTGGCACTATATTATTAAGACAGATAAACCCTAGCTTATATGTTAGCCAGCTAATGAAAAGCAGGAGGCACATTTTAAGCCAGTAACTGATTGTGGTATGGTAAGAGTTTTACCCTAGCTCTTCAAGTTCCAGAGGAATGCCTCCTGCAGTGAGGATAACCAACCTTTGACAACATATAGAAAACTTTACTAGTGTTTAAGCTTAGATCTCCACAAATGCTGAAGGTAGCAGCCAGGTACAAAGCACTATTAAAGGATTAACAATAATGGAGGAATGATCGCTTGATGCTTTTGAATTCTATTTTCTTTCTTATAAAATTTGTAAATGTCCATGGAAATTGGAGAATTAAGTCTCCTATAGTTCCACACTGATACTTAAGTATTCTTATCCACCTAGTTAACAAAATAAGCCAGTGTTGGTTAACACTGGCCTTCAATTTCTTTGGGGCAAAACTGTAATGAGATGATAAATGTAGTTATCAGATGCTGTTTCGCTCAATTACAAGTGCTTGCCACCATAGTAAATGCTATAAAATATTCATATTCAGTGAATAAACATAATCATTATTTATCTTGTTACATTAAAAAATTGATAGTGTTTATTCATTCCTTATTCAACATTTACTGACCTTGGTTTAGGCAATACATACTGGTTATGTGTGGGAGATACAGAGATGTGAGTATGAAAATCAGAGTTTCTGAACTAAAAAAGAAAATCAGATGGAAGTAAGACAGAGAAAGGAAATTATCTCTCAAATATCCCTCACTCAAAAATTCACAGCTGGGAACAGCCACGAGGCACCACTGACAGAAATATCCATTCACCTCAGGACATCTTCTCCTGCTGCATACATTCTGCCAAAGCAGAGCCAGCTGGGCTTTGCAAATCCAAACCTATTTTAAATATAGAAATTTAATATTAGTACTATTTGGAAACAAATTATAAGCATAATTTAAGAAAATGTATTAAGAAAGAGCCTAAGCTTCCATGTACAGTAATGGAACATATAACGTGAGTTTTGTTATAAACATTGGGCAGAGGGTAAATATAAAAATTGGGTAGTTTGAGGCGTCTCAATATTCTTAATTTGCTCAATCGTTGAAAAACTGAAATTAAGTTGCCTTGAAGGAGCCTTCTTGGCCCTTTGATGAAAGATCATGTCTTTAAAAAAAAAATCATTACATTGGTGCAAAAGTAATTGCGGTTTTTGCAATTATTTTCAACCTTTTAAACTGCAATTACTTTTGCACCAACCTAATAGAAGCTTATTTCCTAACAAAAGGATTAGTGAGTAGTGAATTTCTATTTTTTTATGGCCCGATTCCTATATTATATATGTTCACGAGCACTGTTATGATCTGCCATTTGCCATATTTCCTCTATTTTTCTAATTATTTGACCTTGAAGAGAAAGTTGGCGATTCACTCAGTCTCCTTTATTTAAATACAAAAAAACCCTACGAGATCCTACCCAATAGGAAAAGTCATCAAAATAATATGAATTCCTAGAATAGTTCTCACATTTATATAATTTCACGCTCAAAATTCCAGTGATGCAAAAATGGAAAATCTATTTTAACCTAGTAAAGATTTTTACTTTTAAGCAATCAGGACTTTTCTTCGATTTAAATTAAATGGAAAGGAGAGAAGAATTTGAACTCCATTACCTTCATTTCAAGGATGGTAATAAAACGTAAATTTGCATAATTCTTCACAGCTTTAAAAGGGTCTTGGCCCCCAATGGGTGACATTGAGGAGGGAACAGCTGGTGGAAACCAGGATGAATGATGAGATGTGACCTATTCCAGATGATGCAGCAAGTGGGGATCAAGGGCCTGGGTGACATCCAGACTTGCACAAGAAAACAATGCAAGTCTGAGATGAAAGGGAATCAAGTAGAAACCCAACCACAGAGTCAATTGGGAAAGCCAGTGTTTAAACAGACCTACAAAATAGCATACACTTGAAGATTAAGTAAAATGTGGTGGAGACATGAAAGTTTTATTCACTTTTTAAATCTTACTCCTATAGCTATGTCTGTTTGGCTACAAGTAGAAAAGCATTTCTTCTTTGTTTTCTTCCTTAGATTTGTTAATTTTAATATCTTAAATCATGTCCTCAAATTAGTTATTATATTGAAGTGACGAAACTTCGATCTTTAGTTCTGAATTTCATTTAGAAATTAGTCCTCTTGAATATAGATGGATTTTCTTTCAATGTATTTATTATTAAAGATTTTTATTAAAATATAGCCAATATACAATATTATATTAGTTTCAGGGGTACACCATAGATATTCAACATTTATATACCTAAAGAAGTGATCGCCATAGGAAACAACTTGACACTGTACCAGGCTATCACAATATGATTGACTATATTCCCCATGCTGCACATTACATACCCAAGATTTATTTGTTTTATACCTGGAATTTGAATCTCTTATTTCTCTTTACCTTTCAATTCAATATTATTTTATATTAATTTCAGAAGCACAGCATAGTGGTTAGAAATTTATATAATTTAGGAAATGATCCCCCTGACTAGTCTACTATGCACTGTACATAGTCATAACCATATTATTGACTATATTTCCTGTGCTGTACTTTACATCCCCATTACTATTTTGTAACATCACATTTGTATTTCTTAACATCTTCCCCTTTTTCACCCAACCCCCCAACTGCCCTCCCATCAAGCAACAATTAAAATGTTTTCTGTATCTATGAGTTTGTTTCTGTTTTGTTTATTTTGTTCTTTAGATTCCACAGATAAGTGAACTCACACTGCATCTGTCTTTCTCTATCTGATGTACTCAATGCAATGCCCTCCAGGTGTATCCATTCTGCCACAGATGGCAAGAACCCATTCCTTTCTCTGGCCAAGCAATATTCCATTGGATATATGTACCACCTACTCTTTATCCATTCATCCATTGATGGACACCTAGGTTCTCCACATCTTGACCATTGTAAACAATGCTACAATGCATATATAGATGCAAACATCCCCTCAAAGTAGCACTTTGAGTTTCTTCGGATAAATCCCAGAAATGGAATTACCGGATCCTTCTTTGTCTCTTGTTATAGCCTTTGTTTTAAAGTTTATTTTGTCTAATATAAATATTGGTGCCCCAAATTTTTTGTTATTTTTTTCCAATTTTATAAAATATCTTTTTCCATCCCTTTACTTTCAGTCTGTGTGTGTCTTTCGATCTGAAGTGAGTCTTTGGTGGGCAGCACATATAAGGGTCTTGTTTTCTTATCCATTCACCCACCTTATCTTTTGACTGGAGCATTTAATCCATTTACAATTAAAGTAATTGTTGATAGATGTGTGATTATTGCCATTTAATTCATATTCTTGATGGATGGTGTGTGTGTGTGTGTGTGTGTGTGTGTGTGTGTGTGTGTGTGTGTGTCTTAAAGAAGTCTCTTTAACATTCTTTGTATACTGGTATTGTGATGATGAACTCCTTTAGCTTTTTTTTTGTCTGGGAAGCTCTTTATCTGTCCTTCAATTCTAAATGATACTAGAGTAATGTTGGTTGTAAGTCATTAGTTTTCATCACTTTAAATATTTTGTGCCCATCCCTTCTGGCCTACAGAGTTTCTATTGAGAAATCAACTGACAATCTTACGAGAGCTCCCCTTGTAGGTAACTAACTGCTTTTCTCTTGCTGCTTTTAAGTCTCTCTTTGTCTCTCTTTGGCATTTTAATTATGATGTGTCTTGGTGTAGGCCTCTTTGGGTTCATCTTGTTTTGGGACTCTGTGCTTCCTGGTCTTCTTTGTCTATTTCCTTCACCAGGTTAGGGAAGTTTTCCATCATTATTTTTTGCTCTCTCTCTTCTCCTTCTGGTATCCCTATGATGTGAATGTTGATTTCGCGCAGTCTCCTTAAACTATCCTTTTTTTTTTTTTTTTTTTGGATTCTTTTTTCCTTTTGTTGTTTGATTGGGTGTTTTCTGCTGCTTTATTTTCTAAATTGCTGAATCAAAACTCTGCTTCATTTCATCTACTGTTAATTCCCTATAATGCATTGTTTATTTCTGTTATTGTATTCTTCCTTTTTGACTAGTTCTTTTTGTTTTCTCTGAATTTTTATGTTTCCTTTCTCTTTGTTGAAGTTCTCCCTGAGATCACTGAGGATCCTTATAACCAGTATTTGGAACTCTGCCTCTGGTAGATTGACTGTCTCCACTTTGTTTCATTCTTTTTCTGGAGCTTTGTTCTTTTCTTTATATTTGGGGCATATTTCTGTGTTTGGCTGCCTCCCTTTGTTTGTTTCTATGGGTTAGGTAGGACTGCTATGCCTCCGTTAGTAGAGTGGCCTCATGTAGGTGTGCTGTGGGGCTCAGTGGTGCAGTCTTCTGGTCATCTTAGCTGGTGCTGCGGGTGTGTCCCTTGTGTGGTTTGTGTGTGCCCTCCTGTTGTAGTTGAGCATTG